>NC_083315.2:116334916-116658691 GCF_963455315.2 Globicephala melas
AAATTTATATATTAACTCATTGTTAATATTATTTAACCTTTGTGGTAAAAAATTATAATAATGTTATTAGTAGGTGAAAATATATAATAAAATATACTTTTAAATTATAATTTATCTGGAAACTTTTTCAATAAATATATCTGTAAATCATAAATGTATTACTAGATCTTCATGAGTGTTATTTTGCTTTAGTGATCATTAGAAATTGAGAGTTTTTCTCTATTAATATGTTTACTTTTTATTTACAGTTTTTATTTCAGATAAAATTTACACACAAATGAAATACATAAATATTAAATCACCAATTTGACAAGTTTTGACAAATACATCCACACGACCACATCCCTATAAAGATATAGAACATTTCCGTATCCCAAGAATGTCCCCTCATTTATTTCCCTTCCCTACCAATCATGCCTGCCGCACCCAAACAACTTTTCTGTTTTTAACCACAGATTTATTTTGCTTATTCTAGAACTTCATACAAGTGGATTATACAATGACAGCAAAATATTTATGATATTCATCCATGTTGCTCTTTTATTTTTTTTTATTTTTTTATTTTTTTGCGGTACCTGGGCCTCTCACTGTTGTGGTCTCTCCCGTTGCGGAGCACAGGCTCCAGACGCACAGGCTCAGCGGCCGTGGCTCACGGGCCCAGCCGCTCCGCGGCATGTTGGACCCTCCCAGACCAGGGCACGAACCTGCGTCCCCTGCATCGGCAGGCAGACTCTCAACCACTGTGCCACCAGGGAAGCCCCGCATTTTTCTTTGTATCAGTAGTTCTTTCCTTTTTGTTGATAAGTAGTATTCCATTGTGTATAAACTTACATTTCTTATTCATTTTCCTGTTGATAGAACAGGAAACTTGAATTTGTCCAATTTTTGTCCCTTATGACTGAGGCTACTATGAGAATTCTTGTACAAGTCTTTTCGTGGACGTAAGTTTTCATTCTCTTGGTTAAAAACCTAAAAGTGGAATTGCTGGGTCGCAAATTGTTCACTGAAGTTGCTGTATCATTTTACAGTCTCAGCAGCAATTTATGGAAGTTCTGATTGATCCATATACTCACCAAAAATTGTTGTCAGTATTTTTAATTATAATTATTTTATTCGGTGTCTAGTAATATATATATCATTGTGGTTCTAATTCACATCTCCCAATGACTAATAATGTTGAACACTTTTTATGTGCTTATCAATCATTTATGTTTTCCTTTTTGAACATCCGTTCAAGTCTTTTGCCTATTTTTTAATAGGGTGATTTGACTTTTTATTGATTTGTAGGTGTTCTTTGTATATTCTAGATAAAGTCAGTTGTCAGATATATGTAGTAAAAATATTTTCTCCTAGTCTTTTCTTGCTTATTCATTTTAATTTTATATTCTAATGGACAGAAGTCTTCAATTTTGATGAAGTCTGATATATCAGTATTTTAATGTATCTTGTCTAAGAAATGTTTCCTCACCCCAAGACCACAAAGATATTGTCCTGTGTTTTCCTCTGCAAGCTTTATTGTTTTAGTTTTTAATCAGTGACTTACTTTGAGTTAACTGTTGTGTATAGTGTAAGATTCAGGATCATTTTCTGAACAAGTTAATATTCAGTTGTTCCAGCACTACTTGTTGAAAGGTGGATTTTTACCCCATTGAATGGCTTTGGTGTCATTTTTTGAAAATTAATTGGCCATATATATCTATTTATGGACATACTATTCTATTTTAATAATCTATTTTTCTATGCTTATGCCAATGCCACACTGCATTGATTGCTATAAATTTTGATGTTAGGCATTGAAAGTCCTCCAACTTTGTGCTTGTTTAAGGTTGTTTTTATTATTATAGATTCTTTGTATTTTCCTATAAATATTAAAATCAGATTTTCAATTTCTATAAAATGCCTGGTGGGATTATGATTAGATTGTGTTGAATCAGTAGATCATTGGAGTGGAGGGGGATTGACATCTTAACAGTTTTTAGTTTTTTTTTTAAATCCATGGTATTTCTCACAATCTTCTTGATATTAATAATGCACCACATGGTTTAAATTTAAGAATCTTAAAACAGTAAAATTTCACTTGCCTTCATCCTTTTGATATATTGACATATATTTTTATATTTATTTTGATTCAAATAATAAATTGTCTTTTAAAGAAATTATGAGAATTAAAAATATACTCTTCTATGTTTATCCATCATTGATTTTAGATACTCTCTGTTTCTTCATGTTGGAATGAATTTTGTTTTTTTGTTATTTTCCCTAACTTGAATAACATCTTTTAGCCCTTCTTTCCCCCTCCCTCCCTCCCTCCCTCCTTCCTTCTTTCCTTCCTTCCTTTCTTCCTTCCTTCCTTTTTCCTTTCTTTCTCTCTCTCTTTCTCTTCCCTAATACACATGTGCTCTTGTTTAGTTCAGTTCTCATTTATCTGAATGTATCTTTATTTAACCCTCATTTTTTAAGGACATAGTCACTAGATATAGATGGATATAATACATAAGATGGCTATGAGATGCCGCAAGCGGTCTCCTGTATTCTAGATATATTCCTCCTTACCTCCATTGTATAGTAGCAACTCTGTTTCCTGTGGGTAGTCAGGATTAGTTACCTCAGCCAGTACATTAACCTTCTTCCTTACATATTGATTCAGAGGCATGAGGAGCCCTAAGTGACAAGGTAACAGTTTCAACTTCCAGTTTAATGGAATTTTTGTTATGTCACTAGGTGGAAGTTTTTCTCCCTTTGGAACTAAGACCCCTGGATTAACAGAATCTCAGTTTGCAGAGATGGGAAGCAAAAATCTTGCTATTGGACCACTATGGGTAATAATGAATGAAGCCACTCCCATTTCAACCCCTTGATTCCTGGACCTGTGAATATTGGCTGTGGATGAAAAAGTACTATATATTGGATTCTAGTTTAGAGCATATACACTGTCATGGAGAACCTTGTCCTAGCCCCACCAGGTATTGCCACATATCTGGCACTATAATCAAGTCTTCAAAAATCCATTCCACTGTTTTATCAAGCTAGCTGCATCAGGATGATGCATAACTTGGTAAGATCAGTGTTCATGAGCATGAGCCCGTTGCGACACTTCACGTGCTATGAAGTGAGTTCCTTGATCAGAACAATGCTGTGTGGAGTCTCATGGTGATAGGTACGGCATTCTGTAAGTCCGTGGATGGCTGTTTTTGAATAAGCATTGCATTCAGGGAAGCAAATCCATATCTGGACAAAGTGTTTATTCCAGTAAGAACAGTAAAGAGCAGTTTTGGTAAGAAGGTAGGAGAATGAAAGTTTGTGATCCAAGAGCAGAGTTTCAGAGTTAAGGATTAAAGAGGACTAAAGAGAGGATATGGCTGGGGTTATTGTTTGAAGGTAAATTTTATTGGAATAGATGAGTCAAGAAATTGTGAGGCTACAGTGTTGTATTGGTGATTCTTGCTTTTTTGTCTAGAATATTGACAAGAAAAAAAAAGTTTTAATGTGGGAAAGTAACCTTTGTTGTGAAATCACAGTGGTACAGATGAGAAGCAAGTCATCCAAATCAGTGCTTCTCAAACTGTCTGTGGTGAAAACCAGTTTAAAAAAACGTTTTTCCAATGTGTTATGGACCACTACTTTATAACATAATAAAAATGACATCAAAAAATGAAACGAAGAAATATATAGACATGCAGGATTCAAGCAAGCATTCTTTTAATGGGTTCAAAGCCATAAAGTTTGCTCTGTGAAATTCCTATAAAATGTTTAATTTCTTCTTCTGAATTTTAGTACTAGCTTCATGGCAGTATCAGTTTCGGACCACTACTAGCTTGTGGACCACGCATTATGAATGGATAACAGAAATTTCAAAATTGAAAAGGTTGTTTAAAGAAGGATTAGTGGACTGGAAATGACAGTTGGGAACCAGGAAAAATACATGTACTTTCTTTCTGCCTCTGAACTAACAGTATATGAAAGAAGAGTACGCTGTACTAGAGAGGGTGCAGACAAAAGTGTCACTGGAAGTGAGGTGGTTTTATATTGAGCTGAGGAAATAAAGGGATTAAGCTTAAGAATGTATGGAAGTATCTTGGCAATAAAAAAGTATTTCCAAGCTGCATAATGCCAAAAGTACAAGGAGGGTAGGTAAGAGAAAGAGCTAAGCCAGAAGAGAATTCAAGTTTTAGTTGACTTTAGGGAGCTGAATATAATGTAGACTTATTTTTCACTGAGATTGCTCTTAAGTTAATCACTGCTAAATAGTTTGGATGATGTTCCTGGCTTGCATATGCATATTAATAAAACAGTTTCAAGAACATTTAAACATTTTTTTTTTAAATCGGTGAAATGGGGAATTCCCTGGTGATCCAGTGGTTAGGACCCTGTGCTTCCACTGCACGGGGCATGGGTTTAATCCCTAGTTGGGGAACTAATATCCTGCAAGCCACCTGGTATGGCCAAATAAATAAATAAAAATAGGTGAAATGATTGACTCCATTGAAAAACTAGGAAGTGTCCTGAGAATTGTCCCAAGTTTCCAAAGCATTTCTTTTTTTTTTTCTGGTACGCGGGCCTCTCACTATTGTGGCCTCTCCCGTTGCGGAACACAGGCTCCGGACGCGCAGGCTCAGCGGCCATGGCTCACGGGCCCAGCCGCTCCGCGGCATGTGGGATCTTCCCAGACCGGGGCACGAACCCGTGTCCCCTGCATCGGCAGGCGGACTCTCAACCGCTGCGCCACCAGGGAAGCCCTCCAAAGCATTTCTTATAGTAGTCACTAAACCAGTCCACAAGTATTTACTGGTTTCCTATGGAGAACACTAGTTATATTCACATATTCAAAGATAATTAGTCTTATCTCTCAAAGAGAATGACTTTTATATAATTTTCAACTTGTTGATACTTTGCTTTATCACACAATTTTTTAGTTTTTATCCTGTTGTAATCTTAGAAGTTGGAGTGGCTTCTGTTAGGATTTAACAACGTTTGGACAACACACATTATACAAGAAGAAAATTAAGAATGAGCACTTAAGTAATTGACAGTTCTATTGAGATTACAACATTTATAATAGCAAACAGACAAAGTTTTCAAACCAAGAGAAGGAGGCATCTGTGATTCCAGGAATCCAAAAACTGAAAAAAGAGCTTAATAAACTATTAAACTGAGGCTATCATCCGGTGTGTACTAATACTATTTCCTGAACTCTGCCTTGTGTTTTACAATAGTGTAAGAAGCATCTCTATTATTTTGTGCAATAACTGCCAACTTAACATTTAGGTTATACTGTTGTTTGTTTGTGGATTTGGAGAAAATCCATTGAAGTTTACTTAAGAACCAATTCATTACAATGGTATTATTTACTGAATTTTGTTTTCCTGACCATTAGCTAACTACAAGGTTCAGCATTACAAGGTTATAACTGTACAAAAAGGATCACAGTACCATATCCTAGTCATGGCATTAGCCAGAGAAGTAAAGTCATCATGTTAGAAATAAATGACTTTGCAGCACTGAAGAGATTATAGAAATTGCATAAGCTAGATTAGATCTCTTTTATGTAGTAATTTTATAGTTATCTTTATTTTAATTATTTCAGTTATAAAGTATTGTTACACTATTCATTATTTCTGGTTATTCCTATTAAACTAGAAATGCAGTACTTTTCTGATATAATTCATAACAAAACAAAAATTCAAAGCAGTTCTAGAGTTTTTATTATTGAAATTGAAGAGGAAGTGTTATTAACTTTGAATCGTAACTTTTTAAGTTAATTTATTGGCTGCGTTGGGTCTTCGTTGCTGGGTGTGGGCTTTCTCTAGTTGCGGTGAGCAGGGGTTACTCATTGTTGCGGTGAGCAGGCTTCTCATTATGGTGGCTTCTCTTGTTGCGGAGCACGGGCTCTAGGCACGCGGGCTTCAGTAGTTGTGGCTGGTGAGCTCTGTAGTTGTGGCTCACGGGCTCCAGAACGCAGGCTCAGTAGTTGTGGCGCAGGGGCTTAGTTGCTCCATGGCATATGGGATCTTCCTGGACCAGGGCTCGAACCCGTGTCCCCTGCATTGACAGGTGGATTCTTAACCACTGTGCCACCAGGGAAGTCCCTGTAACTTTTAGTTTAATGACTAGAATTGTAATCTCAAATCTATTTAAGATTTTAGGTGTTCATCCTAAAACAGCTGGAAAGTACAAAGCAACTTTTCTTAAATTTTATATAAACACATTTCTAATTCAACTTTAATGTATTAAGTAATTATGAATCCATATAATTAGTAATTATTGACATAATAAACAATGCATACATTAGATGTGAGATATAATAACCTCAGTGTTAGATTGCCATTTTCTTTTTATTAGACCTGAAGGCTACCCCAGCAGATTGACATCCTGAGAAGTTGTAGGTATGGTGCGAGGGATGCCTCATTCCAGCACAGCAGATACTACTGAAATCAAGGAACTCGGTGGCTTTTATTTTTCTCCCTTCTTCATTTTTTGGGCAACATGTTTAGATTACTCCCTTGGATTTATCAGCCTACTCTTCCCTTTTTTTACTCCCAGAACAATGTGCCATTATACACAGCCAGTTAGAATACACAGCCAGAGAATTAGGATACTGGGCAAGAGAGATCAGAGAGGGGTAGGTTGAATGGACAAATGATAAGTTAGTTTTGGCTTACTTTTCTATTCAGGGAAGTATTACTTGCATTTTTAATCTCTTTTAGTTTCTTATGTTATTAACAGCTCAAATGTTGGTAATCATTTCTAGTTATGTTCTAATTAAAATCCAGAAAAGGTAATTTCATAACTCTCCACTTCAGTAATCACATTTGGTAGGTCATCAGTGTCTAGTTATTAGAAGCTAAGTAAACACTATTACTAATTTACTTTTAGTTTACTCATAATTCAGTAATTATTATCATTTACATATTATTGCAAAACCTGGAGGGAAATTTCTACTAAGGAAATGTTTAGGAATTTATGTACCTAATTTCATTTTCTGTTGACTATTATAGAAAATAACCAGTTTTACAGATATTAGGAAAAGATATATTGAAAGTTATAGGAAATTGGAAGGGAAGAGTTTCATTGGGTGTCAAGTCAGTTTGAAATAAATGAAAACTTATTATTCCAGTCTATACTGCAGGAACCTTTTCCTTATTAGGGAAAAATTGCTTTTGGTCCCTTGAAAAGCAATAGAGACTTCTTGTCATGTCAGAGTAATTATTACCAATCTTGTGTTCTCTCAAAAAACAATTATAAAATTGGAAAAAAATGTGTGAACAACAGGCTGCTCGGGAATGCACAGAGGTGAGCTCAGTGATTTCCCTGGTATTGTGCCTGGGAGTTACTCTTGCTGACTCAGGAAGGTAGAACTCAGGCAGAGCAGTGGTCTTGCTGCACTAAAAAAGAAGAAATTTAAGTCCAGGTATTTGAAATAGCTGAAACTTGCAGGAGATGATATTAGATCAGAGGAAACTATGCCCATATGTTTGGAGGGAGGCTAGAGTGGAAACACCAGGTATCTGTGTGTTTATTCACCTTCAGTCCTTGTCCAAGACTTTTGCAGTGCATGCACAGGGCTTGCACACAAGTGGTTTAAAAGCACTGCCAGAGTGCTGTGAGTTAAAAGAAGTAAGTCCATTGCTGAGAACCTTGGTCATTCAATTGATGCTTCCTTGGGTTAAGGACCAAGCCTGAATGTAATGCTGTTTAATAGAACATTCTACAATAATGGAAATGTCTCTGCATTGTTCAGTTTGGTAGCCATGGACTACATTTGGTTCTTGAGCACTTTAAATGTGTCTAGTGCAAAAGAATAATTTATTTTAAATTTTATTTAGTTTTAATTAATGTATACTTAAATCTTAATAGCCACATGTGCCTTCTGGCTACCATATCAGACAGAGCAGCTCTAGTTTAAGGGTCAGGCCCTAGGATTAAGTTCAAAACTGGAATAGACCTGCTCAAATAAATTATAAAAATAAATTTGATAGGTGCAAAGGAATCCAGCAATAACTTAACTCTTTGCTAGAGGAAAAATTTACATTCTTCAAATAAAGACAACATAATCTAGGTACCTTACAATGAGCCACCTGCAATGACCAGCATATAATTAAAAACACTAGAAGCAGATAAATGTGACCCACAGTCCAGAGAAAATGTAGTCAACAGAAACAAGTCTTGACATACCTCAATATGTTAGAAATTGCAGAAACGTACTTTGAAGAAGTTATTCTAAGTTCCTTAAAAGATTTAAAGGAAAGGTGATCCCAGTGAGTGAACTGATGGGTAATATCAGCAAGGAAATGAGACTCTAGAAAGAGCTTAATTGTAAAGCTAAAACTGTAACACCTGATATGAAAACTTCAGTGGACAAGCTTAATAACAGTTTAGAGACCATACAATGAAAGGTTAGTGAACTTGAAGACAGATCTCTAGAATTTATCTAACCTGAAGAAAGGAGGAAGAAATGAAAATAAAAGAATACAACCTCAGTGATCTATGGAACAATATCAGGCAGTCTAACAATGTTTAACCTCCAAATATTTAGGGATATTCTAGATATCTTATTCTTGTTAATTTCTCATTTAGTTCCCTTGTGAGCAGAAATATACTCTGTGATTTCAATCTTTTCAAATTTATTGTGATATATTTTAAGGTCCAGCATAGTCTTTTTTTATTGTTCCTTTGAGAAGAATGTGTATTCTGCATTTGTTGATTGTTTTATAAATTTCACTTAGGTCAAAGTGAATGAAAAGTCAAGGCTTCTACAATGTTAATGATTTTGTCTAGATTGTCTAGCAGTTACAGAGAGAACCAATTATGATTGCTGAATAGTGTAAAAGAATGAAATTAGAGCACTCATGCTATCTGATTTCAAGACTTGCTCTAAAACTACAATAGTCAAGACAGTGCTTTCTGCATACACAAATCAGTGGAACAGTGTAGAGAGCCCAGAAACAGATCTTGTATATAGTCCCTTAATTTTTTTTACATTTTAATAGCTTTATTGAGATTTGCATGCTGTTCACACATTTAAAGTTACAGTTCAGCATTTTTACTGTATTCACAGAGTTGTACATTCTCACAATTTTAGGATATTTTTATCATCCTAAAAGAAACTCTATACCCATTATTAGTCATTCCCGTTCATTCCACCAAAACAGTCCTCCACCAGCCCTAGGCAACCAGTAATCTAGTGTCTGTCTCCATAGATTTACCTATTCTAGACATTTTATGTAATGGAATCATACAATATGTGGTCTTTTTTGATTAGCTTCTTTCACTTTGTATAATGCACTTAAAGTTCGTTCATGTGGTAGCATGTATTAGTACTTTTATTGCTAAATTAATCCTTTTTAAGTTACCAAGTAATAATATGGATATACCAGATTTTGTTATTCATTTGTCAGTTGATGGACATTTATTTCTGCTTTGTGTTTATTACAAGTAATTCTACTCTGAACATACATTTAAAGTTTTTGTGTGGACGTATATTTTCATTTCTCTTGGGTGTATATCTGAAAGTGGAATTTCTGGGTCATATGGCAACCCTATATTTAACATTTTGATGATTGTATATGTCTTTTTATGACTGGCTTATTTCACTTACTTAGCATGGTGTCCTCAATATTGTAGCATGTGTCAGAATTCCTTTATTTTGAAGGCTGAATAATATTCTGTTTTATGTATATACCACGTTATATTTATCTGTTCATCCATCAGTGGACACTTAGGTTGCCTCTACCTTTTGGCTATTGTGAAAAATGCTGCTGTGAACATGGTGTACAAATATATCTTGAGGCCCTGCTTTCAATTCTTTTGAGTATACACCCAGAAGTGGAATTGCTAGATCATACGGTAATTCTATTTTTACTTTTTTTTAAGAAACTGTCCTACTGTTATCCATAGTGGCTGCATCATTTTACATTCCCGTCAGCAGTGCACAAGGCTTCCAATTTCCATATACTTACTGACACTTGTTTTCTGGGTTTTTTGTTTTATAATAGCCATCCTAATAGGTGTAAGGTAGTATATTAGGTGGTTTTGATGTGTATTTCCATAATGATTAGTAAGGGTGAACATCTTTTCATATGTTTATTGGCCATTTTTATATCTTCTTTGGAGAAATGTCTATTCAAGTTCTTTGCCCACTTTTTAATCAGGTTTGGTGTTTTTGTTTTTGAGTTATGTGAGTTATTTATGTATTCTAGATAGTAACCTTTATCACATATGTGATTTACAGATATTTTCACCTGTTCCATAGGAGGCATTTTCAGTCTGTTGATTGTGTTCTTTGATGCACAAAAGTTCTTAATTTTGATGTCCAATTTATCTGTTTTGTCTTTTGTTGCCTGTGCTTTTGGTGTCATATCCAGGAAGTCATTGACAAACCCAGTATCCTGAACTTTTTCCCTTATGTTTTCTTCTAGAAGTTGTATAGCTTTACCTCTTACATTTATTTAGTTCTTTGATCCATTTTAAGTTAATTTTGTATATGGTGTAAAGTAGAGGTCCAGCTTCATTATTCTGCATGTGTATATCCAGTTTTCTCAGCACCATTTCTTGAAAAGACTGTCTTTTCCTCCATTGGATGGTCTTGGTAACCTTGGGAAAAAAATTTTCACCATGTATACAAGGGTTGATTTCAAGGCTTTCTATTCTAATCCATTGGCCTACATGTCTGTCTTTATGCCAATGCCACACTCTTTTGATTATTGTGGCTTTGTAATAAGTTTTGAAATCAGGAAGTGTGAAGCCTCCATGTTATTGTTATGTTTTCTTGGTGGAGTAAGCATTTTATCATATATTGTCTTTATTTGTCTTTTGTACCAGGTTTTGACAAAGTCTGTTTTGCTCGATGTTAGTATAGCCACCCCTGCTCTCTGTTTGCTACCATTTGCATGGAATATCTTTTTCAACCCATGCATGTCTTTAGATCTAAAGTTAGTCTCTTGTAGACAGCATATAGTTGGATTCTGGCTTTTTAATCCATTCTGCCAATCTTTGTCTTTTGATTGAGGAATTTAGTCTGGTTACATTTCAAGTAATAACTGATAGAAAAGGACTTACTATTGCCATTTTATTCATTGTTTTTGGTACATCTTATAGCTTCTTTGTCTCTCATTTCAGCCCTTACTGCCTTCCTTGGTTTTCAGTTGATTTTTTATAGTGTGCTTTGATTCCCTTCTGATTTCCTTTTGTGTATATTCTGTAAGTGTTTTCTTTGTGGTTACCATGAGGAAACATAAAATATCCTAAAAGTTATAACAATCTGTTTTAAACTGATAACTTTAATCACATAAAATACTATACTCCTTTAAAGCTCTATTCCCCCCCACTTTATGTTATTGTTGTCACAGATTACATCTTTATATATTATGTACTCATTAACATAGATTTCTAAGTATACTATGCTTTTGTCTTTAAATCCTATAAAAGAATAAAAAGTGGGGTGACAAACCAAAATTACAGTAATAAAGATTTTTTATATTTGTGTACTTAAGTTTATTGGATAACTTTTGTATTTTAACATGGCTTTTAGCTATTCTGTACTGTCCTTTCATTTGAACTCAAAGGACTCTCTTTAGCATTTTTTGTTAGAGCAGATTTAATGTTAATGAACTTCCTCAGGTTTTGTTTATCTGAGAATGTCTTAATTTTGCCCTCATTTTTGAAGATATTTTTGCCAGATATGAAATCCTCATTTGACAGGGTTGTTTGTTTGTTTGTTTCATTCAGCAATTTAAATATATCATCCCACTGCCTTCTAGCCTGCAAAGTGTCTCCTGAGAAATCAATTGATAATTTTATTGAGGATTCCTTGTACATGAACAGTTGCATTTCTCTTGCTGCTTTCAAGATTATCTGTCTTTGACTTTCAACAGTTTGATTATAGTGTATCTTGGTACAAGTCTCTTTATATTTAGCCTACTTGGAGGTAATTGAGTTTCATGTATTTTTATATCCTGTGTTTTCTCAAATTTGGGAAGTTTTCAGCCATTATTTCTTTAAATAAGCTCTCTATCCTCTTTCTCTCTCTCTTCACTTTCTTTGAATTTCATAATGTGTATATTAGTCCACTTGATAGAACCATAAGTCCCTTAGGCTCTACTTACTTTTCTTTATTATTTTTTCCTCAGACACTATAATTTCAAACTATCTTTGTTCAGGTTTACTGATTCTTTTTGCTTGTTTGAGTCTGCTGTTGAACCACCCTAGTGAATTTTTCAATTCAGATATTGTGTTTTCCAGCCCCAAATATCTGTTAGGTTCTTTTTAAAAATAATTCTTTTATTTTGTTTATATCCTCATTTTGTTCATGTGTTGTTTTCCTGATACTGTTTAGTTTTCTGTTCATGTTCTCCTTTAGCTCATTGATCATATTTAAGACAGTGGTTTAAACTCTTTGTCCAGTAAGTTTGAGAACTGTGTTTCTTTAAGATTGGTTTCTGTGGATTTATTTTGTTCTTTCAGATAGGCTGTAATTCCCTGTTTCTTTGTATGCCTTCTGATTTTTTTGTTGAAAATTGGGCATTTGAAATAATACCCACATCTCGCATTCTCTGTAGACTGGATCTGTGCAGAAGACTTTCACTAATCAGCCTGCTCTGATGACTGAAGATCCTCTTGAGCCTTTTCTGGAGATGTATCTTCCCTGGGCCCATGTGTGCACTTTTATTCCAATTCTTCTGTATACTTGTCTACTTTTAAATGTCTTATTTCTCTTAGAGTCTCACACTTGCTTCTTCACAAAGCCTTTGGTATGTATTGGAGTCCTCTGCTAATAATCTCTTGACTCCAGACAGCACGGCTCTACAGTTCCCCCATAGCTCTCAATCACTACAGCTTTTGGTAACCTCCAACCTAACATCGAAACCATGCCATCGTTCCCATAAGTACTTCAGTTCAGGAAAGGCAGAAACAAGTGCCTGGGGCAGCCCCTAGACAGACCAGTATGTTGGAAACAAGTGCCTCTCTTTTGTTCCATCCAAAGGAGGAACTGAGAATTGGGTAGCCTCCTCCCAACTGACATCACTATGATGTGCCATGGAGACAGTCCAGGAGGAGCAAGTAAAAATGCTTCAAATTTTCCTACCAATTTGAAGAGTGTCAAATTGGTTGGGGGTTTATTTGGTTGCTGCTGATCCTTAAGTGTTTTCTAGAATTCCCACGAAGCTTTAATCCATATGCTATTTACTTTTTTTTCCATTGGGGAGCTAGGGCCTGGAGCTTGTTTGTCCACCATCTTGCAGGTGTCATTCTCCTCATTGTGGTTTTGATTTACATTTCCCTAATGGCTAATGATGTTGACTACCTTTTGTGCTTATTGGCCATTTGTTTATGTACTTTAAAGAAATGTCTATTCTGGTCCTTTGCCCATTGTTTGGTTATGTTGTTATTCTTCTTTTTATTATTGAGTAGTAAGAGTTCTTTATATGTTGTAGCTACAAGGTTTTTTTTTAAATCAGATGTATCATTTATGAAATATTTTTCCCTTTCTGTGGGTAATCTTTTCACTTCTTAATGATGTCATATGCAACACAAAAGTTTTTCAGTGTGATGAAGTCCCATTTATCTTTTTTCTTTTGTCACTTGAAGGCTTAGAAAGTTATGCCGAAGCCAACGTCACTAAGATTTACTCCTGTTTTTTCCTAAGATTTTTATAGTTTTATCTCTTACATTTAGATCTGTTATCAAATTTAAGTTAATTTTTCTGTATGTCCTAAGAAAGTTGTCTAACTTCATTCTTTTGCTTGTGACACTCTTGATTTTTGACCAAGGCATCAGGTCAGTCCACTGGAGAAAGGTATGTATTTACAACAATAGTGGTGGAACAGCTGGGTGTCAGTATAGAATTAAAAGGAAACTTGACTCTTCCCTCACACTATACTCAAAAATAAAGTCAAGGTGGATTATAGACCTAAATAAGAAAGCTTAAACCTTAAAGATGTTGTAAGAAACCATGGGTAAATATCTTTATTATATTGAGTTAGGCAAGGATTTCAGAAAGGACAGAAATAGCTCCAACCATAACAAAAAAATTGATAAATTTGACTTTAACAAAATTAAAACTAATGCTTGTCAAAAACCAACTTTAAGAACATGAAACGTTAAGCCATAACCTAGGAGAAAATATTTGCAATTCATGTATCTGACACAGGGCTTGCATTAAGTATATTTAAATAATTCCCACAAATTGATAATAAAAAGAAACAACCCAAGAAAAAAATTGGCCAAAGACTGGAAAAAAAACTTCACAGATGTCCGATGAACACATGAAAAGATTACTATAACTTGTGAACGGGGAAACACAAATTTAAATGTGATACCATATCACATGCACTGTGGCATCTGAAATTAAAAAGACCAACAACAGCAAATGTTGGCGAGGATGTGCAGCAACTGAAACTCTGATCCATTGCTAATGGGAATGTAAAATGGTACAACCGGATTTGAAAACTGCTTGACAGTTTCTTACACACTTGAGCAATATCTACTTCATGACCTAGCAATTCCATTTATAGGTATTTACCCAAGGAAAATGAAAACATATACATGCTGTAGGAATTTTAGAGCAATGTTTATAGGAGCTCATTCATAATATCCAAATACCAAAAACAACTCAACTGTCATTTCTTTAGTGGGAATATGGACAAATTATGGTATATTCATACAGTGGAATATTATTTTGCCTGAAAAGAATGAACCACTCATGCACAGAAAAACATAGATGAATCTCAAATACATATGTTGATTGAAAAAAGTCAAAGGATTACAACTTAAAGGTTTCATTGTTTTTTTTTAAAGAAGATGTTGGGGATAGGAGTTTATTAATTTATTTTTGCTGTGTTGGGTTTTCATTTCTGTGTAAGGGCTTTCTCTAGTTGTGGCAAGCGGGGGCCACTCTTCATTGCGGTGCGCGGGCCTCTCACTATCGCGGCCTCTCTTGTTGCAGAGCACAGACTCCAGACGCGCAGGCTCAGTAGTTGTGGCTCACGGGCCTAGTTGCTCCATGGCATGTGGGATCCTCCCAGACCAGGGCTCAAACCCGTGTCCCCTGCATTAGCAGACAGATTCTCAACCACTGCGCCACCAGGGAAGCCCCACTGTCTTTTTTGAAGTTAAAGAACAAGTGAAATAATTCACAAAATTACAAATCAGAACAATGGTAGCCTATGGCTATGGGGGCAGATTGGAAGCACCAAGTCCTTTCTGGTGTGATGGAAATATTATATATCATCATCAAAACATTTTGCATATTTCTATATTTAAAAATTAGTTATTTTTGTTTAAGTATAATGTTTTCAGATTTCCATATTCTTATGCTGCATTTATGCTTATTAATACAGTATATGATAGCCTAAATATTGTCTAGTGGCACATGCCTATAATTTTATAAGGAAATTAATATGAAAAATAAGATTTCTTTAAACAAAATTCACATCATTTATTTATTAAGCATGCATTATATAGCTTCAGCAAACTGTGTGCTGGATTTGTCCCTGGGATTGTAGGTGGATGTGACCAAGAATGCTAAGCAGATGGTTGCAGATGAGAACATAAAGGAAGGGCAGTGAGTCCATAGAAGCAAGGAGGGAATGGTATTCCTCAGGAGGGCTTCCCAGTGGAAAGATGGGGTCTGGTGCTGTGTGGATAAGTCATATATATATATAAAAACTTGTGCAAAGGCATGAAAGTTGAAAGGAATGTTCATATTTTGGGGACTGTGGATAATTTATCATGTCTGAACTAGAGCAAGTGTATAATTAAGGAGGAATGAGAAAATATGAAATGGGTCTGGCTCACGAAACGCCACTGTCATTCTCCAAAACTTAACTCTGTAAGCAGTGAGAGAACCAATAAAGTATATCAAGATAGGGTAGATAAGAGTTAGTGTGATCAGAGTTGTATTTTAGAAATAGCTTTTTGGAGTATTTATTCGCTCTGAGATGCAACCTGAAAACACGTGCGCATACACATACACATACACATTCTTTTTTAAAATTCCCCTGATGATATTGTTTTGCAGCCAGCTTTGAGAACTACCAAAATAGAGGATAGTTTGGAAGGGCTTCAGACTGAAGCCATGACACTTGCCAGTTAATGAGAAACTTAGAGGCTGAATGAAAGGTATGACATAGGGGATAGAGAATAAAGCATGTTGAAGGAATAGGACTGACTCCAACTTTAGGATAAAGATAGGAGGAAGCTTAAAATGATTTTCAAGTTTAGCAAGGATGATTGGGTAAATGCCATTTATAAGCAGGGAATACATTAATGTAATAAATACATATTTAATATCACCTGTGTTTTAGGTACCTTGCTGTGGGCTCTACCTTCTTGGAGTTTGCAGTTTATATGAAGGAAAAATATATATTTTGGACATTTTCATGTGAAGACCTGATGATATCAGGTCTATTTGCATATGCATACATAAATATATGTGTGGTTTTGTATATACATACATAAGTATATTTGTTAACATACTAATATAGGTGTAAAAATGTGTGTGTGTATATTTATGTATACATATATATGTATGTAGCTTTTATAAAGGCCTTCATTTCAAAGAAAATACTTCTAACATTAATAAAATAATAGCAATTTTTTGTTTTATAGTCCTAAAAAGAACATTATGATTTCAGATATTATGTTAGCCATAGAATGTGCAATTAAAAGGTGAGAAATAATTGCCAAGGTGGTTTTTATTAATTTAGCTTAGACTTGATTAGGTCTGAATGAACTGACTTAAATGTAGTAATCCTGTATACTGGCTAGTTCATATTCCACTCTGATCTATGTTGTGTACTTTGTTATATCAGATTTATGTACTACTTTAAAAATGAACTGTATCTCTAAATGCTTAAAGTTCAAATTTTAAAATGTCATCATCAACTTTTTCTGTAGTTCTAGCTATTTCCATTGCTTTTACTATTTTCCTATGTGTGTTCCTTATAAATGTTGTTGATAAACAATGATTCTGCCTGAATTTGAATCCTACTTATTAGTTGCATGACTTTAAAGAAGGTATGTATTACTCTCTGCTTCTGCTTCCTTCTCTACCAAACAGGCCAATATCTAATTCATAGGGTCCACATGAAGATTGAGTGATTTAATACATGTAAAGTTCTTAGAACAGGGCCTGGCACATACTAATTCTCACTAAGAGTCGATTGACTATCATTAATCATATTTGTTAACCTTTATTTTGAAACAGAGATGTAAACCATGATTTTTTAAATGAATAGCTTTTTTATGAATACTAATGTAATAATCTTAAACAGTATTACAAAAATAGTATTTTAATAGCATAGCATACTAAACAAGTACCTACATGTTGACACCTTTTAAAGTAATTGTCATGTTTACTAATAATACTTTTACTATGTGATTTAAAATGTTTCTTCAATCTTTTTTGAACAATTTAATTGTTTAAAATGAATATTAGGGCTTCCCTGGTGGCGTAGTGGTTGAGAGTCCGCCTGCCGATGCAGGGGACATGGGTTCGTGCCCCGGTCCGGGAAAATCCCACATGCCGTGGAGCGGCTGGGCCCGTGAGCCATGGCCACTGAGCCTGCATGTCCGGAGCCTGTGCTCCGCAACGGGAGAGGCCACAACAGTGAGAGGCCTGTGTACCGCAAAAAAAAAAAAAAAAAAAAAGAATATTAATTACTATATTTGTTATTAAATCCTTAGTTATTTACTTTCATATGGTATTTTCGAAATGGTATATGTAAATATAATTAAGATATCATATATATAAATATGTAGAAACGTTTTATTTTCTGGCATGTTGCCTGGTAAGTGGTGGTATAATATTGCCTAGTGCATGCTCGATGAGTGTTTACTAAATAATTTATGTTTTGTCTGTGTGTACATGTGCACGCACACTCACACACGTGTGTATCAGCTGTAGCATATGTGTTTTCAGAGACTCATTCACATAATTATTGTTTTTCTTTTTTAATCTTTGGTTTTTTTAAACTTCAGTATTGTATAAATTATTCATTTAACCAAGTTGTTGATATTTTGCCAGGGCTTTGAAGAAACAAGTTACCGTTTTGAATTCGGAAACTCTTTATTCCAAGTTATTGTAATGTGAGAAAAACATTCTATTTATTATTTTTAAATCTAAAATCAAGTGATTTTTTAAAATTCTTCTAAACGAAAAGGAAAAAAACTTA
The DNA here is from genome assembly GCF_963455315.2 of Globicephala melas. Taxonomy (NCBI): domain Eukaryota; kingdom Metazoa; phylum Chordata; class Mammalia; order Artiodactyla; family Delphinidae; genus Globicephala; species Globicephala melas. Next base: position 116,353,087 of record NC_083315.2, read on the forward strand.
CATAATCCTAAGTGCTTCCAAATGTCTGCAGTTCAAAGTACATAATTTACATTGACACCAAAGTTTAGTTTCTGTCTTGACTGGAAGAGTCTGGTATTATTCTTTGTCTGCAAAGGAAAGAGTTGTATAGCATCCAAGTGGGAAGATGTTTGATTGTAACGCAATCAACATGATTTGTGACTGAAAGGAGATTGTACAGGAGGAGAAACAGCAGCTGTTAAAAACCTAGACAATATTAGAGAGAACTTTTTGTTAAAACTTTTTTTTTTTTTTTGCCACCCTGTGTGGCTTGTGGGATCTTAATTCCCCAACCAGGGTTTGAACTCAGGCCCTCAGCAGTGAAAGTGCAGAGTCCTAACCACTGGACTACCAAGGAATTCCCTCTTGTTAAAAACTTAAGGCATGTTAATCTTTCAGGAAGTAAACATAAAATAAAACAGAATCATAACTATATTTTCTGCTTGATACAATTCTTCAGAATTCACAATAATGAGTAAAAGGAAATTACTGATGAAAACAGATCTTATAGTAAATATGGGTCAAATCCTTTAATAAAAATTTGCCATTAAATTTTGATATATTTTATGTGTTTAGCTCACTCATATTGTAGAATTACTTTTGTTTGTTTGCAGAGGCAAATTTAATTCTTTTCTTCTTATTAGTGATCTTACAGAGCACAGAATCATGAACCTATGTGATGTTTTCACCCTATTACAACAACTGTCCATCTTTTTTATCTATATGCCCCACTCATTTACTCCTCCTTATTATTATCTTTCAGGGAATCCCAGACATAATGTCTTTTTTATCTATAACTTTTATTGTGTATCTCTTAAAGATGTGGACAGTTGTTTAAAACATAACTACAGTACCATTATAATACCAAAAATATTAACAAACAGTTTTTAATATTGTGAAATATCCAATTAGTTTTCAAATTCCAATGATCTCATAAATATCCTAACGTTTTCTCTTTGTTTTGAATCTGTATCTAAATAGGAATCACACATTGCAAATGATTGAATTGACTCTTAAGCCTTTTTAAAATTTATAGATTCCCTTCTGTCTCTTTTTTCCCTTGGAATTTATTTTTTTAAACAAAGTATGTCAATTGTAGCATTTCCCAGTTTATTCATTGCATCTCTGTAGTATCATTTAACATGTTCCTCTCTTCTGTCTTTTGTAAGTATGGTGATTTGATCTAGAGGCTTGATCAGATTTAGATTAGTTTTTATTAGCAAGACTATTTTACATGTGGTTTGTGTTGTTTCATCTGGAAACATATGTCGGTTTGTGAAAAAACTATGTTGTTAACAGATCTCAGTGCCTAGATCTCTTAGTATATTAATCTGATGCTTAGATTGTCTTGTCTTTAGCTAGTGGGGGAGATTTTCAGTTTAGTTCATGAGTCCTCTCTGAGTTTCTTTGCTACTTCCTTAGTTTTGATAGTTAATACAAAACTTCCGCCAAGAACATATGTTCTTGGATCACATTGTACATTTCTTGTCCTAGTCTTGGAGTCAACAATATATCCATGAAGTTCTTTATTTTTAGTAAGAAATCGTACTTGGAACCCACAGTGTAGGTGCTAGGAGTACTCATTGCTACTGGGTCTCCTATTGTTTCTAGCCTTTTTCAATGGACAAACAACACACACACACACAGTTTTTAAAGGCAAAACTTTGTATCTTCATATTTATACTTCCAACTCAAGTTCTGAACTAAAGTGTTTTTAGTTAACTTGTTTTTTATCTGTATGTTTTGTCTCTTATGGTGAGAATCCTAGTTCTCAAGGACACTGACAATATACAGATAGCATTTACTTAAGTTCAATTTGAGTATTAAAAATTTTTAAGTACAAAAAATAAAACCTCCTAGGTCTTAATTCACACATTAGAACTTTCAAGAACATTAATGTTTGGCAGAATATGAACACAGAAGATATTGTGTTATTATTAATTGTGTCAGTTTAAAACGAAGCCGTCTGAAACTATAGAATAAATTATATATTACTTAATTTAGGGACATTCTTCTTCCATAGCATTTGTCTTGTTTCTTTTCATTCATTAAATTATGGAAAATCATTTAACACCTGAAAGTGTGGCACTTTGGGACAGTTTGCCACGTTGAGTGGTCCCTGGGCCTTATCTTCTGTCCCTCTTGTACTGCATGGCCATGGAAACTGAGCCCAACTATGCAATGTAGATAAATGTCCTCATCACAAAAATAGATTTATTAAGCTATATTTATCTCTTTGGTTACCGTATTTCGTATAAAAATTGGCCTGCGAGTACCCTCCCCCCGATCTTTTCAGAAGGAATGAAAGAGAAAATCTGTGAAGATTAAAAATGAAGAGGAAGCCAAAAACAAAAAAGGAAACCTAAAGAGTTACAAACATATCAGTTAACTAGGAATATAAGACCAGATATAGATCCCAAGGGCTAGGAACTTGGGTTTTATTGCCCTTAAAAGGAATGATGATGGGACCACTTGAGGTGGGAACTGAATGGAGACCCTTGCATGTATATCCAGAACCATATAAAGAACAACTCTTTAGTATAAGGGAATCTAGGAAAAATAGACAACTTACTGGTTTAGGAAAGGGACAAGGAAATTTGTCTTTGGTCATGACTGAGCAAAGGGGGACAATTATACTGAGAAATCAAAGGGCTGGACACTAAATATAATAACCATTATGGTGAGGATTCACAAACTAAGACATTAACATAAAAACCTGTCCTAGGGACTTCCTTGGTGGTTAAGAACCCACCTGCCAATGCAGGAGACATGGGTTCGAGCCCAGTCCAGGAAGATCCCACATGCTGCAAAGCAACTAAGCCCATGCTCCACAACTACTGAGCCTGCGCTCTAGAGCCCACGAGCCACAACTACTGAGCCTGCGAGCCACAACTGCTGAAGCCCGCTCACCTAGAGCCCGTGCTCCACAATAAGAGAAGCCACCGCAGTGAGAAGCCTGCGCACTGCAACGAAGAGTAGCCCCCACTCGCTGCAACTAGGGTGTGTGCCCACTCACAGCAACGAAGACCAAATGCAGCCAAAAATAAATAAATAATTTATTTTTAAAAAAGCAAAAACCTGTCCTAGATGAATAAAAACTTTGGGTCACCCCCACAAGAAGCAAATGCAAAACCAGTCTGGGCAATTCTTCCACACACAGGTTAATATAAAACTTCTACCAAAACAGGATTCTCCACATAAGAAAACAGTCCACTGTGAGACACAATTAAAAGAGACCATTAACAATTTGAGATAATAGGAAAATATGAAGGAGTATAAAATATGTGTATTTAAACAGAGAAATCATTAAGTAATACATGTAAAAAAGAGCACTGTGAAAAAAAGATGGACAGAATTGAAAAAATACAAGGAAATATCTAGAAGTGAAAACTATAGTCATTGAAATTAAAAGATAAGTAAACAGAGGAAGGGATAGACACAGCTGAAGATAGAATCAGGAATCTCAGTTCACTAATGATAGATGCTCAGAATTCACACACATACTGAGAGATTTAAAATATGAAATAGAGATTAAAAGATATGAAAGGAGGGACTTCCCTGGTGGCGCAGTGGTTAAGAATCCGCCTGCCAATGCAGGGGACACGGGTTTGAGCCCTGGTCCGGGAAGATCCCACATGCCACAGAGCAGCTAAGCCCGTGTGCCACGACTACTGAGCCTGCACTCTAGAGCCCGAGCCATGACTACTGAAGTCCACGCAACTAGAGCCTGTGTTCTGCAACAAGAGAAGCCACCGCAATGAGAAGGCTGTGTACTACAACGAAGAGTAGCCCCCGCTCACCGCAACTAGAGAAAGCCCGTGCGCAGCAATGAAGACCCAACACAGCCAAAAATAAATATAAAAAAATAAATTAAAAAATAAAGATATGAAAGGAATATGAGTAAATCTAATATATGACCTATAAGGGTTTCAAAATGGGAACTAGGTAACATTTCAAAATATAATATCTGTGAGTTTTCCAGATTTGGGAAGCCTAGAAAGTATCCAGAAGATTAAAATAAATCCACCTGTTGACATATTGTAGAATTGAAGAACTCTAAAGTTAAACTACAGAAGATTTTAAAGCAACCATTGAGAAAAGACAAACCTATAAAAGAATGGTTATCAGACTAATAGTGACTTCACATTAGCAACAATAGATGCCAGACTGCAATGGAACAGTATCTTCAAAGTGCTGAAGATACAACTTTTGTCATAACTGTTATATCCAGTAAAGAGTGTCTCAAGAACAAAATAATCACATTTTTAGGCAGAATGTCTCACTGAGAGATCTTTTAAAAGCTGTGCTCTGAAAAGAGGAACTTGAACCCAGAAGGAAAGCTAAGATGGTTTGATAGGGAACTTCTACCAATTCTTATAAGAATAGATAATTGTATATAAACTGTTTCCAAAAATAAAATACTTTTTATGAGGCTAATCCAACCTTGATAACAAAACTGGAAAGGATAGCACAAAAAAGGAAAAATACAGGTCTGTCTCACTTAGGAACATACCAGCAATCTGATATATAAAATATTTGTAAACCAAATTAAGGTATCTATTTTTCCTACACATATACACATGTTCAAACGGATGTAACCAGTGACATCTAACAAAATTCATCTAAATGATTATATGATAGAAGCATTCCTTTTAAAGTCAGAAACAAGAAGAGAAGAATGACCACCACGTAAAGGGAATTTGGGGAGTTGCATCTTCTAAAATACATCCAAAGTAGGACTGCTGCTCACTACCATCCTAGTCTGAGCCATCTCATCTCTCTCCTGGACTACTCAGTAACCTTTATTCCAAACCCTCCAGCAGCTTTCCCACTCAGAGTAAAAGCCGTTATCTGTAAGATCTCATGGCTCTTCTCACCTCATCTCCCAGTATTCTTCCCTTGCTTACTTCATTCCTGCTGTTCTTCCCCCTGTTAATACTCAAGCATACCAGACAAGCTTCCACTTCAGAGCCTTTCCCGTATTGTTCCTTTTGCTTGAACCACTGCTTCCAAAGAGCTGAAGACTTACTGCTTTGTCTTCTTAGTGTCTTTATTCAAATATTGTTTTCTCAACTTAAAATTTCTCGTATTTAAAGTTACAAAAATTTCTGTACCTACTCTTTGTACTCCATATGTTTCTAATCTGTTTTGCTCCGTAACATTTTCACCTTCTATCATATTATGTATTTCACTTATTTATTTTATTGTCTCTTTTCCCATCTAGAATATGAGTTCCATGGGGACAGAGATTTTTATCTATTTTGTTAAATGCTGTATCCACCACCACTTATATAATTATGCCTAGCACAGAGTAAGTGCTTATTAACAAATATTGGTTGAATGAAAATGCACTTCAAAATAGGGGTTCCTTGGAGAAAGCGATGGCAATGAGATTGGGTGAAGGAAAAATTTGTGATAAAGTTATAATGTTTTATATTTTAAAAATCTGAAAGAATTACAGCAAATTTATTTTTCATTTAGTAAATACTAGTGATCAGACAACAGTTTCTGTTGTATTATTCCCTGTCTTTTCTTTATATTTAAATGATAATTAAATTTTTAAATATAAAGATGTATAGAGACTAAATTGGTGACAATGTCAAGAAAATTTGAGATGTAAATTAAAGGGTAGGATCTTTATCTACTTTACAAATATTATGTAAAATCATAATGTGACAATAGTTAATAGAGTGTAGCACTTGGTAATGAAAAAATAGTTTTATCTCTTTGCTTCAGAATAAATTTCAGGGACTTCCCTGGTTGTCCAGCAGTTAAGACTCCACGCTCCCAATGCAGGGTGCCTGGTTTTGATCCCTGGTCAGGGAACTAGATCCCACATGCATGCTGCAACTAAGAGCCTGCATGCTGCAACTAAAGATCCCACGTGCTGCAACTAAGACACAGCACAGCCAAATAAATAAATATTCAAAATAAATTTCAAAGTTAAAGAGTTTGGTTAAAAAAACAAACTAGGAAAAATTACACAGAATATGCAATTTCGGGAATATGTATAAGTCACAAACGTGTATTTGACAAGAGCATTTGTGTATGGTTTTATTCAGTTCAAAGTTATTGTTGGCTTGCCACAGCTTGATTCCCAGGTCAGTGTTAAATTTAGACTTTATGAAGAAATGAAAATAAACTCAACATTTATTTCTTGAGCAAGAGTGAGTGAATTTTTCTGTGTGTATCATGTAGAAAGAAAGAAGTTTCTATCTTTGGATCATTTCTGATTTACTTGGAAACACTAAGAAATAGGTGGTCAGAAAACTCGTGACCATGCTTTCTCACTTGACCCCTGATATTTCTATCTTCAGTCTTTCTCTCCTATATTCTTCCTCTTTCTCCTCTTTCAGCTTATAAAATTATGTATCCAGAATAAGCCCAACTCAGATGTCCTCTGCTCCATGAAACATTTTTTTACTCCCACGGCCAAAATTATCTACCCCACCTTTGTAACCTTATAGGTCGTATTAAATCATTCTAAATACTTAGTATGTAATCGTTTGTATTAAAATTAATTGAAAATGTAGATGATTATTCTAATCGAGAACATGTCTAGTAGATTGTAATGCTTCTATGTCTTATTCGTTTTCATGCCTCATGATTTGTGTCTTCACTAAACACATTTGTATTTTGATTGCATTTGTGACCAGGTATTTTAATTGTTACAAACTAAAAAGGGACAAATACAAATATGTAAATCATGTGTCCCCTCCAAATAAAGTCCAAATGATGTCATCTCACAAAGGTTTTAGGCACATAATTTTTAAAAATGTCATTAGTATGTAAACATCATTACGTATATAATTTAAGTGAATATCGGGAGTTTGATAAGACGTTTTCTTTTAAAAGAATTTGTATATTACTTAAGGTTGGGAAATACTGATACAGATTGCAGAGTAATATTGAGGTCAGAGGCAGAAATCATCATTAGAGCACTAAAAAATGCCAGTTTGGATTATGACTGCATCTTGATTTTGTATCATAATAATGATTTTTAATTCATTATGACAGTTAACCATTTGTCAGGTAATGTAGAAGTAACTTTGTCTAGACTTGAATCAGTATGTGTACTTACTTATTGGTTGTTAAATATCCTAATTCAAAAATAGATAAATTAAGGAGTGTTTTTTTAATATTTTACTGAACGATAGATTTAGTACTTTATTCCTTTGCCAATAACCCTTGTATTTTCATATGGTCCTGATATGCAGCATATCAGTTTATATTCTGTACAATTATTGTGTAAAATGTTTGATACATTTATATTAAGATTTTGTTTTCAAGTGGCATGACATTTCAATGATTTTTTGAACATAGATGCTTCTATTAGCCCATTTAGGCTTTTGTTTATAATTTCTTTTTTACTTACATTTTTATATATTACCAGTAGGTCAAAATGTCATTTCTTGTCTTTGTTATCCCTTGTTTTACTTAAAAGTAAGGTTTAGTCAAAATAGGAATTAAAAACACTTGTTTCCTTAGTTGTTTCCTAGTCATGTAGCACTCTGGCTGTTATTTCTTCTCTACTCAACTGTTTCTTTAGATATTTCTAAAAATCTGAAAAATCTCATATATTTTTTTATTTTAAAAAATTAATAAGAAGTCATCACAAATATCATATTGTACTTTATTTAGAACCTATTGTGATTTTTAGAAGTATACTTTTATTCAGCCAGCAGATACATAGTGAAAGCCATTTGGCTAATGAAGAAAATAATTTTAAATATAGTTTGATCTTAATTGTATAAGAAATAAGTATTTTTCTAATTTATATGGTAGTATTTAGATTAATAAAAGTCAAACTGAAAATTGCAATTGAATTTGCCAGAGTATTATAAACAATATTATTTTGTTCATATTCAACATTACTTTTAACTTACTATTCTTATTGCAAAGGATACTCTGTCTTTTAGAGAATACAATGGTATTATTTACATTAATTCATGTGGGTTGGTGAAAAAAATGCTATAACTCCTTTACTTAATGGGATTCTTCCCCTGTGGCAGTGCAAACGGCTAGAGCAGGAGCTTCATCATCTGAAAGAGCAGAACCAGACTTCAGCAAACAACATGAGACATCTGACTGCTGAAAACAATCAAGAACGTGCTCTGAAGGTAAATCTCCATTCCTTCTTGCAGGCAAATTAAGGTTGTAAGCCCTGGTGCCAGCTTTCTGTGCTGCATATATCAGTTGTGTACATTTCAGCAGAAGTGAGCTGTGGTGTTTGCCAACAACCCGTTCTTTAAACACAGATACAGCACCCTTCTGTTATGGTATTATTTTATCTCGTGTATGTGTACATGAAAACAACATATTTTCTGAATTTCAAGTGGTGGTATAATAATAACTTTAGGTTTATGTTCATTCTGTTTCTGATTTCAAAATATGTTGTTACCTTCTGTAGTTAATAAAAAGTGGCCACCCTGAAAGAAAAAAAAATTAAATAATGGGCTTTTTCTTTGCATCAATATTTATTACAATAATTTTCTAAATGACTTGTAATATTAGTAACGCACAGAACTGATGCTCCTTGAAAGGTATGTGAATATGTTTGGGAATTGAAAGAGTACTTAAAATGTTACTTACATCAAAAAAAGAGGAAGAAAATATATTCTACTAGAACTTGTAACAAGTAAAGAGTACATATCATGACAAAAGTTCTGTTTCATTTTAATATAGATCCTGTAATTATAAAAAAGGACATTATTTCAATTCTACTAATTATCTTTTCTTCTTAAGATACTTTTCATTCTCTTTTTTTGTCTTTACCCCAGTTCCTAGCATAGTGCCTATGACATAGTAGGGGTCCCTGCCCTCAAGGTGCTTATGCTCTCATTAATGGGTTAAAAATAAAACATAACACATCCACAGGAAACATAAAAGATTCATCATTGTTGTTATTGTACAGTTAAAAAAAGGTGTGCTATCAAGAGGATTGTATTGTACTTTGTTGTCTTAAATTCATTTCTTGCTGCAGATTATGAAAAAAATATGTCATTAGCAGGGTAAGTCATTAAGCCAGAATCATCTACCAATGTTGAGAAAAATGGTGACATTTTGATGTGGAAATAATTTTAACCTGTTTATAAAGTATGAGATATGGTTGAAGTCAGATTTTTCTACAAAATGTATGTAGCTTCATTTTGAAATTCTCAGTGGTGGGGGTGGGTGTGTAATAACTTTGCTATTACTCTTTAATGCACTTTCTCTTTATTTCTCCTGAATTTATATATAGACCAGAACAATAAATGGGAAAGAAAAGAATTGCTGTAATTATTTTTCAGTTACCCTGAGGAATTTACTATTGTATGAGTAAAATTAAGTATATAATTATTTAGATGTATATTTGCAAATCAAAGGTAACATAATCTTTTAAAGACACCTTACATTATGAGTGCTAATTTATTACCAGCATTAGGGGACAGATATTATGTGCTCTATATGTTATGGCTATTACTATTTAAAATAGAACCTAAAATAAAAATTCTAGGTTAAGTTACGTAATAATTGCATAGTCTTTATTCTGGCATTTTTGGTTGTGTATTTACGTTAACTTGAATTAAGCGGCAGCTGCTATTTATGAAGAGAAAAAGATGCATATTTCTAAGAGGTTATTAAAATTAGAAGGCAAACTGTAGACCAAAAGAAACCTGGAAGTTAACATAAGTAGTACTATTATTAGTATCAGTAATAAAAGTAATATAAATAAATAAATTTGAATAGGATGAGAGCTGAAAATTTTACGTTTTATTTCATTGTATTATGCTATAATTCCTAAAGGAAACAGTCCTAGATATAGGTATGGAAAAAAATTTGGGCTTCTCTGGTGGCGCAGTGGTTGGGAGTCCGCCTGCCGATGCAGGGGACACGGGTTCGTGCCCCAGTACGGGAGCATCCCACATGCCGCGGAGCGGCCCGGCCCGTGAGCCGTGGCCGCTGGGCCTGCGCGTCCAGAGCCTGTGCTCCGCAGCAGGAGAGGCCATAGCGGTGAGAGACCCACGTACCGAAAAAAAAAAAAAAAAATCTAAGCTAATGGTCATACATTGCACAGAACTTTCCAAAGTGATAACTATTGCAGATACATGATTATCATACGTGGATATACTTTTTAGTAATCTAGTGCTATTTGAATAATAATGTCTTTGTTTATTCTAATAACCAGGAAATTCTTTCTAAATTAATTTTTATGAAAGAGCATAAAATTAGACTTTTGGTGATCACTTATATGCATTATTTTTGAAGTAGCATGGAATATATACTAGATAAATCTGCTAGCATGACACTTTCCGTACTTTTATAATATTTGCAATTTTCTCTAATAATAAGTAGAACACAGTGGTACATATAGGATGAGGGGCTGAATTTATACTGATACTAATCTATACCCTGAGAGTTACTTAAATTAAAAGATAGATTATTTTCTCTTTTAAAATAAATTTTATCCACTTATATTAAGAAATTTGTTTCTTGGTGAACACAATTTTGAACATTTAATGATTTTAAAGTAAATTTAGATTAACCATAAATATGAAGGCATTAGATTTAATAAGAAATGTCATATAAAGTGCCTTTCTTTCCTCTTTTATTTTATTTATTTACCTTCCTTATCACACATTTTTAACCTCCTACAATTGGCCTTCAACACTGTAATTCCATTGAAAGACATGCTTTCTTAAATTATAGGTGACCTCTGGTGGTTAAACCTGTAAAACTTATCATTTCATATCCTTCTCAATAACCCAGTCAGCCTAAGAGGAACACATTTCAATCTTGTTGGTCCCTGCCTTCATGAAATTCTTTCTTGTAGTTCTTTATTTCTATCCTCATCATTTTTCTTTTCTTTGATCGTTATTCTTTAGCTGGTGCCTCGTTTTCTACCAATTCCTAAGGTATAAATGTTCCCCTGGGTTATGTGATTATTCCCTTAATTTTTCTTTCTGAAAAAAACCCCAAACTTTATTATTTTAGAGCAGTTTTAGCTTCACGGCAAAATCGAGCAAACTACAGAGCTCCCTCATATTCCATGCCCCATACATCCACATGCCTTTAGCATCCGGTGCAAGAGTTGTACATTTGTTACAATACATGAACCTACATCAGTGTAACCCAAAGTCCATAGTTTACATTAGGGTTCACTCTTAGTGTTGTATATTCTGTGGGTTTTGAGAAATATAAATGACAAGTATGTACCATTATAGTATCATACAGAAGAGTTTCACTCTAAAAATCCTTTGTGTCCCACCTATTTATATCCCTCCTTCCCCCCAACATATACCAGCCATTGATCTTTTTACTGTGTCCATAGTTTTGTCTTTTCCAGAATGTCATGTAGTAGTTCTTTTCAGATTGGTTTCTTTCACTTAGTAATATGCATTTAAAGTTCATCCATATCTTCTGATGGCTTTATACTTCACTCTTTTTAGTATTGTCTGAATGTACCACAGTTTATTCACCCCCCTAATGAAGGACCTCTTGGTTGCTTCCAAATTTTGGCAATTATGAGTAAAGCTGCTGTAAGCATCCACATGCAGGTTTTTCTGTGGACATAAGTTTTTCAACTCACTGGGGTAAATACCAAGAACTATGATTGCTGAATCGTATGGTAAGAGTATGTTGAGTTTGGTAAGGAACCACCAAACTGTCTTCCAAAATGGCTATGCCATTTTGCATTCCCACCAGTAATGAATGACAAGTTTCTGTTACTCCGTATTCTTGCCAGCATTTGGTATTTTGTTTATTGCAGGGTTGTCTCTTCTAATTTCATCCGTTCTGTGATATCATCTATCATTTGTATCCTAACAGATGCTTTGTCTGCCCTTCCACTTGGATATCTTAGTGACTCCTTAACCTCAATAAACTTAAAAACAAATCCCTAATTCGACTTCCTAAGCCCTCTCTTCAACCTAGGAGGAAGTCAGGACCTGAGCCAAACACTATTGACTGTATAACTTAACATTTATTCTTAGTTATAGTCTCCTTTGTTTGCCTTTACAGCTTTATAGAAGCTGGAAAAGTTAAACACTTTCTGAGCCTTTTTTTTTGCCAATGAGACATAAGAGGAATTCTGCAGCAGGGGTGGGAGAAGAAGGAAGAGTGTCTCTGGATAGGTTTTTGTTTTCCTGACATGACAGGTGCAGCAGGCACTGTTTCTTCCCTTCTTATTACTTTGAACACTTACTTGCTGCCTGGAACAGCAGCAGCAATTTTATAGCTATGAAGCAAACACCAAGAGAAGCAGAAGCTGGCCTTTAACATCATTGAGCCCTTTAGCCAGTGAGCCACTTTGAGAACTTCAAGCAACTATACCCCGACATTTTTCTGGTGACATAATGCCCTGTAATTTAAATTATTCTTAGCAGTTTTCTATTTACTTCCAAATTGATCAGTTAACATCTATTAATTAATGGCACTACCGTACTCCTAGACATGTAGGCTAATATCATTGACATAATCTTCATATCCTTTCAAACTTTCACCTACTACAAAGTGATAGAGCATCCAGTCCTGTCAATTCTGCGACAGTGATTTGTCTCCTTTGTATTATCATACCTCTACCCTATGTCAAGTTCATGATCTAGATGATAATAGTACCCTCCCAACTAACATTTTTGTCCTCAATTTCTCACCTTTGTAATCAGTTGTCACACTTCCATTAGCTGTCATTCTAAAACACAGGTGACACTTTTCTACCCCAAAACCTTTACTAAGTCTAACATTTTCAGCAGTGGAAGAAAACAGATATCGTGACTTTCCTGATAAGAACAATAAAAAAGGAGGCTATCATTTTAAGAATATTTTACAACATTATTGAGAAGATAAGGAATCTGAAAAGGCCACTAAAATAAAGTGGAAATAGAAAAAAAAATAAAAACATGGGAAATAAGTGATTGCCTGAAGCCATCTTGCATCTTATATTTGTTGTCTCTTTTCCTGATGGGAATAAATGCTCCATGAGGTCAGGGATTTTTGTTTACTTCATATACCTCTGTATCTACTGATGGTATTATAAATACTTGACAGTCAATAAGTCACAAATATGACCAATCATAACAGATGCCAAATGTTAACGATTTGTATAGCTATACCTTTGTGTACCAGCTGAAACTAGCTATAGATGTATCTCCTGAAAATACCTATAGCAGCCATTGAATAAATATCTGTTGAGTGAATTAATACCACAGGTACAATTTAGTATCCTGCTTTCCCTGCTTAGCACTTCATAAGTATTATCCAGTACACTTATTCTATAAATATCACCTTAATATATTACATAATTGCAATCCACAAATGTATCATGATTTTCTTAAATCTTCCCTTAATGTTAAATATTTAGGTTGCTCGCAATTTTGCACTCTTATAAACACTGCTGTGAAAAACTATTTTCGTGTAAATATTCAATCCCATTTAGCAAACAAATTTTATTATTTTTCAAATTTTTATTTTTGATAAAGCACATATTTTTGAAAATGAATGATTACATAAGGGTTTTAATAAAAACATTGTAATCAGCATCCTCATCTTACCTCTCCTGGTTTCTGCTCCAGAAAAGAAATCACTTTCAACTCTTAGCAATTTATTCTGTATCTATACTATATTTCTAAATGTAAAGCTTATACTATTTCTTGATATTTCCTTTTTAGTTATTATTAATTGACTTTCTACTATGAAGATAAGGATTTACCTTTCTCATCTTTTTGTTAGATCAGTGTTTAGTATTTACAGTATTATTATAATATTCATAGATGACTATATAGTGAAGTACCAGCGTATGTTGGTTTATTGTGCTTTGCTTAATTGCGCTTTGCAGATATTACATGTTTTTTCAAATTGAAGATTGTGGAAACCCTGTGTTGTCAGATGATGGTAGCATTTTTTAGCAATAAAGTATTTTTAAATTAAAATATGTACATTTTTTAGCCATAATGCTATTGCACACTTAATAGTATAAGCATAACTTTTATATGCACTGGGAAACCAAAAAATTCATGTGACTCGCTTTATTGCAATATTCATTTTATTGCAGTGGTCTGGAACCGAACCCACATTATCTCTGTGGTATGCTTATATTACTCAGCAATAAAAAGGAACAGTTTATTGATACATATAACAACTTGGTTGGGTCTCAAGGGTATTATGCTAAATGAGAAAAGCCAATCTCTAACGGTTCTGTTCATTTGACTCTACTTATATAACAGTCTCAAAGGAACAAAATCATTGTGATAGAGAACAGATCAGTGGTTTCTGGGAGTTAGGTTGTGGAGCAGGCTATGATTCTTAAAGGGTAACAGGGAGTTTCTTTGTAGTGATAACAGTTATAATTTTATAATATTAAAGCGTCATTGAATTATACCAGAAAGTAATGGAGGGAGGATTTAAAAACAGGTGAAATCCATATAAGGTTTATATCCGAGTTAATAGAATTGTTCCAATGTCAATTTCCTGGCTTTGATAATATACTATGGTACATATGTATCATTGGGAGAAGTTAGATGACGTCTACACAGGAACTCTTCTTACTCTGCAAGTTTTTGTGGGTCTTGAATTATTTCAAAATAATACATTGTTTAAAAATTTACATATTCATCATAGCCAGTGAAAACAGTGCTAAGATATATAAAGGAAATTTTAATAATATTCCCTCTCCCCTCTCATAGTTTCTAGACCTGCCAAATTAATCTTGACTAGGAATTATAACAGTTACTCTATTTTACCTGACTTTTACCTAATTTTAGTGAGAATGGATTCTAAATTACACCAATTAGTTTTGACACTTACCATGGGATTTTATATTTTCCTTCATAATTTAGAGTCTCAGTTGGATAGTTCCAGCATATGGATCATCTCTGAGTCTGGTTTTGTGATTGCGTTGTCTTTGGACATATTTGTTGTTTGTTTGTTTTGCTTTTGCTTTTCACGTGTCTCATAATTTTTTTTTTGAATGCTGGACCTTGTGAATAGAACAATACTTCTTCCATCAGGCCAGTAGTGTGAGTATTGAGTTGATTCACTCAGGAGTTGATATGGATTTGGGTTTTGTTATTGCTATGGTAACTGTTAGTGCATCCTAAGTTTCAAGTTGCTCTTGGAATGGGTTGCTGTTGCCTTATGCTCAGGATGGAAGCTCAGGTACTGGAGGACTTTTTTCAATGTTCATACTCCACCGTTTTGTTTTCAGTTGATACTATATACTTACACCTGGAGGGTATCTCACTGTACACTCTTGCCCTTCTCCCAGCATTAGAATGCTGATTTTTATCATCTAGTGTTGGAGGACTGAGGGTTTTCTGCTTCAATCTTATGCAGTCCCTTTGTGCTTGGACTTTGGGGTCAGGCTTCCTCAGGATTCCTTTCCGTGGCAGACAAACTCTGACCTCTATCTGAGGCAGGTATTGTATGAGAGACTTTCATTCCCCTCTCTCAGTGTAGAAGCTATCTAATGGTATTGGTATAGGATCCTGTGCCCAGGTCTATTTCCTGCCACTCACCCAGGGATAGAAAGAGTTCTTTCTTCTACCATTCCCAAGCAGGATTTTTTTTTTTTTTCTGTGCCCTGAGGGTTAATGCCCCTCTGTTAGCTGTAGATGGCTTTTGTTCTGTTCGCAGAAGGAACTGGGACTGGAGTGGGGGTGGGGGGTGTGGTTTGCTCCTTTCTATAGCAGCAGCCAGTTCCCTCCCCCATATCCCCTGCAAGTGTCTATCACTGTAGGAAGGTATCTCTGGTTTTCTACCCTATCTTTGATATTTCTCATGAGCACCTGGTGGAGATCTGTGGGGAAGAATCTACCAGTAGGTGCAAACCCCCTTTTGTCAGGAATTTCTGAAGGTTCTGTGTGGTGGCTGACCCTTCTTCTCATGTTCTGTTCTAGGTGAGCTAGTCTGTGTACCCCATTTGCCTTGATGCTTGTCCCTCCTTGAAATTAGGACTGGTTGTCTTCCTGAGCTTAGCTGTCTAATGAGCTCAAGAAAAGTTATGACTTTGTGCCTTATTCAGCTTTTCCTATTGTCAATGTGGAATGACAACTTGTTCCAGCTTTCTGAGACCTAGGCATAAACATTACATCTACTGTTGGATTTTGATACTGTTTCGTCATATTTAAGTAGTTTCTTTCTAGAATTTTTAAAAAGTTTTTATTAGTAGATGTAACACATTTTATTGAGTTCTTGATGTTGAACAATTCCTTGAATAAATTTTGGATTTGTTTTGTCATTGTTTTCCTGAGAATTTTAAAACTTATAATAGTCTGCCCTCATACAGTACTTACTGAGTACCAGGAACTGTTACTAATGCTTTACATATAGTGTTTAAGTAGTATTTAGACCTCAAAGTGACTCTTTGAGATAGTTGGTACAACTGTTTATAATTTTATAGGGTAAGAAAGTGAGCAACATGTGTTTACTAACGTGACCAATGTTATGAGTAATAGTAACTGGTGGACCTCAGATCTGAACCAAGGCAACTGATCTCCAAAGTTCACAATCTCAAATATAAATGAAAATTACCTAGAGCGTTTTTTTTTTTTTTACTGTATCAGGTTTTGTTTTGTTTTACCAAAGTATTTCTCTAATTATTAGTAAGTTTGAATTTTTTTCATATGTTCAAGGGATTGTGTCTGTGAATATAAATAAATAGATGTATTTGTTCATGTTTTTTCCCCATTTTTTCTGTTGGTTTTTGTTTGCTTTCTCTTGGTCTTTTGTCCATCAGTGGTTTTGTTTTTTGCATTTTACAGCTTTATTGATAAATGTTTCATGTACCATAAAATTCACTTATCTACTGTTTACAATTCAGTGTTTTTTGGTATATTCTCATATTTGTTCAGCCATCACCGCAGTCTAATTTTAGAACATTTTCAACACTCACCTAAAACATCCTGTACACATTAGCTGTCATTCCCCATTCCTGCTAACATCCTTCCCCTAGTCCCAAGCAACCGCTAAACTACTTTCTGTCTCTGTAGATTTGCCTTTCTGGATATTTTGTGTAAATGAAATCATAGAACATGTGATCCTTTGTGACAGGCTTTTTTCACTGAGCATAATATTTTCAAGGTTTATTCATGTTATAGCATATATCAGCACCTCATTCCTTTTTGGTTGATACATAATATTCATTGTATAGATATACTGTATTCTGTTTATCAGTTCATTAGCTGATGGACGTTTAGGTTGAACATGTAGATGTTTGACAAATTTTTAGTGAGTTTTTAGATACTGTGTAAGGTAGGAGTCCAAATACTTTCTTTACATGTGGATATCCAGTTTTCTCTGCACCATTTGTTGAAAGACTATTTTTCCCCCACAGAATTGTCTTGATACCATCTCAAAAGTCAGTTGGTCATAAATATGAGGGTTTAGCTCTGGACTGTCAGTTCTGTTCCATTGATCTAATATATCTATCTGTATGCTGGTACCACACTATTGATCACTGTAGCTTTGTAGTAGGCATGTCATCATGACCTGAGTCCTCCAGCTTTGTTCTGGCTTGTTTTGGCTGTATCCATTTTGATGTTAATGTTACTAGCTTAGTGAATGACCAAAATTTCTGCCTTCAGCTGTGGTCTTGACAAGTTTAAAATTGCGTTAGAATGGGGACTCTCTGGCTGTCCAGTGGTTAAGACTCTGCGCTTCCAATGCAGGGGGTGCGGGTTCAGTCCCTCGTTGGGGAACTAAGATCCCACATGCCGAGGGGAGTGGCCAAAAAAAAAAGTTTAAAAAAATTGCATTAGAATGATCTTGCCTTAAGTATTAAATAGAATCCATTTTTAAAACCACGTATTCTTGGTGCCTTTTTATAACAGAGAATATTTAATTGCCTTTTCAATTGTTTCAATATGTTTATCTAGTTTTTCTGTTTCTTAAGTCAGTTTTGTTGGTCTGTATGTTTTGCTAGGAAACACCCTATTCCCTTTAACTTACCAGATTTGGTATGATAGAACTATAGATAATTTTCTTAATTTTTGAATCTCTTCTATTTCTCTGTATTCACTGTCTCGTCTGTATTGTGGCATATATTTGCTTTCTCTTTCTCTTCTTCTCTCTCTTTTTTTCTTATAAAGTCTTTCCTGGGCTTTATGCATTTTATTTTCTTTTAATTAGTTGTTGGTTTTATTTATCCTTTCAACTTGATAAATTTTCCATTTCTGTTTACCGTTTCAATCTTTTTATTCTCTTTTTTGTTCTAATTTTTACAAGTTAATTAGCTTACCTCAGTCTTTTTTTTAAGTAAAATTATAAGGCTACATATTTTACTCTTGACTATTCCAACTGTGCCTTATAGTTTTGGGAGGGATCAAATGTTCACTTTTTTTCACTAGTTCTGTTTTGATTTTTTTGGTTGATCCAGGGTAATTTAGAGAATATAATTTAAATTCCTATATTTTAAAACATATTAATGTTTTATTTCTCACCAAGTAAATAGTCCACTTTGAAAGGTATCATCAACTAAATAAATAAAATAGTCTCTGTTCACAGAGCATGAGATTCAATATATATTCAGTTGAACTCAATTTAAGCTTCCACTATAGTTGCATTTTTATAATTTTCTCATATTGCTAGGAATTTCTTGCTTTATACATTTGTCTGCTCTATTCTTTGTTATATAGTGTTTATGACTACTGTATCTTCTTAAGCTATACATGTACATTCCGTCATTTTATAATATTCCTCTTCAGACTGCTTACAGCTTCATACCTTTAAGTCTTCTATTTCTGATACATGTATTAGCACTACTCTCTTGGTTCATTCAGACTGCTATAACAAAATATCACAGACTAAGTACCTTATAAGTAGCAGAAATTTATTTCTTACAATTTTGGAGGCTGGGAAGTCCAACATCAAGGCAGCAGTATGATAATGATCTGGTTAGGGCCCTCTCCCTTTTTAATAGCCGGCACCTTCTCGCTGTGTCCTCATGCGGTAGAAGGGGCAAGGGATCACTGTGGGGTGTCTTTTAAAAGAACATCAGTACCATGAAGCCTCCATGCTCATGACCTAAGCACCTCCCAAACCAAAGCTCGTACTTCCTAATACCATCATCTTTGAGGGTTAGGATTTCAACATAGAAATTTTGGAGTGATGAAAAAATTCAGACGATAGCAACTGCTTTTTCTTTCTTTTTTTTTCTCTGTTTTGTTTTGTTTTTACACTTACCTAGTATAATGGTGCTGTTCAGCAGTAATTTTGCTACTCAGAGTTTATTCATCCTTCACCCGATTTTTATAACCCTTGTTCTCCTGTAAGAAACAGCCTTTCCCTCATTCTCAGATGTGGTTTTGTTGGAGGTGATATACCTCTGTGGCCTCAGGTCTGACAAATCAGAATGTCAGATTCCCTTGGCCACAGCAGTGGCTCCAGAAACAGGCACCTGTACCACTTGAAGCCAATGATTCCAGGCCTTTTTTCTCTATATTGTTATGGATTTAATGTAAACAAATACCAAATATGTCATAAAGATCTTTCTCTATATATAAATACAAATCTGCATCATCCATTTGTTGGCTCTGTAGATCCCTGTGCTTGATACATAGCATGTAATTTTCTGTCTTCTATTTAGAATATTTTGATTCCAACTGTTCAATATCATAAGCAAAACTTTGAAAAATAGTCTTGCATGTACATCTTTGTCTTGGAGCATAAGTGACCATACAGTGGGAAGTATAGTGGCAGGAAATTACTTGAGAAGGGAGAGGATGATACCAGATCTTGTGCAGGTTGCAGTTCAAATCACTGAAGTGTATGAGAGTTTTCAGAGGTCAGATTTACAAGAAAAGAAATAAATGAAACAATAGTAAATTCCAACATTTCTCTGTTCGTGCACAAAAATAAGTGGTTCACAAAGGAGACTAAGAAGGAATAGTCAGAACGATAAAAGGATTACAAAGAGATTGTGTTATCGTAGATTCAGAATAGAATAAAGTTCTGTGACAGGGGTAGTTCACAGTGTCAAATGCTACAGAGAAGTCAAATAAAATCACAAGTGTCCATTTGATCTGACAGTTAGGAAGGCAGTGGTAGCTTTGTAGTTGCAGTTTCAGTTCAGTGGTTCCGGTGGTAACCTTGAATCTAGTAAATTGTATAGGTAATGAAAAGTTTAAAAGTGGGAGAGAGGTAGATTATTTTTTAGGAGCTTTTCTGTGAAGTAAAAGTGTGAGGGTTAGGGGCTCCCCTGGTGGCGCAGTGGTTGAGAGTCCGCCTGCCAATGCAGGGGACGCGGGTTCGTGCCCTGGTCTGGGAAGATCCCACATGCCGCGGAACGTCTGGACCCATGAGCCATGGCCGCTGAGCCTGCGCGTCCGGAGCCTGTGCTCCGCAACGGGAGAGGCCACAACAGTGAGAGGCCCGCGCACCGCAAAAAAAAAAAAAAAAAAAAGTGTAAGGGTTACAGTGTAATGTGAATGTGACCTGGAGGAAGATTTTAAGATGGAGAGAATAATAGCTAACATATGCTTAACCATTCTCCTTTTATAAGAAATCTGATGCGTGCCTCTCTAGCCCAAAGGTATCTAGTTATGACCTGTTTAGCCTGGTTCAAAAAGATTGATAGGTCTGATGATAATTTAATAATTTGGAATTGGGAAACTGAGAGAGAACAGGACAGTGAGCTTTGAATGCTGAACCAAACGATCCCAAGGTAGGCTTAGGGCCAGGTAGACTGCTGTAGGCCATGAGTACTCTGAAGTTATGAATCAGCCAATTGGAAAAGTTGGGGCCAATATATTAAAAAACACAAAATTCTGAACAAGGGAGATGGAGAGAAATTCTATCCTGGTTCCTAATAGCATTCTGTTCCCATGCCAGGCTTTGTTTTCCACATGATAAAGTTTTTCTTTCTTTATAAAAAGCAAGACTCTCAGCTAGACCAGGTTTACAGTCTTTGCATACCAAATGGGGAATTGCTGTGACAGCATTCATTATAGGCTCTCTGAAATGAACAATTACATTAAAGGGTGGCTCTGTGGATTACTGCACCAGGTATAGCCAAATCATTGAAGCCTGTGTAAGTTCATCAGGTACACCAAGATACAATAAAACTGATGAGGTTCAGATGAAACAACTGTGAACTATTACCCCTTACATAAAAGGAATACTGAATTACACGTGGGAAACTTCTATGGAGATTATCAGTGGCAAACCCCAAACGTAATACTTGTGAATACTTGCATTTAATTGCTCCTAACATTGGTTACTAATATTTTTTTAATTTTGACTTTCATAGTACTATTTTAGGAATTTAGATATTATTTTGATAAATAATGATAGAAATATAAAATTACATTTCATGCTTCCCTCCTGTTTTATACATTTTGTAATAATGCTAAAAAATTAATCAACGGGAAGATCCCACATGCCGCGGAGTGGCTGGGCCCGTGAGCCATGGCCGCTGAGCCTGCGCGTCCGGAGCCTGTGCTCTGCAACGGGAGAGGCCACAGCAGTGAGAGGCCCGCATACTGCAAAAAAAAAATAAAAATAAAGAAATGAAAAATTAATCAAAATGACTACTTGAATGAAGACATACACCTTCAATAGGAGACAGTTTTAGGCACACCAGGCAGATTCACCATTATGTGAGCTGACTTTAGATAGATCCTGGAATTTTTCTCCAGTCTTTGTATCATCTGGTCTTTGGACCTAGTATTTCTTCTGACTGAAATGCTCTGCATCATCTGTTGCCTTACTTCCTTTGTCCAGATAATATCTACTCATCCTGCCTTCAGTTTGGCCAGAGTCCTCTCTTGTCTCTGGCCAAACTGGAGAGGGATTTGTGTTAGAATGAAATTGTTTTAATAACAAAATAAGTACTGATGTGAAAAGAAATGTAATATGTGAGAAACTCTCAGTGCTCCCAGGACTTCTTCCTAAGTCTTTCCTAGGTCTGCCCACATCAGCAGTCCTACCTTCCCCTTGTCTTATGCTCTCACCTCATTATCTCCTCTCTTTTTTTCCTGACCTATTGGTCTTTGGTATTATGGTGGCCAAGAAGGTATAAAAGAGCAGAGTCCATGATACATTGTTGGAAATAGTACCCTGGGAACCTTTAAAGACAATAAAGGTCCACTCGATTGGTTGTTAGGTAATGAGTATAGGTTAATGGTTCTTAACAGAGGCATGTATCAGAATCATGAAAAGAATGTTTACAAAATAATAAATCTGGGCCTGACCCAAAGCATAGTGAATTGGAATATATTGCACTGAATTTGGAACCTTACTGGTGTAGACTTGGTGTTTAGACATAAAATAGGGGCAAAATATTTCCCCAACCTTCTTTAGGCCTATGGAATTTTTGTTTCTGAAAATAATAACATTTGTTTTCTACCAGTTGTGCTTTTTAATTTTAGTTCTGTTTAATTTTCTAATTGATTTCTGGATTGGGCTGATATCAGTATTTTTGTGGTATCATCAGTTTTATGTCTTTTATAAAGTTCTTTGTTGGTATTTTAGGGATAAGCTGGATGAGGCTACACAGAGATTGCTGGCCAAATGAAAATTTTCTCTTTCATTTTTAGCATTTCCAGCAACCAAATTCTATACAAGGTTGTACCTCATAGTGATTTGGAATAAATGACATATTAAAATCTCTTGTGAACTCCAGTGTAGTAATACTGTGAAAAGTGTAGTGCAAAATCCAGATGGTTATTTAAAATACTATGAAATTTAATTTGATGGATTTTTTAATATTACATGTTCTTTCTAAAGTAAAATATGTATATTTTTAAAACTTTAGATTATCAAATACAATTAATTTACTTTGACTACTAAGTAAAAATATTTCTGATTTCAGACATGATGATAGAAAGCAGTCAAGTCCTTCATTAGAGATTACATAAAATTCTCAATAAAAGTAACTATATTTAACAGTGTAGTTTTCTGTACCAAGCAAATCCTTATTGTAGTAGCATTTTTGACTTGAGTGGTTTTTAGACACATAGTTTTTAGTAATTCATCTACAGAACTTTGGCATAATTAATTTATTTAGAAAACTAACATTTGACATAAATTGTCATAGCTATAGTATGTCTTCTGTATCAAAATGACTTCATTCTGTTGTTCAGTGTTGGTTAGTTTTTCTGTTATGTTGATGCATTAAAGCAGATATTAAATTTTATCATTAATTCAGTGCCTGGTCTCTCATCAAATCCCCTTAATTACAAATTGACTCCAAGGATTAGACAGCATGGATTTTAATTTTAACTGAAACAAAAAAGGCATCTTGAAAAATCACTCTTGCCTAGTGACTCGTAGACACATTTTAAAAGATCCTATAATTTATTGCTTAGTATTTAAAGTTCAATACAATACAAAATATACCACCAACATTTTTATTATCTTATATTCATATTAAATATGTGTTTTAAAATATATTTCATAGTCTTGAAAAAACTCGAGTATTTTTAGATAAATAGCAGCCTCAGGAGTTCTGATAACTTGTAACCCTTTCTTTAGAAAACGTTAACTTTGAATCTTGCACAACCATAATTGTATCTGAATGACATTTATATTTTCTTGTATTTCTGCTTCCTTAATAATTTCACAAAATCATACAGTGTGATTTTATATACCCCATAGAAGTCTTCCCAGTATATTCCAATATTCTATTTCCAGTACTGTATTATTTGCAGTTTATGACTATTTCATTAAATCTTCACTTCCTTTTGATACTTGCTATATTAAGTCCAGAATCATTTTTGTGCATTTTACTTTGAAGATATATGAACTTTTCTGTCCTTTCTAAAAGGGCCGGTTTTTAAAATTAAATTTTTATACATAATTATTCATTTTAAATAGTAGAATGACTATTCGTTTTTACTAGAATAAGAGGATGATGAAATTAAGTCATGATCACTGATCAAAAAGTACATATGTCCCCTGTATTTTTGTTGCATTATATGGTGATCAGGTTTTAACTCTGAGTTGCCTCTTAAAAAATTCACTTATTCTTCTGAAAAGTTTCTGGAATCTAACTTGTGTTAGTAGTCACTTACTTTGACTTTTATCTAGATCCATAAGTTTTCAAGTAATCACTTTACTTTAGAAAGACCAAGAAATAATTACTAATAAACTCTAAGTATTCTAAGGTAAATCATGTGTTTTTTTAATAAATTCTGTTGTCAATTACCTTTACCTTTTGAGAGATTGTAAAATATAAGTAATAATGTTCTTTCCAGTTAAGTGGATATTGTATATCTTACATTTTTGTAAATTGATTTTTAAATAGTATTCCATTGTGGGCTTTTGTGCTGTTGCTGTTAAACTGGGTTTTTATATGCTGAAAGGTAGCATCCGAATGAGCTCAGCTCATCATGGAAAAAATAAATTGCCTAGAAACAGATTGTTTACGTAATATTAGATGATAATATAAACCAACAAAAGCAGGAAATTAACTTTTAAGGCTGACACACTGCCCTTTCCTTGCTCCTTTGTGCTTGTAGGTATCATGTATGTGTTGTGATACCAAAGTACAGCGGACTTAGTTCAGAACTGTCAAACATAATTCTAAATTTCTTTACTTTGTTGGTTTATGTCACAACTTCATATTATTATTTTGTCCCTTAATGCTGTATAATGTCCTTCACATGTGAGATGAAGCAATACATGCGTGAATTGGAACAAGATGGAAAAGTTTATTTGCTTTTCTCTCATTTACAGTTGATTGCCTCTGATTAGCCAATATCGTGCAGCTCTGATGTAGTTCTTTAAATTTTGAAAAAAGGTAATACAAGAAAAAATTATAACATATCTGAGGAAATTTTTGAAAAATGTATGTACTAATTAAAAACGTTATTCACTCTTAATTTTTATTCCTGTTGATTACTTTTTATTTTATCATTTTCTTGTCGTCTTGAAAGGCAAGTATCTCTCTTTACAAAATAACTTCGGGCAATGAGAAACTACTAGTGTTTTATTATGAATACTCAAATACACAAGTATGATTTCACAGAGCAGTTATAATATGAATTGCAGAAAGGAATTATATGTGGAATTCTGAGGGTACGGCTAAACCTCTCAGAATATCCCCCAAGATTTACTTGGACTGATAGAAAGTTGGCCATTCTTTTAACAGCACCTGTTTCTTGATGATTACAGTAAAATGTACATAATTCATTCACTTGGTTTTTATATTCAGTAGTTATGTAATAACTCATCAACTGTTAATGAGTGTTATCTTTGCTTTGGGGGGCTCTTTTATAGTATTATTTGGGGACTTTTTATACTAATGATACTTCAGTATTAGAAAATTGGTTTGTTTTATGAGTATGAGTTCCATCTCTGTAGCAGTTTGGAAATTATTTTGCTTTCTATTTTTCTCTGTAAACAATTTCTACCCCTATTTAGGTATTCATTAGCACAGTTTTCTAAAGGAGAATTACATATTTTCAAGCTTTGAATTTTTCTTAATCTAAATCTTTCCTTGCATTGTAACCAAAGGTACTTGACTGCTTTTTCTAAAAAGGATTCTTATTTATTTCTGATTTGTATGTTAAACCTTATAGAAGATCAGATACTTTCTGTAAAAATTATACAACAGAACAAGCTATCTAAGTGTGGTCAAACAAAAGATTTTGCTCTCAGAAACTAAAGTACTATAAAATATGGTGGTAGAGGGGGGTGTAAAGTTGGGGGTGGTAGTAATTCTTTACGAAATTCTGCTTTTGTTTTATGCAAGTACTGTTTAATTGGCTAGATTTAAAAGTAGTGAAAAACTGATCTATTTGCTAGAGGTTTGCAAAACAATACTTTAAGCTCTTACTTGTTTTGAGGTGTTGAAAGGTGAAACATTTGACATTTTCTTTTCGGGCATTGCTTTAAAAAACAGAGGGCGGGAAAGAGGCGTTGCCACATCAGAGTTAAGGGTGTTTGTGGTTGTCCGTGACAGCAGCTCTAGTTTTAAAACACCTGTGTTTACTTTCCAGCTTTTCAGAGTCTGCCTGAAAGTGGCCTAAGAATGGCACAGGCCTTCATGATGGCTGGGGTTTTTTATAATACAGAGAAAGAACTAAACTTTATACTTCAGTTTTCTGTTGCAATCATTTAATTAGTTTATACATTTTATCTCTTCATATACTTACATGTGTACATAAGATAATGCATTATTTACATAATCTATAGATTATAATATATAATTACTTTTATAGATATGTTTTGCTTTTTGTTCACTGATTGGAAAAAGGCTGGTTCAGTATATTGTACAGATGTATTTTCATTCACAATATAAAGAAGTTACTGAAAAAAATGAAAATTCAATACCTTTTCAGAGAGAAATGAATGTGGTCTAACATGTATTACATTATTTTGTTAATTTATTATCTTTAGTGGTTTGGATATAGGTTGATGTTTCAACTTGCCTGTCATTGCTTCGCTTGTCATTGTTTGCAATTTAGGGACATGTGCTTTTTAAATAATTATTTTGTACATTTTTTATTATTTTATAATATTCAAATGATACTTACATATTATATAAACTTTATTATTCTCAAAATTGAGGTATTCTTACCTATGACAGTTTAGTTTAACAAAGTTTAGTTTTTATTGATTTATTTGTTTCAGTATTTTTTTGTTTTCAGACCTCTTACAGACTGAAGCCAGATGTCATATACTCAGTGATGCATTCCTGTAATATTCAAATTCTTGATTATATAACAAGACATTTCCATGATAGTACAGTTAATGTCAAGCCTCCTTGGTGTATAAAAGAAATAATTCTATCTTTTGGTAAGAGATAGGTGCTCTTTATTTCTCCATATAACTAGTTTTTAACATTTTATGTATTTAAACCCTTTTGAGAAGCAAATGCCGGTTTTGAAGCTTTTCCCTTAAAAAACACACATGCACAGAAATTTGTTTATAGTTTCAAGGAGTTTATTACCCTCCCAACCCCATCCATGTGCCCCAGGGTAAGAACCCTATTCTAGGTCTTATTTTCTTTAGATAGTTGTTAATTCTTTAGATAGTTGTATAGACAGTTGTTAACCTAGTATATCGGAGAATCACCAAGTCAAATAAAGTATTAAGTGCTTAGTACAAATCACCATGTTAGGAATTGAAAAACATAAAGCAGACATTGATTTTACCAGCTTTAAATATAAATAGTATTTTAACAATATACTTCAAATCCTATGATGGCTACACATTGTCAGTGTGCTAATCTCAGCACCTCAGGGAATTTGAAATAAAAATTATAATTACCTCATTTTTCTAGACAGAAGCAATTGACAATATACCTATTATATTATTGAAAGATAAAGGCAATTAATATTATTACATAAAAGCTGCAAAAAAGATGATATTCTACTTCAAAAATGGAATCATTTTGGTGTAGGCATCCATCTAGGTGGATAATGCTCAGCTACAGACAGTATCCTAAAGGAATTATGTGTAATAATAATGTGTATCACCTGGAAGATAATGAAAACTTGAGGAAAATAACTGATAATTAAGTTGTTAAAATATGAAAGAATTCAGAAGAAGACAATTTTAAATGTTTGAAACAGAGGAAAAGCAGAATTAAGTGGCATAAGTTATATAACAACTAAAATATTTTAATAAGGATTTATAATAATACTTTATTGTATATGATTTAACTTGAATCAGAAAAACTATTTTGATCAAATGAAACTGCTGAGATAAAGAATAATTTTATTTAAAATCTTCCATTTTTTTCTTTTCTGTGACTACTAATGAGGAAGTAAAAGGGAGAAAAGATTCTCTTAGTGCGGTGAGTACATTTGTTCCCAGAAACTGTCAGATTGCTTAACTTAACTCTTGAAACTTGATACAGAATTTCCATTGGGTGTATCAGTTTTGTCCTGGTGGCAGCTCTTGTTAGATAGTAGTATATATCTCTGACGTAAGTTTCAGTGTAATTCATGTGTAGTCGCTTTTTGTGTTCTATAAGATTTATAATTCTTTAATAAAAATTTTATGAGTGTATCTGTCTCAAGCACACTTTCAACTTCCTTAGTTGTAAGACCATAATTCTCTATACATACGCAGCATTTTCCTGAGTCTTGAGCTATCAGTCCTATGTTTGGAATGTATTTATTCTAAAGCATTGGGTGTTTTAAAATTCATATTTCTCTAAAACTAATATTTTCCCATATAACTTTAAGGGGAAATGGGAAAACGTTAAGATCCAAAAAATATTCTAAAAATTAAATGAGACAAGATAAGATAATTGAAACAAGAGAGAAAGCCAAAGATATGGCTTGTAACTGTGCAAATGTATGATAATGTAACTTGGAGAATTACATATTATTTCATGTCCAATTTTGAGTAAGTGTGAACAGAAAAAATACTAAATCAGTGATCAGGAAAATCTTTAAGTAACAACTCTGAAACAATGTAACACCTTAAGAAACTTTGTTGGACTCTCAGGATTAAAAATAAAACGCGTTAATCAGCATTATTGGAGAACCATGTTTTTTATTTAAAAGAAAGCTGAGTCATTAAGCACCTTAAGTCCTTTAATTCAACCAATACTGACTATCTTTCAAAAATATATTAATATATTTGCTTACCATAGTAAACCTAATATAATTGTATCAGATATGGCTTGCTTGTTTCAAGGATCAGAAAATCATGCCCAAAATTTAAAAAAAAAAAAAAAACAACTTATTTTTCACATAACTGAAAGATCAAGGATACGGCTAACTTCCAGAGATTACTTTTTGTTCAGTTGTTAACTGTAATTTTAGTCAACTTTATTGAGGTATCATTTAAATACAATAAATTGCATCCATCATAGGGGTATACAGTTCAGTGAATTTTTTTTTTTAATATGGCCATTTCTTTTTTTAAATTAATTAATTTATTTTTTTTTGGCCGTGTTGGGTCTTCGTTTCTGTGCGACGGCTTTCTCTAGTTACGGCGAGCGGGGGCCACTGTTCATCGCGGTACGCACGCCTCTCACTGTCGCGGCCTCTCTTGTTGCAGAGCACAGGCTCCAGACGCGCAGGCTCAGTAATTGTGGCTCATGGGCCCAGTTGCTCCACGGCATGCGGGATCTTCCCAGACCAGGGCTCGAACCCGTGTCCCCTGCATTGGCAGGCAGATTCTCAACCACTGAGCCACCAGGGAAGCCCCCAGTTAAGTGAATTTTGACAGATATGTGTCCATCATAATAAAGATACAGAGCATTTCAGTCATCCCAACGAAAAGATGGTTCTGCTTTCCAATCTATCCATCCCTCCACCCCTGGCCCCAGTAATCCCTGATCTGCTTTTTGTCACTATAAATTCATTTGCATTTTCTAGAAGGTTATATTAATAGAATCGTATAATATGTACTCTTTTGTATCTGGCTTCTTTCAGCATGATGATTTTGAAATTCATCCATGTTGCATGTATCAGTAGTTCATTCCTTTTTTCAGCTTCAGGAAAGTCTTGCTCTCTGAAGTTTTATTCCATCTCTGGATTTTGTTTGTTTTCCTCTGTATACTAACTTAATTTTCAGGTTATATGGAGCTAGAAACTTCAGCATTTATGCTTCTCAGTTGAAGTCTAAAAGGGAAAAGCAAATTATCAAAAATAGAAATCCTGGAATTGGGGCTAGCTAACTTGGCTTGGACTAATAGGGATCATGTGCTTATTTACTTATCTCTGAAATGATTGTTGTGGCCAAAGGAATGAAATATAGTGACTGCCTTAGGACAATCCAGGTCTATCCCTAAAGCTAGATTGTGGGTGGGGAAGGAGAGTGTGATGGTTAATTTTATGTGTCAGTTTGCCCAGGTATTTAGCTAAGCATTATTTCTGGATATGTCTCCAGATAAGATTAACATATGAATTGTTGAACTCAGTAAAGCAGATTGCCCTCCCCAATGTGGGCGAGCATGATCCAATCCATTGAGGGCCTGAATAGAACAAATGGCAGAAGAAGGGAGAATTTGTTCCTTCTCTGCCTATTTGAGCTGGGACATCAGTCTTCTCCTACACTTGGAGTAGGATTTGCATTATCAGCTACCATAGTTCTTAGGCCTTCAGACTCAGGCTGGGACTTACAACATTGACTCCCCTGTTCCTCAGGCCTTCAGACTCAGACTGAACTACACCATAAGTTTTCCTGGATGTCCAATTTGCAGATGGCAGATCATGGGACTTCTTAGAACCCTATTGGTTCAGTTTTTCTGGAGAATCCTGACTAATACAGATGGGTTTCCAAAAGAAATTTGAAATATTATTTTGCCAGAAGAACTAAGAAAGAATGAAGCATAATAAAACAAACCAAAGACAGATTTCTACTTTAATAACATGACTAAAAATTTATGCAGGCATGTAGTAAAACTGCATTCAGTTTCTATTCCTTACCTTTTCAACTCTTAAAGAAAAGAAGATAAGCACAAATTTAACATATGCATATGTGTATATACATTCATATATTTATGCATACTCTTACATACATATTGTGACTAATCACATGGTCTACATGGAATAGATCCGTGTTTTTTAAGTTGGATTCCTTGACAGTCTGGAAATCTAGGTCTTTATTCTGTTTTTCATCAATTTTTATGGTATATATTCCATGTTGTGTCTTCTGGCCCTTGATTTTTTATTCTTGAGAATCATTTATTCACAAAAATTCAGTGTGTTTTGAAATAAAAGGCTTTAGCTTCTGCTTCTGGGTGGGATCAAGTGGTTTACAACATTCCAGCACTCCTTTCAAGAACAACTGAGAAAAATAATTTATTTAAAGGGATCAGAGAGCTGTTGGGGGCAATGAGAACAAAATTGCTCCAGACAGTGGTAGCAAAAAATCTGAAAGGAGAACTGATTTCTTTAGTCACTTTTACCCTGTAGGCATTCACTGATTATCTGTACGTAGAAATCTGAAAATTCCAGCCTTATACTCATGGAGGGTCACTGCTAGGACACAGAAAAACCAGCAGTTTTTTGGTGGTGATGTTGAGGGAAGGGGAATTCAAGTGCCTTCACTACATTTAGTAGTGCCTTCAGGACATCTGAGGCTGTACAGGTTAGGAGATTAAAAACATAAACAGAAGGTCTCTGAGAATCAGGATGGACTTCACTGCTGTTTTACGAGAACCAAAGGCTACAGACTGGCATTTACAACTGTACCATTCTTGTTTGAATTAATGTGATCACCTCCTACTCCATCTGCCTGGCATAAGTAAGGCTGAACCTCCAGAATAAATAATGTCTGAAATCTCTACCATTATTTTACAAGTAATTACAGGCATTCAGTTGAAAATTACTAGGCACAAAAAAAGATAAGACTACGTGACCAAAACCAAGAGAAATGCACACTATATAAAACACCTCAAAGTTGATCCAGATATTAGATGGAGTTAGATGGACAAGGACTTAATAATAGCAATGCAATCCCTATCAAATTACCAATGGCATTTTTCACAGAATTAGAACAAAACATTTTACAATATGTATGGAAACACTAAAGCCCACAAATAGCCAAAGCAATCTTGAGAAAGAAAAATGGAACTGGAGGAATCTGACTCCCTGACCTCAGACTATACTACAAAGCTACAGTCATCAAAACAGTATGGTACTGGCACAAAAACAGAAATATAGATCAATAGAACAGATAGAAAGTCTGGTGATAAACCCATGTCCCTATGGTCACCTAATCTATGACAAAGGAGGCAAAAATACACAATGGAGAGTGCTCGCTTTGGCAGCACATATACTAAAATTGGAACGATACAGAGAAGATTAGCATGGACCCTGCGCAAGGATGACACACAAATTCATGAAACGTTCCATATTTTTTTGTGTTGTCCCACATATTTTGATTACTCACTTACACGTTTCAGGTGGGCCAGGAGATAGCAGTCAGACCTGGTATTGTTTCCAAAGATAGCAAAGGAAAACTCATGTGTAAACCAATCTTTTCCAAAATTGTATCACTTTTTATGGAACACAGTGATCTTCAGTATGCTGCTCCAGGGGATCTTATTGGAGCTGGAACAAAAATTGACCCCACTTTGTGCCAGGCTGACAGAATGGTGGAGCAGGTGCTTGGTGCAGTTGGAGCTTTACCTGAGATCTTCACAGAATTGGAAATTTCCTATTTCCTACTTAGATGACTTCTTGGTGTATGCACAGAAGGAGACAAAAAAGCAGCAAAGGTGCAAAAGCTGTCTAAGAATGAAGTGCTTATGTTGAACATAGGGTCCCTTTCAACAAGAGGAAGAATTAGTGCAATCAAGGCTGATTTGGGTAAAATAGTTCTCACTAATGCTGTGTGCACAGAAGTAGGAGAAAAAATAGCCCTTAGCTGAAGAGCTGAGAAACACTGGCATTTAATTGTTGGGGTCAGATAAGAAGAGAAGTAACATCAAGCCAACAGTAGATGATGACTGAAGATTATCCGTTAAATAATACATTTGGATGAAGTTAAAATTTCTCTTAACAACCTAGAGGTATAATTTCAGAGCAATACTGGGGATACAGTTCATTACATTAGTAGAAATGTAAGGTTGTTTTCATTTTCTTCTGATGAAAATTACCCTCTACTACTAAAGTAAATAATAGGGTCTATAATAAATGTCATAATTGGCAGATTGATGGATTTAATCCACATTTTAGCAGTAATTGATCATTAACAGTGTTACATTTGTGCATCAATTCATGTTTGAAATGAAACTGCTGTTATAACCAGCCTTTGCTATAGCATACATACCACTGACGCTGTTTGAAAAAAAATTTTTCTCTTATTAAAAAAACAAAAAAATATATATATATATACACACACACACAATGGAGAAAAGACAGTCTCTTCAACACCTGGTGCTGGGAAAACTGGACAGCTACATGTAAAAGAATGCAATTAGAACATTCTCTAACACCATACACAAAAATAAACTCAAAATGGATTAAAGACCTAAGTGTAAGGCCGGATACTATAAAACTCTTAGAGGAAAACATAGAACACTCTTTGACATAAATCACAGCAAAATCTTTTTCAGTCCACCTCCCAGAGTAAAGGAAATAAAAACAAAAATAAACAAATGGAACCTAAGTAAACTTAAAACCTTTTGCACAGCAAAAGAAGCCATAAACAAAATGAAAAGAAAACCCTCAGAATGGGAGAAAATATTTGCAGATGAAGCAACTGACAAGGGATTAATCTCCAAAATGTACAAACAGCTCATGCAGCTCAGTATCAAAAAACAATCCAATCCAAAAAATGGGCAGAAGATCTAAATAGACAGTTCTCCAAAGAAGACGTACAGATGGCTAAAAAGCACATGAAAAGATGCTCAACATCACTAATTATTAGAGAAATGCAAATGAAAACTACAATTAGGTATCACTTCACACCAGTCAGAATGGTCATCATCAAAAAAACCTACAAACAATAACTGCTGGAGAGGGTGTGAAGAAAAGGAACCCTTCTGCACTATTGGAGGGAATGTAAATTGGTGCAGCCACTATGGAGAACAGTATGGAGTTTCCTTAAAAAACTAAAAATAGAGCTACCATATGATCCAGCAATCCTACTCCTGGGCATATATCTGGAGAAAACCATAATTTGAAAAGATACATGCACCCCAATGTTCATTGCAGCACTAGTTACAATAGCCAGGACATGGGAGCATCCTAAATGTCCATCAACAGAAGAATGGATAAAGATGTGGCACATATATACAATGGAATATTACTCAGCCATAAAAAAGAATGAAATAATGGCATGTGCAGCAACATGGATGGACCTAGAGATTGTCATACTGAGTGAAGTTAAGTCAGACAGAGAAAGGCAAATGTCATATGATATTGCTTATATGTGGAATCTAAAAAAGGTATAAATGAACTTATCTACAAAACAGAAATAGAGTTACAGGTGTAGAAAACAAACTTATGGTTGCCAGGGGATAAGGGGGGGAGGGATAAATTGGAAAAAGATATAATAGCTATGATTAAAATATTCAAAAGATAGAGAAAATGAAAGAGAAAGCAGATAGATTAAGTATTTCTCCAGAAAATTGGAACCTCTATAAAAGGATCAATTGGAAATTCTAGAGCTGAAGAATACAATATCTGAAATTGCAAGCTTATTAGATTGGTTTAGGTGCAGAAGACAAGATTAGTAAACTAAATAACAGATTGACAATAAATTTTTTAATTGAAGCACAGAGATACAAAGAAATTTGGGTGAGAAAAAAATGTATCTGAGAAGACAGGTGAAATTTAAATAGCCCAGTATATGTGTAATTGGAGTCAATGAAGGAGATGAGGAAAACAGTGGCACAGAAGCAATAGTTGAAGAGATAACAACCAAGATTTTTCCAAAACTGATGGAATACTTTCAAACCACAAATTCATGAAGTTCTAAGAATTTCCAGCAGGATAAATAAATGAAAACCACACATAGACACAACATAGTAAAAGTTATGAACTTCAGAGAGAAGGAGAAAAATCTTAAAAGCAGACTAAGGAAAATGGTTTGTTCAAAGAACAACAATAAGACTGACTGCTGCCTTCTCAATATAAATAATGGAAGCCAGAAGAGAGTAGAATGACATAATTAAAGCTCTGGAAAAAGTTGCCAATGTAGAATTCTATGCCCAGTTTAATATCTTTCAAAGTGAAAGGACAAAAACTTAGAGAATTCGTCACTTGCATGTCTGCATTGAAAGAAATAGTAAATGGAGTTCTTCAGGTAAATGGAAAACAATACCGAACATAAAAACAGAAATGTAGGAAGGAATGAAGAGCAACCAAAAGGATAAGTGTACTGAGAAACATTAAAATATTGACTTAATGTAGCCTATTCAACAACAACAACAATAATGTCTTCTGAGGTTTAAAATGTATTTATAACTAAAATGCATGGCAAAAATAACCCTAA
Organism: Globicephala melas; assembly: GCF_963455315.2. NCBI lineage: Eukaryota > Metazoa > Chordata > Mammalia > Artiodactyla > Delphinidae > Globicephala > Globicephala melas. The sequence goes on from NC_083315.2 coordinate 116,387,929, forward strand.
TGCGAGGAGGCATGTAATGTACTCAAAATGTCTAAGCATCACTGATAAAAGTAACTGTTCATATTAGTTAAAATTCAGGAAAACAAGTTAGAAAAGTTAGAATCTCTAAGATAACCATGAAAAAGGATGTTAAACAATGCATGCTTAGGAACAACAATGAAATCAAAGCAGAAATTTAAAAATACCTTGAGACAAATGACAATGAAAACACAACCATACAAAATCTATGCGATGCAACAAAAGCAGTTCTTAGAGGAAAGTTCATGGCAATACAGACCTTCCTTAAAAAACAAGAGAAATCTCAAATGAACAACCTAAGCTACCACTTAAAAGAATTAGAAAAAGAAGAACAAACAAAACCTAAAGTCAGCTGAAGGAAGGAAATAATAATGATCAGAGAGGAAACATGGTATACTTAGGAACTACTAAAGGAGGTTGGTGGTATGATAGAATATATTGAATGATCCAAAAGATGATAAAGGAGAGAAAAAGAATGCAAAAAATGGATCAGATGGAAACCAAGATTAAAATTGTAAACATAATTGTAATAAGGGTAATGTGCTAAATGAAAAGGACAAATATTCTAATTAAAAAACAGAGATTGGGGCTTCCCTGGTGGCGCAGTGGTTGAGAATCTGCCTGCCAATGCAGGGGACACGGGTTCGAGCCCTGGTCTGGGAAGATCCCACATGCCGTGGAGGAACTGGGCCCGTGAGCCACAATTACTGAGCCTGCGCGTCTGGAGCCTGTGTTCCGCAACAAGAGAGGCCGCGATAGTGAGAGGCCCATGCACCACAATGAAGAGTGGCCCCCACTTGCCACAACTAGAGAAAGCCCTCACACAGAAATGAAGACCCAACACAGCCATAAATTAATTAATTAATTAATTAAAAGAAAAAAACAGATTGTCAGACTGTGTAATAAAACAAAACCCAGCTGTGTACTGCTTATAAGAAATACACCTTAAATTATAATGGTACAAAAAGCTGAAAGTCAAGAGTGACAAAAGAAACATTATGCAGGTGTTAAAATAAAGCTGAGGTATTTATATTCATAGCAAACAAAGTGGACTTTAAGAAGCGTTATATTAGAAATAAAGGATATCTAACATTGATAAATATAAAGAAGATATAATAATTCTAAATCTATAAACCCAGTAGTAGTTTCAGAATATATAAGGTGAAAATTGATGGAACTGAAAGGAGAAATAGACAGATTTACAATCATGTGGTAGATTTTAACACATCTTTCTCAGTAATTGATAGAATAAATAAAATCAGAAAGGATATAGAAGATTTCAACAATATAGTTAACCACCTGAGATACACACACACACACACACACACACACACACACACACACACACACAGTGGGGGCAGGGGGGAGTTAGAGAGAGAGAGAACTTTGCAACTCAAACAGACCATAGAGGGAAAGCGATATACTTAAAATGTATTTATTAGAAAAGCAAAAAGGCTGAAAATGAATATTCTAAGATTCTACCTCAGGAAGCTAGAATAAGAACAGCTGAATGGCAATGAACCTGGCAGTCAAGAACTTATGGGAAGAGCATTTGGGGGTAGGGGAGTTGATAAAATAAACATTCTGAGGCAGGAATATACATGATATAGTGAGTAAATAGGAAGAAATTCAAAATGGCTGGAACACAGTGAGTGAGGGGGGAATAGATACATGAAATTAGATCTGAAACTTAAGCTGGATCTCTTTTTTGCAGATGATCATGATCTTATACATAGAAAACCCTAAAGAGTCCACCAGAACACCATTAGAGCTAATAAGTCAACAGAGTAACAAAATTCTAACGATGAGCAATCTCAAAAGGAAATTATGAAAACAATTCCATTTATAATAGCATCAAAAAGAATAAAATACTGAGTATTTAACTTAACCAAGGAGAGGAAAGACTTGTACAATGAAAGCTACAAAAGAAAACTGATGAAAGACATTAAAGAAGACATATATAAATGGAAACACATCCCATATTCATGGATTAGAAAACTTAATATTGTTAAAGAATACTACCCTGTAGGGTAGATAGCTAGTGGGGAGCAGCCGCATGGCACAGGGATATCGGCTCGGTGCTTTGTGACCGCCTGGAGGGGTGGGATAGGGAGGGTGGGAGGGAGGGAGACGCAAGAGGGAAGAGATATGGGAACATATGTGTATGTATAACTGATTCACTTTGTTATAAAGCAGAAACTAACACACCATTGTAAAGCAATTGTACCCCAATAAAGATGTTAAAAAAAAAAAAGAATACTACCCAGAACAATCTACAGAGTCAATGAAAAATCCCTATCAAAATCCCAATAACACTTGTTGCAGGAATAGAAAAACCCATCCTAAAATTCATATGGAATCTCAAGGGACCCTTATAGTCAAAACAATCTTGAAAAAGAAAGTACTCAAAATTCCTGATTTCAAAACTTACTACAGAGCTGTAGTAATCAAAACACTGTGTTACTGGCACAAAGACAGACATATAGACCAATAGAGTAGAATAAAAGAGCCCAGAAATAAACCACATATATATATATAATCAAATGAATTTGGACACCGGTGCCAAGACCATTCAGTGGGGAAAGGACAGTATTTTCAATAAATGATTATGGGAAAACTGAATATCCACACCCAAAAGAATGAAGTTGGACCCTTACCTAACACCACTTATAAAAATTAAGTCAAAATGGACCAAAGACCTAAATATAACAGCTAAAATCATAAAATTTTTAGAAGAAAACATAGAGCAAAAGCTTCATGTCATTGAATTTGGCGATAATTTCTTGGATATGAATCTAAAAAACATAGGTACCAAAGAAAAAATTGATAAGTTGGATTTCATTAAAATTTTATTTAATTGTTCATCAAAAGACAATACCAACAGTGTAAAAAGACAGTGCATAGAATGGGAGAAAATATTTGCAAATTATATATTGATGATTAATAAGGAATTAATATCCAGAATATAGAGAGAACTTCTAAAACTCAACAGCAAAAAACCAAAACAACCCAATTAAAAAAAGGGCAAGGACTTGAATAACCATTTCTCCAAAGAAGGTATACAAATAACCAATAAGCACATGAAAAGATACTCAGCATCACTAATCATTAGGTAAATGCAAGTCAAAACGACAATGATACACTCCCTCACACTCATTAGGATGGCTACTATCAAAAAAAAAAAAGACAAAATAATAAGCGTTGGTGAGGATGTGGAGAAATTGGAATCCTTGTGCACTGTTAGTGGGAATGTGAAATTGTTCAGTCGCTGTGGAAAACAGTATGGTATTCCTCAAAAAATCAAATAAAACTACCATATGATCAAGCAATTCCACTTCAGGGTATGTAGCCAGAATAATTGAAAGCAGGGTCTCAAGAGATATTTTTATACCCATGTTCATAGAAGCATTATTCAAAATAGGTAAAATGTGGAAGCAGCCCAAGTGTCCATGGATAAGCAAAATGTGGTGAATACATGCAATTGAATATTATTCACCCCTAAAAAGGAAGGAAATTCTGACACATGCTGCAACATGAATGAACCTTGAGGACATTATGGTAAATGAAATAAGCCAGTCACAAAAAGACAAATACTTTATGATTCCACTTAGATGAGATACTTAGAGTAGTCAAAATCATAACGGAGTAGAATGGTTGCCAGGGGCTTGGGGGCGGAGGGAAATAGAGAGTTATTATTTAATGGGCATAGAGTTTCCGTTTTACATAATGTAAAAAATTATGGATATGGATGGTGGTGATGATTGCAGAACATTATGAATATGTTTAATACCACTGAACTGTACACTTAAAATAGTTAAGACAATAAATTTTGTTATGTGTATTTTACCACATTTGGTAACTTGGGGGAATAAAAGGTAAGCTGGAACTTTATTATGTTTTTAAAGTGACTTCTACATTGATAAGACTTTGGATTTTATGATAAGTGTGTATCCGTGGTGTTTAATAGCAAATGAGAGACATAATTTAAGGTTTAAGAAGATCATGCTGGCTACTACTATGTGTAATAGCGTTTGTAAAGGGTATGAATAGAAGCAGGGAGAACCATTAGGATACTATTATATTAGCTTAGATGAGAGATGATAGTGGCTTAATTAGGGTGTTAAGAAGTAGAAAGAGTAGATGGGTTCAAGACAACGGCTGAAAGTACTTTTATGTTTGCATTCTGTGTTTGGATATCATAGTGACGGTGATTGTGTTCATTGGTGGGGGGTGCTTGGGGGAGTAACTTAAAGGAAAGAGAAGATTCAAGGATCAGTGTTCTGATTTTAGGCTGGGCAAATAGTAGTATTGCAGTTGAGGTAGGAAAGATGAGAAGAGATAGGGTAGAACTCAAAGTTTTCGTTGGGCTATGTTAGTTTTCACTTTAGTCACTTTGAATATACCACGGTAGCAGTTAGGTACAGACATTTGGGGTTCTCAGAGAGGAAGCCAGGGTGGGGGATGTAAATTTTTAGAATCATCTATATACATGGTTAATAGACCATGAGTCTAGATTAGAGTATTAAGGGAAGAATACAGATAGAGAAGAGGAACAAGATGAAGCCCCGTGTCATTCTAACATATTTGAGGTGAAGGAGAGGAGAGAAAAGGAAGAGCAAAGGAGAGTAGGAAGAAACACAGGAGAGTGGAGCAGCTAGGAAATCAAGGAAATTTTCAAGTCAGAGAGGGATATGGTCAACTCTTTCAATTGCTGTATAGTCCATCTAGTGAAATGAAGAAAAATACTTTTCGCTGGATTTGACTGTGCGGAGATTTATATGGTGACCTCAGTAGGAGCATTTTCAGTGGAGCAATGGGTATAAATGCTCTGGGGGAGTAAGCTGAAGAGAAAATGTGTAATGAGAAAGTAAAGATAATGTAAACAAGTATCAGTTTGCTGTATAACTGAACAGATGGAGTGGTAGTTAAAGGGAGACCTTTGTCAAAGGAGGATACATCTGAAATATAGAAAAAAAATAGTGTAGGAAGGATATGTATTCATACACGTAACCAGTTTGAATGTTGTTTTCACCTTAACTTTTCATATTTTGTTGGAAGCAAACCTCAGTTTGTGAGGTTGAATGAATGAATGAATGAAAGGTGAGAAAGTAGAGATAATATCATGGGCTATCTTTCATCCTCTCACTTTAAAACATAAGGTACATATCCTTAGCTCTGCCCACAGTAAGCTTATGTCAGAACCTAACAACCTATCAAAACTTCTTTCCAACTCTTTAGGCCTCAGAGGACTAAGGTCTCACCCTCATTTCTCGAGTAAAATAGAGCTGTGGATTACTAACCTCATTCACCTTTATTTCCCCCAGAGATGCATTGCCAAAAGAAAAATGTACAATCTCAATTTCTTCACCTTTTTCCTTTCTTTAACTGTTTATTATCTATAACAACTTAATAGTAAAAATCATTGGAAGTGGATTAAGATGCTCCTGCCTCATGCCAAAATCTGCAGTAATGGTTGGACCTTGACTGTAATTCTTTGTGATAAATTAAGGAGTTTGATGTTAGTTTTGTTCCATTAATTTGTGATTTAAGAAAGGACTTTTTAGGTATCCAGGATGTCCTAGTGCTTTGTCCAACATTATCGTTAGAAATACATTTAAAATCTACATGAAGGGGACTTCCCTGGAGGTCGAGTGGTTAAGACTTCGGTTTCCAATGCAGGCGGTGCAGGTTTGATCCCTGGTCGGGGAGCTAATATCCCTCATGCCTGGGGCCAAAAAACCCAAAATATAAAACAGAAGCAATATTGTAACAAAGTCAATAAAGACTTAAAAAATAAAACAGAAGCTGTACTGTAACAAATTCAATAAAGACTTTAAAAATGGTCCACATCAGGGCTTCCCTGGTGGCGCAGTGGTTGAGAGTCCGCCTGCCGATGCAGGGGACGTGGGTTCGTGCTCCCGTCCGGGAGGATCCCACATGCTGCGGAGCGGCTGGACCCGTGAGCCGTGGCCGCTGGGCCTGCGCGTTCGCAGCCTGTGCTCCACAACAGGAGAGGCCACAGCAGTGAGAGGCCCATGTACCGCAAAAAAAAAAAAAAAAAAAAAAAAAAGGTCCACATCAAAAACATCTTTAAAAAATATAATAAAATCTACATAAAAATATGTTTAGTTAATTATAGAATTTTGTGAATGTTTGGAAACTTGGAATCTTGGAATTTTTTACCTGAATATCTTGCATCAAATAGATCAAATACAATGTGATAAATCGATATTTTGTTCCCAGTTTCCAAAATTGCATGTAACGTAGTGAGGGAATGTTAATAAGTGTGTTGAAAAGCAGTCTTCCCCAGAAAATAAGTTTGCATACTTATTAAACAAGATTAAACAAATTTCTTTGTGGGATTTCTCAAAGTCTTTAATTTTCTAATGTTCTTTGTTCATTTCTAAAAGAGATTTAAAGTACAGCAGGGGCACTTATATGACCAAGGGATCCTTTGTTCCCTTAGCACAAGTTAACATCGGTTGCAAGTTTCCTGTCACTCAGTTTGGGAAATTGTGGCATAAGCGAGGTTCAAATGTGGTCTGAATTATAGATCCATCACAAATTTGTCACCATTATGTTATTGCGGTGAAATCAAAGTATATACAGTACAATTTCTTCATTCTTAATCCTAAACTGCTATAAAAAATAATTACCCAGTTGAGCCAATTGCTGTGATTGTGGCTTTATCTTCAAGCTTAATTTTGTCCTCAGTGCCCCTTAGCGATTCTTTTAGCATGATCTCTACAACAACCGTTTCTAACTTCCACTATTCTTTTAGAGGTCTTAATTCCAGTGTTCTTCCTCTTTCTTGTCTGAGAAGATAAACTTGCATCTTACTTCACAGAGAAAATGGGTCTAGTAAGAATGATCTCTCAACCTCATCCTTATTTGCTTTCCTAATGTCTCAGAGGAGGTGACATCCCTCCTTCTATTCAGAGCTATTCCATCTGCTGTGCTCTCAATCCTGTATTCTCTTGTTATAACAGCTGTTTCTAAATGATAGTCTGTGGATCAGCTGTGTATCAAAATTACCTGTAGAGTTTTTAAAAAATACAGATTCTGAAGCCCTCCCTCAGAGGATCTGATTCAGTAGGTCTGTGATAGGCCCTGAAAATCTGTTTTTAAAAAGTTCTCCAGGTGATTCTCATATGTAACCGGTTGTGGGGACCACTGATGGATGGAATTTTGATCTATTAGCTATTTTTTTAGTACTTTTGGTGGGACAAATGTTTTTGATTTTTAAGAATTCCAGTTAATCAGTTATTTTGTCTATGGACTGTGTTTTTGGCATCATCCTAAGAACTCTTTGCCTAATCCTAGGTCATAAAGATATTCTCCTACATTTTCTTCTAGAAGTTACATAGTTTTACATTTTACATTTAGACTTATCCATTTTGAGTTAACTTTTCTGTAACATGTGAGTTAACTTTTCTGTGACATGTAACATGTGACAGGTTGAAGTCTTTTTTTGTTGTTGTTTTTTGCATATGGATGTTTAATTGTTCCAACACCATTTGTTAAAGGACTCGACTCTCTCTGTTGAATTGCTTTGCACCTTTATCAAAAAAACAATTAACCGTATTTGTGTGGCTTCACTTCCGGACTAGCCAATCTGTTCTGTTGATCTGTCTGTCTATCCCTTCACCAATACCAGGCTGTTTTGATTTCTGTGGCTTTATAGGAAGTCTTAAAATTAAATAGTGTGATTACTCCAACTTTATTCTTCTTTTCAAAATTATTTTAGCTATTCTACTTTCCTTACCTTGTGTAAGTTTTTAAGTCAGCTTGTCTACATCTACAAGAAATCCTGCTGAGATTTTGCTAGGAATTGACCTATAGATCGATTCAAGTAGAATTGACATCTTTACTATTTTGAATATTACAGTCTATGAACACGATATGTGTCTCCATTTATGTCTTCTTTGATTTCTTTAATACCAGTTGTCATTTTGAGCATACAGATCTTGTACAAGTTTTGTTAGATTTACACTTAAATATTTATTATCAATATTGTAAATAATATTGTTTTTAATTTTGTGTTTCCAGTTGTATATTGCCAGTCTACAGAAATAAAATTGATTTTGGTTTGTTTATCTTGTTTCCTGCAGCTTTGATGAACCCACTTATTAGTTCTAGGTTTTTGGGGTTTTGGGGTGTTTTTTAAGATTCCTTGGTATTTTCAACACAGGCAATCATTTATCTATAGATAGGGACTTTTTAATTTCTTCCTTTCACATGTGTATGTCTCTTCTTTCCTCTTTTTTCTTTATTGCACTGACTGGAACTCCCAGCAGTGTGTTGAATAAGAGTGGTGAGAGTGAACTTCATTGCCTTGTTCCCAATCTTGGGGAAAAGCATTCAGTCTTTCATCTTTAAGTATGTTGTTAGCTGTAATTTTCTGTAGATACTCTTTATCACAACAAAGACGTTCTGTAGAGTTTTTATCATGAATGGATGTTGAATTTTCTCAAAGGCTTTCTCAGCATCAGTTGAACACAGAAGTAGTTTGAACTCATGAATTCAAAATTGGATTCCAAATAAGTTACAGTTTGCTACAGAAATTGAGAAAGTCCTGTTTAACTTGTCTGCCTATAGTGGGTAGAATTGTGTCCTCCTAAAAAATCCTTAAGTTCTAATCCCTGGTACCTATTAATGTGACCTTATTTGGAAATCAAATCTTTGCAAATGTAATCAAGTTAAAATGAGATTATAGGGCTTCCCTGGTCGTGCAGTGGCTGAGAGTCCGCCTGCTAATGCACGGGACACGGGTTCATGCCCCAGTCCGGGAAGATCCCACATGCCGCAGAGCGGCTAGGCCCGTGAGCCATGGCCGCTGAGCCTGCGCGTCCGGAGCCTGTGCTCCACAACGGGAGAGGCCACAACAGTGAGAGGCCCGCATACCGCAAAAAAAAAAAATGGGGTTATACTGCATGAAGGTGGACCCTAATCTAATGACTGGTGTCCTTATAAGAGGAAAATTTGGACACAGACTCAGAAGACACTGGAAAGAAAACCATGTGATGACAGAAGCAGAGATTGGAGTGATGTGTACACAAGCCAAGGGATGCTAAGGATTGCTGGCCACCACCAGAAGCCAGGAAAAAGGCAGAAAACAGATTCTCTCTCATAGTGTCTGGAAGAAAGCAATCCTACTGACACCTTGATTTTGAACTTCTGGCCTCAGAACTGTGAGAGAATAATTCTTGTGGTTTTAACCCACCCAATCTCTGGTAATTGGTTCCAGTAGTCCTAGGAAACTAATATAATGCTGCTTCCTGGTGACTTTGAGTTCTAAAACGGTTTTATTCCAAAAAATGGTCTTGTTTGTTTGTTTTTTGGTCATATAAGTATTTTTCACAACCTACACATAACATCAATCAACTCAGGTGGTCCACTCTTCCTTCTTTAGGCTCCTTATAGCTTTTTCAGTGGTCATGAAACAGTTTTAGAGAAAAGCATATAAATATCCTCATTGTGTTTCCAAATCATAGAAGGGCATTCTTTTTGTCCTGTACTTTGAAAATATGATTTTATTACAGGCCAGCCTTTTAATATCTTTTCTATGGCCAGCAACAGTGATAGCCATCATAGGCACATATCTAAGGAGGCTGTCTACCTCCATTTCTATAAAGTAAAAAATCTCATTAAATAATATTGCATGTTTTGGGAGAATCAAAAGTGAACAAAAACTTTCGTTATAAAAGCCTCAGTATCACGGATAAACAGATCATACCCCTGTCTTAGAAGTATTGCATACAAGGTGTGCGGGACATTTGGCAGGTAAGATCTTTTCATTTTCTTTGGGAAGAAGTTTATAGACTGAAAAGAAACTGCCGAAATTTGCATTTACACTGTCTGCCTAATATCCAGATAAATGAGAAAAGTCTAGTTTATATTTGGACAAGATATCAACAATCTTTTGTTTTATGTTTTCTACAGTTTAAAACCCTCATAGAAATCAAGAAGACAATTTGAAACTCCCTTTGTCAAATGAAAGTACCTAGTAAGTAGGGGGGATGATTTTTGTTTCTCTGACTTGGCACATCACTTGACATGGTATAGAAAGCGTGATTGCCATTAAGTGCTGACAAAGTCAGCACTACACTGTAAGGGGCCAGCACAACTCTTATCAAAATCCTTTTTTGTTTATCCGTTGTTGCCGCCTCTGAGCCAAAATAGGTAATTTTACTCAGTTTCATAGAACAGTCAAGGAAACAAAACAATAGTTTGTGTCTGTTTTGTGTAGTATGCCCAGGCTAATGCAGCCTGATGTAATTTATTATTATTGGTGTGATTTGGGGAGGAAGAAAAACACAAAAAACCCTTTTGATTGATTTAGAAACACTTGCCTGTCTCACCCCAGACTTGGGAGATTCAGTTTCCGTATGTTCTTTCACATCTCCCTCTCTAGCATGTCCAACCCCAAATTCTCTCTGCATATCTTACAGTATGTTCTGTTTTGATTGTTTATCTGCCTAATCTACCTGTGCATGTGTCCTCTCGTTTAGCCTTCATTTTTGGTGATGTCTGGGTCATGCCGGCATTGGGATTGTCATTCTTATTTTCATTATCTGAACTCTTAGAAAGCATGTTCATAATATTCACTGTGTTAAACATTAAACTAGCACTATCTTGATACAAAGCACAACAATTACTGCACAGAGGAAGTCAGAGATGAACTGTTAACATTGACAATGTACTTTTGTTGAACTTAAGTTGCATCACTAGGAGTGATGCAATGATGAATGATCCATGATTGTGAACCACAAATCATGGTTGCTAAATTAGTGGCCAGAGAAAAAAGCAGCAACTGCAGAGGAGAAGGCAGATAATTTTGCTGTGTCCGTCAGATACTAAAACCAGTATTGCTTTCAGCCCTATTTTTTGGACTACCATATGAGTTTGTACTACCCCCCTGCCAAACTTCGACACCCATTGCCAAAGATCAGAACTTTTTACATCCCATGGAGGGGTTTCCCAAAATGGTTGGTCAGCCTGTGGACAACTCTGATGTCAGAGAGTGGACTCTTGAAAGTGAAGCAAAGGAGGTTGTACTTGGTATGATAGAAATAAGGCAGTTTTGATGATTTTTCCCTGAGGAATGACAAAATGTATGACTTGATAATACCAGAGTTGGAGGAAAGTAATCTCACAGGTTTTAATAGAGTTAACTAGGGCAGGTATAGGAAGGTAGGAAAGACTGGCTTGGAGGCTGTTGGAGTATTTCATGAATGAAGTGCATAAGTTCAAATTACTGGGACTGGAGGTCATTGATAAGGATAGGACAAAGTTCAGTGAACCCTGCAGGATCAATACTGACTCCCTATGGAGTCAATATTATGATCCAAAAGGAGGACTATTTGCCATTTGTACAAAAGGAAAACAAATACAACTTTTAAAAGTTTGAATGAATGATAGGAAAAGAAATGGTGGAATAAAAGTTGTTTTTGCCCTGAATACCAGAGCTCCAGTAGGCCCTCTTGTCTTGGAAAGAAGCTATCTCTGTCCAGTTAATGATCATGCCCTAAGAGAAACTTGCCAATCTGCCTAATGAAGAAACTACTTACTAAATCTTGCTCATCACCACTCTTCCAAATACACTGCTGTGGTTTTCAAATGTGAAAATGTGCTGAGGGAACCCATATGGGCGGATATGAATAGGCTTGAGAGTCCACATGTAATTCAGAGAATTTGATTGCTGCATGGAGAAAGACCATATTCTACCACACAGTTGGCTCCAATTGAAGCTGTTTTAGTACAAGAAGAAAACTTAAAAATTAAAATAAAACTTCTTATGGAGGGTCAGATATTTTGAGGGAGTGATCAAAATAGACCAGCATTAAAAAAAAGATATCATAGGAGATTTGAACAACAGAATGATCAGGGACAAAAATCTAGTGATCTGGAGGAACAAAGGGAGAAAACAAAGAATTGGAGTGAAATGCTAGACAAAGAAAACCTGGTGTGTGGAAAACAGGAGTAACTCTAGAAGTGAAAGGAGTAGATGTAAGGGAAACCATATTCAAAGAAATAATAGATGAAAATTCACTTGAACCAAAGAAAAACTCAAGTTATCAAAATGAAAGTACATCGCAAGGACTGGGTAGAATAAATTTTTTATTCATATGTAAATTTATATACATATGTTAAATGTATAGATATATCTGGCTAGGATATCTGTACTCTGTTGGTAAAAAGAAAATGTTTCCTTTCCAGCATAGGAATAATGGTTTGCAAAGGAAAGAGCATCATACTTGTATTAAATTTCTCACCTGCAAAACTGATAGTAGTACAGTGCAACTATATTAATAAATCTTACAGGAAGTACTGCAATCTAAGAATCCTATATCCCAAATATCATTTATACAAGTGGGCAAAGCAAAGGCTTTTGTTTTATAACAAGTAAGTCTAAGAAAGTTCCTATTTATCCTTACTTGAAGAAGTATTATAGCCTACAGAAAAGTAAAACAGATCTCAAAAGAAGGAAAGGTAATGTATAAGAACCAGTGGTAGCCAATATGCCTTAAAATTTATAGATAAATTTAAGCAGTGATAAGATGATTTTAAGTGTGATATGCGTTGAGAAAGGATTCTCAAAATATGTTACATACAACAGGAAAAATCCAAAATATGGCATGGACTACAGTTTGTTTGTTTGTTTTTTGCGATACGCAGGCCTCTCACTGTTGTGGCCTCTCCCGTTGCGGAGCACAGGCTCCGGACGTGCAGGCTTAGCGGCCATGGCTCACGGGCCTAGCCGCTCCGCGGCATGTGGGATCTTCCCGGACCAGGGCACGAACCCGTGTCCCCTGCATCGGCAGGTGGACTTTCAACCACTGCGCCACCAGGGAAGCCCTGGACTACAGTTTTAAACTATTTCAAGTAAACTGTAGGAGTGGTAAGTGAGGATAGAAGAGGTTTTAAAAAACCTTATTTTTACTTTTAAAGTTTTACCTTTATTTATGAGGTGTATCAATTATGAGGTGATGTAAAACTGGAATTAGTATGTGGAATATGAAATTCAGTAAAGCCAAATTGATTATTTCAGTTAAGAGGATAAAGTTTTCTATTCATGGGGATATACATGGTGGGTCAACCTAAATTAAATAAACCATATCTTTTTATGATATGATTTACTTTTTGAACAATAAGTAGACAAAGATATCTTTGTTATTTTTCAATATTTATATTCACTGAAAATATAATAAGATCGTATATACTACATGCTGGAAATACTAAAAGGAAAAGAAATTTGCCATCTATTGGGTAGATAAATGTACAAAAATGCAAATGTAATTAGATGAATGCTATAATAGATATATACACAAGGTGAAGTGAAGCATAGGACAAAGAATAGTTTTTGTGGGGAGATTTGAAAGAATGCAGAGCAAGTTAATGAGTGTGCCAGTGAGCAAGGTGGGAAAGGCATGCTGAACAGTGGAAATGTGGATGAGAAAATGCAGATGTGTATCCCAGGTTATTAAATCATACAGTAAAATTCTTAAATTGAAATGCATTGAAATTGGTGCGAAAATAAGATATCTGAAGCACCCCCTGTTGAAATTAGCTGTGAATACTGGAGTAGTGTTCTGAGTTATCCCTAGGTATTTTCAAATTTCAAAAAAAGCAGCATTTAGAGGAATTGTGTACAGCAATCAGATATTCACTACATATTGCCATTCTTCTTTTTGTGGAAGAGAGCGGGTATATATTTCCTGGCTTATTGTTAAACAGCAGTGAGTTTAGGAGTCGGTTTCACTTCTGCCTTCCCTGTATTTAGGTCACGTAGGATATAATGAGAGGACAGCCCTCTTGCTTCAGTAGTAGCTATGGCTGCCTTGGATGGTAACCACAACCTGTACGTACCTTTCCACAGAGAAGAGAAAGCATGATCAGCTGCTGTGTCACGTGTGTACTTTTCCAGTATTCCTGCATAGTGCAGAGGGAAAGGAGGACTGCTCCAGTGTCAGGGTAGATGTTTGCTCTTAACAGAACTATGTGAGAAATTAGGTCTTGTCTTAGAACTGAGAAATCACAGAATAAATTCTACAGCCTAATAAAGATGTCCAGACATTAAAACCAACAGTTTGCTCCTCTATTTGCACATTTTGCTAGCTTCCATATATCAGGAGCTTCCTTATGAATTATATCGTTTTAAATATTACAAATTTTCATGGGAAATTGGTTTCATAGAAATGGACCATCTTTCTCTTTTTTTGTAATGTGCTTATCTCTCTTGTTTTTAATTATATAATTATATAAATATGGAAAGTCCTGTAATTACATGGAATGTGGCAAGCTTCAGATTTTTCATATTGGAAAGCCAGAGTGCCCAAGTGGCAACCTAAATAATATTTCTATAGAAAGTTTGCCTTTGTTCATTTTTTTTTTTTATTACAGCCTCTTTTGGTGAAATGACTTATTTACATGTTTTTTAATATTTCTGTCCCTCTTAATTGTCCTGATGCCTAACTGAGGGCGTTCAGAACTGATAATCAGTAGCTTTTGTATTTAACTCTGGAAGAACAAGCTGCTTATGATGACCCAACAGAGACATGAGGAAGGTTTGTGAAAGGGGTGTATTCATCCAGCTCTAATCCTTATTTTCAGAAAGACAGTGTCTTTAAGTGTTCTCTAATTAGTGAATAGATATGGTTGTAAATTCTTGTAGATACCTCTTTTGTAGGACAGAGGTGGATGCCTGGCTTGTTTAAAATCTTTGTTTTACATTTCTTTTAAGTGAAATTTTAATATGAACATTTGACAATAGAAAATAGGAAAAGTAATTTTTATACATATAATTATTCCTATTTTATTAGTATGCTCCATTGTGATGTTTCTTTTTTGACATCATCATAATCGGAAACTTGAATATTGTATAAGAGGATGTCTACAAAATAAAAATAAGGTTTTATGTTTTGTTTTCCTGCTTGCTCGTTTGCTTTGCTGATCTCCTGTGTACATAAAATAATGTTTACTTCTATGAAGTAAATTCTTTTTGGGTTTGGTAAAATTGCTTCTACCAGTCACTGAGGAAATGTAAACTAGGGAACAAGACACTGATATTTAGTCCTACCAAGAGGAAATATATTGCTTCAGTGAACTGAATATAAAACATGATCAGTGAAAACACCTGGAAATCAAAAAGAACAGATTTTAGTTATGCTTCTCTTTTTCAAAGAACTTAATGCTTAGCTATTGTTAGTACTAGAGAAGTAAGTTGGCAGTGACATTTGAAATATGATAAATAAAAGCCTACCGAATGTCTGCTTCTACTCTTAGCACTTGTCTGATTTCCTTCTCCAGAAATTGCATAATGGAAACTACCATAGGGTTAATGAGAGTCAAATACACAACCCTACTTGTTGTAATAAATATATTCTCTATAACTGTGTAATGATAAAGCCATAGTTATTGAAACTACCAAAGTTATTGAAACAGTCGGATGGGAGCTTTTTGCCTTCATCACCTGTATTATTAATTGGAGATAATTACTGCAGAGCAGCTGGCTGTTGGTTTTAGGGGGCATCAATTGTTCTTCTCACCCAACTGTTGGCTAATAAGGATAGTCAACACATCTGTTTCAACAGCTGGTAATTAACAAAAGCCTAATTGCTGCAACTCTTTTAACATCCAATCTGTGAAAAAGAAGGGATGTAGAAGAATATTATTTACTTTGTGCTTTGCACTCTCTGAAACCAGTTTCTCTTTTTTCTCTCTCCCTCCACTTTTTTTTCCTTACTTTGAACACCACTGCCTTTGTATGAAGCATTGAATGGCAAGAGAACACAATATGGTAATCCAGAGCTTAACTTTTTCAGATCTTTGTTGGTGTTTCTTATTGCAACATTTCTTTGCTAACTTGCAAGATAAAATGGATCAAAAGCATTTTGAGTAGTTCCATACAACAGTTAAAATCCGCAGCAGTGTGCCCTAGGCTGTGTTGCTGTTGTCTGCAGCATCCAAAAGGAAACAGGGAATTCTCTTTTTTTCATGCTTTTCACATGCTTAAACACAACTCCCAAATAATTCCACGTTCATATACAGAATTTTCGTTTAAATTAATGTTTATATTGATTAACACAAATGAAGTCAGGTTTAGCAGTTTCTCTTCCTTTGTTTTGTCATCTCTTAAATACTTCAGTTGCTTTGTTTAATGCCTCTATGTCAACTTAAAGTATTCAAGAAAATTTTTAATTTGTATGTGAAATCTTGGCTTCCTCTGTTTTTCTTTAAAATGTGTTTTGGTCTTTTTTAAAACTTTGACTTTAATTCAGATAACTTCAGTTATTTCTTGTTGATTTTTAAGATGGCTAGGAAATTTACTGGCTTAGTGTTAGAAACCAGAGTAAAATGGTTTCACAAATGAGAGACTTATAAATTAACATTTCTTTTCTTTGAAATTTCTTAGTACTCTTATTTAATTATGAACTATTTCAGTAAAAATATCTTTCATATAACCTTGGTTATAAAGCTTTATATTTATGTTTTATATAATTGTAATTTTTGCTAGTTACATATTAATGTTGAACTATTTAAAAATTTCCATGTAGAATGTAACTTATTAAGATGTTGTTTTTCTTTGTATAAGAATATATTTTTCCAGTTATCATGGCTGATTTTTCAGTAACCTTTTCCATAGTCTTACATTTTCTTTATAGCCTATATATATAAAAACTTTTCAATGAATGAAATTTTTATTTTTATTAATTAGAGATTACATGATCATACTGATTTTCCTTTTAATACATTCATAAAATTTTAGATTAATGTTAAGGTTAATCTGATAGATGGTGATTATGGTACTCATTTAATATGAGTATTAGAAAATTCCTTAGCAAAAATGTTACTCAAGTTCTCTTGAATAAACTCGCTTCACTAACTTTTCAGTTGGCAGTATTTCTACGCAGGCAGTTCTTTAATTGTTGTTAGGTATGTTGAAAGGTATAGAAGAAATTCTACCCAAGTGCTTGCCATGGACTGAATTGCAGATTGCATAATTTCAAAATTTTTTGCTGGCAGGATAAGTTTAAGTTTAGTCCAGCAGGTGTTCAGGTGGTGAAGTATATTATAGATGTAGTGAAAAAACATACAAGATCCTGAACAAATAAACAAAATACTGCTGACTAAAATTCTAACTAAACAGAAGAGCACCGGACTGTAGAGAAACGTTTACAACTCCTGTAAAGGAGGGGAATATTGTCATTTTGGGAAATGTTTGCATCTTGAGTTTAAATAAGAATTTAATTTTCTCTGTGTGCTCATGTTCTTAGGTAGTACCAGAGAGAGCAAGCTTGGTGAAAGGAATGTATCATACCATGAGAAAGGAGAATGGACTTTTGGGGGGAACTCACATTCCAGCTGATGCTTTAAGTGTTTTCTTGCATATAATTTTTTTTTCCAGAGGAAATAACCTCAAGAACAAGTGGTGTGATAGACAGAAAATCAATAATTTAATGGATATTCTCTGAAGACTATGCATACTGCATGATTAACCCGTTTTCTAGACATTAAAAGAAGCAAATCTCATTAAATGATGGGTAGATTATTAGTGAAGCCAGTGAGATGGTCAGTGGTTTTGTACATATCGGTATAAATGATTTTCAGGGGTGTAGTCAAGAAGTCCTGGGAGCCAGACATCTAATGGGGTCTAACTAGCAACAAATTTAAGATCAAGGTAGTATCTTCTGAGATAGAGTTCATTCAGTGGAAAAGATAGAGCCTCCACAGTCTGAATTAATGGACAAAGAAATGGTTCAAAGTAAATATGTTAAATTACTTATGGCTTAAAAATTGAATGATATCATACACTAAAAATAAAAATACAAAAATAAGACTTTAAAATAAATGACAGTGAGCAGAAAAGGAGCTACAAATTGGAGTCAACTATGTTACCTTTAGAGTCATCACAATAGGATATAACAGCTTGTTAAAAGTTGGAGAAGAGGTTGGCAAAGTAGTTAATGTACAGACTCATGATTGTTTATTTAATGGATAGTTAAGAGTTCTATACTCAAATTCTGGTTCTGACACTAACTTTTATTTATAACCTTAAAACCTGAGACGTTTAAGTAAATAATTTCCTAAGAAGTGGTTCTGCCACCACAAGGAATTTTTTTTCCTGAAGGATTCACGGTGTTAAAGGTAGTTAATGGGGAATGTTTCAATTTCTATTTTTCAACATTTTATCAATTAAATAATTACTTATATATACTTTTCCCCTTTAAAATAAGCAAGACTATGATAACTTCTTAGTATTTGTTAAATTAGATTATGTGGCAGTTATTGGAAATCAGACATCTAACAAGCTTATGATACAGTTTATCACTCAGCTGAACCATGCTAGCTGCTGTAGTGATTCTGACCATTAAACTGTTCTAAATAGTTTTCATTATTATATTATATTGTGTTTATTGTAGAACAAAGAGGCTATTGTTTAAAGACAGGAAGCAAAAGAAATACTAATCATGTCACACTAGTTAATACAGAGCTTAAAAGTTATGATATTGAAAATATCGTTAGGGTGACTGTGTTCAAAATTTTACTTTACGTTTCATATATTTGGATTTTAGACTGGATAGCCACACAGTGGGTTGTTCTCAGAGAAGGGCTTGCAAGTGGCAATCTGAAACCTTCTCTTGTATCTTTTCTATTTAAAAGCAATTCAGGAAAATTATTAAAATAATTAAATCCAGTTAATGTACCAAATGTGAGAATTCCAAACATTAAATTATAAAAACAGTTTGGTCTACTTTTGATTGCATAATATGTGTTAAATTTCAATATGGGCTTTTCCTTCCTGAAGTGTGGCAAGAACATACTGTGGCGACCGTTGTGCTGCTGACCTGCCAGGTCCTGGACAAAATCTAATTCATGCATTGCTAGACTCACAAAAAATAGAGGAAAGCTTCCAAAGATTTTACTTCACCAAAAAATTGGGAGTTGAACCAGAAACATCCCCCACTGGTAAGCAAACCAGTGTACCCCAGCTACACCAGGGGCAAACATCTATAGAAGTACTTTGATCTTCACTTGGGATCCCAGTCTGTGCCAGAAACTGCAGCATTAATCCAGACTTCTTGAACTTTATCTAGGAATTGTCCCCACTGGCTCCCTGATGAAATAGACACAAGTTCTCCTGAGAGAAAGGCATCGCCAATTTAGTCCAGCACAATTCCCATAAATTATTATCTGGAAAATGTGAATTCACAGCAAAGGTCAATCAAGCACATGAGAAAGAAAACCATTATAAATGGTAGTCAACAGACACAACAAACCCAAAAAGAGAACACACAAACACAATAAAGTCATCTGTAGAATATAGAATAGCTATGTACGAAATGCTTCAATGAGTATTTAAATAAATAGATTATGAATCTCAACTATGTGAATAAACCACAGTGTTTTCTAGGAAACACCAGGCAAATCTGAAAAAGAATCACATACAATTTTCAAAAAAAGGAAAAAACATGAAAATAACACATTTTCAGACAACTAAAAATTGAGTTAGTCATTTTCAGCTTTGTATTAAAGAAACTTTCTTTAAATAGAAGGAACATGATTCCATAAGGCAGGGGTCCCCAACCCATGGGCCATGGACTGGTACCAGTCTACAGCCTGTTAGGAACCAGGCCGCACAGCAGGAGGTGAGCAGTGGGTGAGCAAGCGAAGCTTCATCTGCCGCTCCCCATCACTCGCATTACCGCTTGAACTATTCCCCCCACCCCCCAGTCCTTGGAAAAATTGTCTTCCACGAAACCAGTCCCTGGTGCCAAAAAGGTTGAGGATGGCTGCCATAAGGAACCTTCCAGCCAGGAAGGAATGAAACACAAAAAAAGTGACAAGTATAGATGCACATTGACTCAAGAAAATAATATTAATAATGTCCTTTGGGTTCAAACCTAAATAAGATGAATTATAATACATTTAAAGAACAGTAACAAATAAATTGGGAGGAAAGTAAATAGAGTTAAAGGATTTTAGGTCCTCCCATTGTCCAGGAGTATTAATATTAGATTTATGATAAGTCAACTTGAGTCTTGTAATTTCTGGGATAACTGTTAAAAGAATGTGAAGGAAGTATTATGTTCAAATAAAGAAGAGGAAATGTGATAATAAAAGAACCCAAAATATAACAAGAAAAGGTAATTTTAAAACAAAAATGTAACAACTAGCAGGACAAATAGAAAGCACAAAATAAGAATGTATACTTAAGCCCAAATCTAGAGGTAATTACATTAAATATAAAATGATCAAATGTCCCAGTTAAAAGACAAAGATTTTTAGACTGGAAAAAAATACAGGCAAACCTCATTTTATTGCACCTTGCTTTATTGCGCTTCACAGATACTGAGTTTTTTACAAATTGGAAGTTTGTGGTAACACTTTGTCAAGCAAGTCTATCAGCACCATTTTTCCAATAGCATTTGTTCACTGTGTGTCACATTTTAATAATTCTCACTATTTCAGACTTTTTCATTATATTTGTTATGGTTATCTGTGATCAGGGATCTCTGATGTTACTATTGCAAAAGGATTACAACTCACTGAAGGCTCAGATGATGGTTAGCATTTTTTAGCAATAAAGTATTTTTTAATTAAGGTATGCACATTTTTTTAGACATAATGCTATTGCACACTTAATAGACTACAGTATAGTATAAACATAACATTCATATGCACTGGGAAGCCAGAAAATTCATGTCACTTTGTTTATTGCAATATTCACTTTATTGTGGTGGTCTGGAACCGAACTCGCAATATCTCAGGTCTGCCTTTACGCTGTTTACAGTAGTCACGTCTAAACCTAGGCATGTAAAGAAGATTGACGTTAACAAGATATAAAAAAGATACGCCATGCAAACACAAATAAAAAGAATGCTGTTGAAACTCTATTAATATCAGGGAAAATAGAATTTAAAGCTGCAAGGTTTTTAAATTCATTTATTTTGCTTTATATACAATAGGTGAAATCATGGCTCACTGACAAGATGGTTTCCTGTCACAATGCAGTGTTACCATGCAAGCACATGGTTGCCATACAACCACTATTAACTCCTTTTTTTCCTTCCTATCATTATGTGCCCTGGCAAACCTGTTCTAGAACAGTGTGAATTTCAGGTATTTTGTTTCATCGCCCCCAGAAACATGTTCATCTAGACAAATCAAACATTTCCTTTCTTCATTTCCCCATGTATCATTAACCAAAAGCTTATAAAGACCAACAGATATTCAGTAGGCTCTATGTAAACCTGTAGTCTCTGGCACTCTAGATACATAGTCGGCAGACTATGGCCTCTGGACCGGCTGCCTGTTTTTATAAATAAAGTTTTTTTGGAATACAGCCATGCTTGTTCATTTACATATTGTCTATGGCTGCTTTCACTTTACAACAATAGTTGAGTAGTTACAACAGAATCTTTATGGCTCACAAGTCTAAAGTATTTATTATGATCTTAGTCCTTAACAACCATGCTTTAGATGACCACATGGCTTGAACTTACACTTTAAGCCCAATTCCTTCTCACCTTATTGACCTGTTACTTGATACAATGCTATTCCTTACTGACATAAAGTTATTTCCACAATAATTTCACATCAAAGTTTTAATTGTATCTATTGTACAGCTTATATATTTGTTCACTTTGATATGGCTATACAGTATGGTAAGTTATCTCATTTTATCATTGTATAATCATCCTGAGACATGATGATTATCACCCCCATTTTATCAAAGAGAAAATTGAGGTTCAGTGGCTCTAACCTGTTCAATTATTTATAGAATAATTCAAAGAACTAATTGCTGGAAGTCAAATCCAAGTTTGTTCTTAATCACTGTGCTGTGCTCTCTTTCTTGCATACTTCTCTCTACCCTCCTTTTCTCTGTTTCATGGTTTCTGCTAACTGCTCATAGGCCATTGTCTGCCTATGAATGTTTTTATTTCTGCTTGCATTTCTTTGCTCTCTCACGTCAGATGATAGATCACTAGACAGTGCATATATGACTGCTTTTAAGTCTAGAACCTGATCATCCTTGGTCTGAGAGACATGACATGAGGACAAAACCTAACAACCTCTGAGGAATAACCTTTGAAGAGCAATACACTGTAGTAATATACTGTGGTGGACAATCCCAGTCTTCCTGTGAAGGGGAAATGTAATTGAAATCAGTAATTTGTATCTTTCTGATATAGTAGCTTCTAATTTCTTTAGATATCCTTTTGCAGTGTTTCTTTACTAGGTTCTTAACATGCTTCTGAGGTTCAAAAGTCAAATACTAGAATGGCTATAGTCATATTGTTTGAGCAATTGTGTAATTAGACATATTGTTTGAAAACATCTAATAAGGTATCTTACAGATGTGTTTAATAATGTAGCACAGTCTATATACTTGTGGTTACTCTGTAGAACACTTCTATCAAAACAATTAACACACATGTTAATTGCATGTTAATAATAAGCAATATTTTCCAGATAGTTGTATTCTAGTTCCAACTTTCCTTCTAACCAGCTATGAAACCTTGAACAATTTCCAAATGTTTCCCTAAACGTGTTGTATTAGCAACAATTTCCTAACCTAAAAAAAGTATGTATTACTTCTGAGATCCTTTTCAGGTCTAACATTATTTGATTCCGTGATTTAATTTGTGCTGTATGTTTCTTTATTTAGCAGATATCACACATAAGATCAGATGCCTATGGACTTATATATACTACCAAATGTAAAATACATAGCTAGTGAGAAGCAGTTGCGTAGCACCGGGAGATCAGCTGGGTGCTTTGTGACCACTTAGAGGGGTGGGATAGGGAGGGGTGGGAGGGAGACGCAAGAGGGAGGAGATACGGGGATATATGTATATGTATAACTGATTCATTTTGTTATAAAGCAGAAACTAACACACCATTGTAAAGCAATTATACTCCGATAAAGATGTTAAAAAAAAAAAAAGATCAAATGCCTCTGTTCTCTGATAAAAACAGATTTCTGTTAATGGTCTTGCAGGTTCCAAAGGAAGGCTTAACTGTATCAGACTATTACTATTAAAAACACATTCAAAAGCAAACATAACAAGATGTTAAAGTAAGATAAAAGTGGTTTCTCCACAATATCCATAACAAATAGTGTTCAGTGATGTGAATAGTGTAGTCTTTTCTTTGTCATTCCACATTACTAGGTAAAATTCTAAGGAAACGATGTAGTTCATTTCTAATCCAGTAGTAGTACGAATGGTTGTCCTATTTAGATGGCATTGCTAAAGATATAGTTTAGGAATAATGAGATACTTAATTATAAGGTTAACCTAACATTAGTTAACCAACGTTTTTTTTCAGTCATGTAAGGTAAATAATTTCTGGAGAAGTGATAATATACAGCATAGTAACAATACTGAATCATATATTTGAAAGTTACTATGAGAGTAAATCTTAAAACTTTTCATCACAAGAAAAAAAATTTGTCATCATGTGAGGTGATGGATGCTATCTAAAATTATTGTAGTATTTCTTTTGCAGTATGTATATACACCAAATCATTACGTTGTACACCTAAAATTAATACAATGTTGTATGTCAATTTTATCTTAATAAAACTGGAAATAAAAAAAGAGAAAAGGTACAACACACACACATACACACACACATCCCAGAATGCTGTATACTGAAGTATAAGGGAGAAATATGTATTTTGGACCAAATAAGCTTGAATATGTATTTGAGTTCTGTCAGTCACTAGCTCTGTTATATTTACAAGTTGCTTAATGTTCATGAACCTCAGTTTTATCACCGGCAAAATAGGGATACTAGGAGCTATCTCATAGATTGATTGTCAGGATAGACTATAGTAATGGATTTCAAGTACTTGGTACAATGTCCAACCCATAGAAGGCATTCAACAAATGGCATTGCTATTGTATTGATAGTTAACCACAAATGGTTTTTGTTTTGTTTTGTTTTTTATAAATTTATTTATTTATTTTTGGCTGCGTTGGGTCTTCGTTGCTGCATGCGGGCTTTCTCTAGTTGTGGCAAGCGGGGGCTTCTCATTGCAGTGGCTTCTCTTATTGTGGAGCACAGGCTTTAGGCACACGGGCTTCAGTAGTTGTGGCACACAGCAGGTTCAGTAGTTGTGGCCCATGGGCTCTAGAGCGCAGGCTCAGTAGTTGTGGTGCATGGGCTTAGTTGCTCCACGGCATGTGGGATCTTCCCGGACCAGGGCTTGAACCCATGTCCCCTGCATTGGCAGGCGGATTCTTAACCACTGCGCCACCACGGAAGCCCTTGTTCTGTTTTTTATTGAAGTATAGTTGATTTATAATGTTGTGTTAATTTCTGCTGTACAGCAAAATGATTCAGTTATACATATGTATATATACATTCTTTTTTATATTCTTTTCCATTATGATTTATCACAGGACTTTGAAAATAGTTCCCTGTGCTATACAGTAAGACCTTGTTATTTATCCATTGTATATATAATAGTTTGCATCTGCTCACCCCAAACTCCCACTCCATCCCTCCGCCACCCACCTCCCCCTTGGCAACCACAAGTCTGTTCTCTTATATCTGTGAGTCTGTTTCTGTTTCACAGATAAGTTCATTTGTGTCATATTTTAGATTCCACATGTAAATGATGTCATATGGTATTTGTCTTTCTCTTCCTGAGTTACTTCACTTAGTATGATAAGCTCTAGTTCCATCCATGATGCTAAAATGGCATTATTTCATTCTTTTTTATGACTGAGTAGTATTCCATTGTATATATGTATCTTCTTTACCCATTCATCTGTCAGTGGACATTTAGGTTGTTTCCATGTCTTGGCTATTGTGAATAGTGCTACTATGAACATAAGAGTGCGTGTATCTTTTTGAATTATAGTTTTTTCTGGGTATATGCCCAGGAGTGTAATTACTGGATCATATGGCAACTCTGTTTTTAGTTTTCAGAGGAACTTTGTATTGTCGTCCATCATGGCTTCACCAACGTACATTCCCACCAACAGTCTAGGAGGATTCCTTTTTTTCCACACCCTCTCCAGCATTTGTTATTTGTAGACTTTTTAATGATGGCCATTCTGACTGTTGTGAGGTGGTATCTCATTGTAGTTTTGATTTGCATTTCTCTAATAATTAGCGATGTTGAGCATCTTTTCATGTGCCTGTTGGCCATCTGTATGTCTTCTTTGGAGAAATGCTTATTTAGTTTTTCTGCCCATTTTTCGACTGGATTGTTTGTTCTTTTCTGTTCCTGAGTTGTATGAACTGTTTGTATATTTTGGAAATTAATCCCTTGTCGGTTGCATCATTTGCAAATCTTTTCTCCCATTCCATAGGTTGTCTTTTCATTTTGTTTATGGTTCCCCTTGCTGAAGCACAGATGTTTTTAAGTTTTATCAATTTAGCCAGCACATTTGGCAGTTTCTTTATAATGTGTATAACTTAATAGAGTATATAACTTTTAAAGTATATAAACACACACACTTATCATGTGACCCAGCAATTCCAGTCCTTGGTGTTTATGTAAGCAAGAGTAATGAAAGCGTATTTCCACAAAATGATCAATATGCAGATGTTTATAGCAGCTTTATTAAAACTGCCAAAAGGTGGAAACAATCCAAATATTCATCAACTGGTGAATGAATATACACATTGTACATCCATGCAATGGAATATTGCTCAGTGATGTAAAGGAATGAACTACGGATACATGTAATAATATGAATGAATGTTAAAAGCATTAAGTAAAAGAAGCCAAATTCAAAAGGCTGCCTACTATATGATATTTATATGGCGTTCTAGAAAACAGAAACCTATAGGGGTGAAAATCACATCAGTGGTTGCCAGGGGCTGCGTGTAAAGGAAGGACATTGACTTCAGTGTTGCATGAAGGAACACTTTGGGGTAGTGAAAATATTCTGTATCTTGACTGTGATTGTTATTATATGACTCTATACATTTTTCAAAATGTACACAACTGTACATCAAAAATGGGTGAATTTTTACTTTGTCTAAATTGTAACTCAATAATCCTGCCTAAAAAAATTCATCCATGTGTATACTTCCATATGTGATGCATGTTTTGCTTCAATAAAATTTTTGCCTAAAAATTCAAGTTTAAAAAGTGCTATACTTCTGTAAAATGTTTATCGTACAGTTGTCCATACAGTCGTCCCTCGTTATCTGGAGGGCATTGGTTCTAGGACCCCCACAGATACCAAAATCTGCGGATGTTTAGGTCCCTTAGTCAGCCATCAAGTAACTGTGGATGTGGAACCCACAGATACAGAGGGCTAATGGTATGTAGAAATTCTGACTCACTGTAGGCTTTGCTCAAAAATATGTTTTTAAGTATGTTTATCCAAAATTTCAAGGTAGAATATAAATATAAAGATTCCAAATAGTAAATAAAAAGGGAATATAGATATTTTAGTCCAGTATAAGTAGAGGGAAAAAGGAACAAAGGAAAAGGATGCCAAATATGAAAAACATGTAAAAATAAGTCCAAATATATCTGTAATCCCAATGTACTGCACATGTTCACAACGTGTGAAGGTAACTATAATCAGAATAGATACACGTATTAATACAAATAAGAGTCAAAAACATAATACTGTCCAAAAAAGCAATTGTCTGCGAATGTGTAGAGTATCATTTATATACAGTTTAGAAACGTGTAAACAATCAGATATATTATCTGTAAGTACATAACTACATAGTAAACGTATAAAATATTCTTGAAAATGAGGAACCCAAAATCATGGAAGTGTTTCACTTTGGGGGTTGGAGGGAAGGAAGGGAATGTAGCTAGTGAGTGCAACACATGGGTTGGGATGGAGGATTTCTTTTTTAATAGGAAACAAAATAACAAAAATTCTTTTAAATTTAAAACAAGGTTTTTAACAGTGTGTAAAGAGTACCATCAATATTGTAAGTAGATGTATTTAGTTGCAAATATACATATATGCTTGTATGTGTATAGGCTATTTCTGGAAGGATATACAACAAACAGGTAACTGGAAATTTCATAAGGAGATTTGTAGTACTGAAGATTGGGGGTGGGAGATTTACAAATAATTACCAGAAATATGGGAAATATGATGACAGAGAAACAGGAAAAGTATGTTGTTTGCTAATTTTTTGTTTTTGAGATGAAATATATTTTTGACTTGTAATGTGATGGAATTATATGATATTAATAATGGAAGTAGGAAATGCAGTAGACGTAAGTGGAACATTTAAGTTAGTTAAATTTTCTTATATTGCATATATACCGTAAATCCAACTCAAACTAGCCTAGGCCAAAAAAAAAAAAAAAAAAAGATTTATGTACCCAGGAAGTCCAAGAAATGGATCTAGATCTGTCTGGTATACCGGGATCCAGGATACAAATGACCTCATCAAGATTCAGTTTTCTTCTGGGCCTAGCGGGATGTACTACTCTGTTTGAACGATCTAGATCAGATATACCTGAGGTAGTGGGGAAGGAAGTTCATCTTAGCCACCAAGACTGAGCAGGATCACTGTAGCAAAGTTGACCAGGTAAGCGTATATCTGATAAAGTAGCAGAAGGAGCTTGTAATGCCAGAAAGTTTATAATAACTTTGAACATAGTCACCAGGGCCTAGATACAAGATTAGGCATTTGGAAGTAATAAATTAAGTGGATTGCTATGAAGCAACACCAAATCTTCGTAGCCAACTAAATATAGGAAGAGAAGTGAAATATTCATTATTACCAAAGCACGGGAATTTACAGTTCTCATGATCTCATTTTCATTGTAGAAATTTCTTAGGCAGAATCTTCGTTATGACTTTTTCCAGCTAGAACAGTGTTGGTTTTGTTTCTTGGTTTGGGTTTTTGGGGGATTTTAGGTTTGCTTTTTGCAGAAGTACCAGGTACAAAATCTTCAAAATAATCATCTAAGGTATTTAACATTGTCACATATTTATTTAGCAAATTCTCAATTACCTGTCAAATATTTGATATTTCTTAAATTACATGCAACAGGATGTCTGATGTTTTGTAAGTTGAATGTGATATATCCTTTTTTGGGCAGTTCTTTTTGATTTGTTATTAGTCACATTGGGTATCTGGTCTTCCAAGTTACCATTTCAATCACATATTATAGTATACTGAAAACTGGCAAAGCTGTTAATTATTGGCATCAAGAACCAGCTTTACATGCTTTTTTAATAATTTTTGAGACTGTTTCATCTATAATTCTAGAATGTGACATGTTGAAGCAAGCATACAAGCATCTTAAATTTAATTAAAAAGTAACTTTTTGTTAAAATTTGCTAGCCCAGATAGAGAACTAATTAATTAATTTAGTGCCTAATTTTATATACAAAGATCTAAACTGCTGCATGCTTTTATAATTCTGCATTATTAAAATAGAAAAGTGGCATTGTCTAATGTTCATTTATATTACACTCATTAATTTTCCTATGTGCAGATTTCACAATTTGTCTTGTGACTTCATTCTTATGCAAGAAAATAATTTCAGTGAAGTCATATGATTTCAGCAAAATTAGTGAATTTCTGTCCCCAACTTTTGATTACTTTTTAATTATTACAATTAGTGTAGTTTGTGAGGTATGTGATACCAGTTTGCTTTGTGTTATCTATCAAACACCATTTAAAGTGAAAGATAGCCTTTTCATGGAAATTAAACTTTGAATAAACAAAACTGAAATCTGACTTACCAGTACCATACTTTAAAAGTTGGGTTGATAACTCTTTTTGGCTATGCCTGAAATTCAGTGGGAATGATGGTTGGAAGGTAGCAATTCTTTTAAAATTACTAGTTTGAACCCTATTGAAAAACTGATTAAGACTCTTTAAAATTGGAATATTATAGGCAGAGATGAACAATAACATCCCTTGAATAAAATATTTCTAACATTCAAGATTGCTGCCATTCTCCCTTTAGAGATTTTTTTTTTTTCTGCAGAAAAGGAATTGAAGAGGTTAAATCATATCTGTAAGAATCAGGTTGTAGTCTTGTGTATTTTTTTTCATGTTAAATATCAAAGATGGCTTAACATATTTAGAATTTTCTGAGTTTCTATTAATAAAGTTAAAAGAAAATCTAGCAATCAGGCAGTGGAGCCACATAAAATTTATATGTGAAACACCCACTGCGCTTATCTCTAGATAATGCTCTGAACCCACGTTCCACTTTGTGAATTCCGTGTATAAAGTTAAACATTGCAGAAAGGCATATATCTGATGATACAGATGAATAAGGTTGAAGTTTAGTAATGAGCAAAGTTGATAAATTTAATATGTTCATGTCTTTAGTATTTCTGTTATTAATATAATTGGATTATTTTGTGGGAAATTATGAACCACTACTAAAAATATGATAGGTTTTAAACTCCCAGAAATTAAAGACTTCTATTCATACTATAGCACTGTATTTTAATGTATCAAACTAATATTAAGTTTCTTAAAATATTAATTGCAGGCAAAGTTGTTAGCTATGCAACAAGCCAGAGAAACTGCAGTTCAACAATACAAAAAACTGGAAGAAGAAATCCAGACACTTCGAGTTTACTACAGGTAAAATTCTTTTTATCCTAGGCATAAATAAATGTTAGTTTGGGAAATGTTTCTACCTAATTTTATAGTGGTGAATGAGGAAATACCTCAATGAAATTAAACATTATTCACTTAAGACATTTTTGTAGTTTCAGAATGATTCAGGCCTAAAATATTAATTATTGTACCTTTTTTCCTTCCTGTATTTGGTAAAGTATAAGTTTAGACTCCCATTTTAAAATGGGAATTATAAAATTTACATAACTCTTAGCTAGTTGTCTAAATGGAAGCTGCTTAGCTCTTGAGCAATTTGCTCATCTAAATGGCACCTCTAAAGTGATGGCATACATTTTTTAAATAGTACATGAAAAGCACTTAATAATAGCCTTTCACCTATCATAGTATGAGAAGTTTCTAAAGGAAGGCCACTAAAGGATTTTTAAGACTTATTTAATTTATGCTCCAAGAATAGTTGTGAAATTAATTCAGTAGGTCACACTGGCATTTTTAAATGAAAAGAAATAGAATAGAAAATGTCAGAGTGCAGAAAGGGTAAATATTGTTTTGTGATATTTTTGTTTCAGTTTTGTGTTGTGTGAGAGAGAAATAAGATTGTGTCTTGGGCTATATTTAAAATATATATTCTCACAGTGGATCATAGTTTAAAAAAAAAAAGGTTTGAAAAGTGATGTACGATGCCCTGCATATTCTTTAATACTCACAAAGATTTTAAAAACCTCATCTGAAATGTAAGAATTCACTAACTGGGGCTGTAGGTTATTGAAAGATTTTTTTTAAATTTAGTCCCCATCTTAAAATATAAGTGCATAAAATGTAATTAAATCAAAATCAGTTTTACTGAAATAAAATACATGTGCCATTATTAATATATTAATAATTAAATAACTAGATCTAACAGCAAGCCTATTAAAAAACTGTAATTTCAAAGTAGTAATGACTGTAAATGGTATTTTGAGGATAACTGCAAACACTGAAATGTGACATGAAAATACCAGTGGTTTCTATGGCGTAAACTCTCAAGAGCCACTAATAATACTAGTATAGTTTGTTGCCTGTGTTCATAATTGTAGGAAATACTGTATTTACATGAGAGTGAAAAATAAAGATGAAAATTTTTTCCCACCCTCATGTGAAGAACCCATGTTTTGGAGCAATGTTATTGGCATATACAGTAATTGGTTATTGTTACGGGTTGAATTGTGTCCTTCAAAAAAATATATTGAAATCTTAACCCCTAGTACCTCAGAATGTGATCTTATTTGGAAATAGGGTCTTTACAGAGCTAATCAAGTTAAAATGAGGTCATTAGCATGAGCTTTAACCCAGCATGACTGAAGTTTTTATAGAAAGTAGATATTTGGGCACAGAGCCACAAGCATAGAGGGAAGACTATATGAAGACCCAGGGCAAAGACAGCCTTGTGGCTGGAGTGATGCATCTACAAGCACATGAATACCAAGGATTGTCAGCAAACACCAAAAGCTAGAAGAGGCATGGAAGGATTCTCCCTTACAGCTGTCAAAGAGGACACAACCCAGCAGAAACCTTTATTTTGGACTTGTAGCCTCCAGAACTGTGAGACAATAAATTTCAGTTGTTTTTGTTTTCTTTTTTTTTTTTTTTTTTTGCGGTACGCGGGCCTCTCACTGTTGTGGCCTCTCCCGTTGTGGAGCACAGGCTCCGGACGCACAGGCTCAGCAGCCATGGCTCACGGGCCCAGCCGCTCCGTGGCATGTGGGATCTTCCCGGACCGGGGCACGAACCTGTGTCCCCTGCATCGGCAGGTGGACTCTCAACCACTGCGCCACCAGGGAAGCCCAATTTCTGTTGTTTTAAGCCCCCTAGTTTGGGTACTTTGTCACAGCAGCCCTAGGAAACTAATACGGTTATCAAATACCAAGGATGTTTGTTGGATGACTGCCTGTGGGGAATCATTTGCTTGCAGTTAGAATCAGTAGGCACGTAGGCAAGCAGAACCCTGATAGCGGTTGAAGACGTCCCATCCGTTTTTTTTTTTTTTTAAGAGGGTAAATGTAACAGTCTTTCATCTGTATTTTACACCAGTGAATTCTCAACTGTAACTGCATTAGAATCACTTGAGGAGCCTCTAAAAATCCTGATCCCCATCCCATCCCAGGCCAATTACTTCAGAATCTCTTGGGATAAGACAGCTATCAGTGTGTTTCAAGCTCCTTAGAAATTCCCATGTGCAGCCAAGTTTGAAGGCTGCCATTTTACACTCACACTTCAGTTAGCTGCATTAAATTAGGGTTGCTTCTTGGTAGAATAATAGAAGCATTTATTAAACCCTTTATTAAGACTTATGAATAATGTGTGATTTGTGCCCAGACCTTGGATATTGCAATATGGTATGTAGTAGTTTCACCCCATTGATAGGAAGAGTTTTTATGGAAAACTCTCCTGCCATCCTTGTGAGATAGGACAGCAGGTGCTCTGTTGTTAAAGTGACAGCGTCTGAGAATGCTGAGAGCAATGCGATAACCTTGCAAAAATTGACATTACTTACTGAAAAACAAACCTTGATACCGGTTCTTGATGCTCCTTCTCTTTGCTGAATTGCAGAAGATTATTGAAAGATTTTTGAAAATTATGAAGCTTAAACAGTTATCTTTCAAAGACTTTTTTAATCTACATGAATCTAACAGAGCTAAATAACCGCTTCTAAATAAAG
Organism: Globicephala melas; assembly: GCF_963455315.2. Classification (NCBI taxonomy): domain Eukaryota; kingdom Metazoa; phylum Chordata; class Mammalia; order Artiodactyla; family Delphinidae; genus Globicephala; species Globicephala melas. The sequence goes on from NC_083315.2 coordinate 116,420,201, forward strand.
AGTTAACAATTATTGGCTCAAAGATAAGCTTCACAAGGACCCCTCTCACTGCTACTTTTTTTTTAAAAAATCTGCTAATGATGTCGTTAAGCTACAGGGATTTGCAGTTGACAGCCCTCCCTTGCATGACCTTATATAAATGAACCTCTCCAAGACCATTTTTTTTTGTAAAATGAGAATTATAGTACGTATCTTACAGAGTTATTTTAAGTATGTACAGCTCTTAACACAGTATTTGGCTTGTTGTTAGTGCTCAACTAATGTTAAGATAAACTTATTTTTACGACAAGAAGTCAGTGAGGTAAGAGTAGAATCAAAAACTGTGATATCACTGAAGCCAAGGATGGAGATTTTTTTTAAAAAAGTCAGATGTTTCTGAATGGTTAAGTAAGATGAGGGCAAAAAGTATCCATTTTGTTTGAAATTAGGTGGTCATTAGTGACCTCTACAAGAGTAGTTTTAATAGAGTATTAGGTATAGAAGCCAGTTTTTTGTAAGTTCAAGAGTGATTTGAGGGAAAGAAGCATAGAAATTTGGACTATAAAGTGATCCTTGAATAAACTTGAATAAGAAAGATGTTAATGATAGTTGAGAAGAAAGGAATGTGGGTTAAGGATTTTGATTTTTGATTTTGAAAAATGGCAGACACTTGAGCATGTTCATGGCACATAGGAAGGAGCCAACAGAGAGAACAGAATTCCCCCAAATTTAGAAAGCGATGGAATTGAGAATCTGCAGAAGGGTTTGCCTTGAACAGGAAGATGATCACCTTGTGCTTATAGACAGGAGCGAAGGAGATAAGAATAGCTGTGAATGTTAATAAATTTAAGCTCACAATTAATAGTTCCCTTTTTTTAAGGTATAGAGAACATACTGTGAGGATATACAGAAATTTATTTTACATGGAACAGGAGTAAGATCCCTGGGATGTAGAATCCTAGGAAGGAAGAGGCAATTACCCAAAACAACAAAGTTTAAATTTCCTGGAATCTCAGATTCTGCTTTAAGTGAAAGTAAACAATATTTCTTACACACCTGAATAGATGGTGATTACAAATCCATACGTGAAACACAACAAATTCATAGAGATATTACCATTTTTTCTTCAAAGTTTCCTCTGTTATAGAGGACAAGGGAAAAGTTCCATATTTATTGTGAAGAAAACCAAGACTAATTCCGTAATTTTCATGTGTGTTTGCATGTTTGTATGTATGTCATCATAGATAATGGATTTTTTAAATAAAGTTTAAGAAAAAATACACTTTCAGTTATGCAAATCAGTTTTACATGCAAATATATATATACATACATACATACATGTATTTTGTCATGTCAAAGAAAGTTATTCATCAATGATTAAGAAAAAATACACTGAGAAAAATCTAGGAATAGGACAGTAAGCTAGAGCCAGGAGTAAGTCAGCTTGCATGTATACCATGAAACAGGGAAAGAATAAGCCTCGAGAATAAGTCTGGCTCTCAGACTTTCCAGCAGCCAAAGCAGAAGAGGATGTGTGATCAGTTATTAGTGTTAGGAGCAGATTAAAATATGCTGATGACATTTTTTCTACCTTGCCTTTACTTCTACCAATTGGTGATACTGACCTTATTCTTTTTAAATTTTTTTCCAAAAATCATTTTCTTTTGCTGGGTTATGCTAAGAGCTACTGTTATTATAAGCATTCCATTTCCCTGAATGGAAATAAGGAATATGGAAGTATATGTTGATTTTACGAGGTTTCTCTATTCTGTTTGTTTCCTTTGAGTTTTAGAAGACTTTGAATACTAAGAAAAGGAAATGTTGGCCTTTTGTGTCCTTTGGCACACTTAGAGACAGAGGCAAGTGAGGTGAATGGGTAGGGATACTAAACTTACCATTATAACTGATGGCTGTTTCACATTAAAGCAGAAAGGATAGCAGGAGAGGAATAACAATGTGAAGCTTTAAAATAAATTTTACATATTACTAAAGTGCTATTAGTACAGTCTTAGTACCTCCTTTGTGCCGAATGCTCAGTTCATTTGCAACAGCTTCATTAGTCTAAACAGTTTCATCAGGGAAGAATCTTAAACTTTTAAGAGTTAGATTTGTATTTAGTAATGATCTTTTCCTGTTCTTTAAACCTGTAGTGCTGCATTCCTAAGCTCAGGAGGCATAATAATAACAAACTCTTTTCTAATCAAGAGAAAGCCTAAGTTTCAATGTTTGCTGATTTTATAGTGCTTCCTTATATTTCCTTTTGCTTAAAGAAAGTATAAATTCAACTGTGTAGATAAGAATTATCCTGTTGTTTAGTGCCAGTAGACTAGGATTTAATATACTTGTAATAGTAGCAGATTATGTTTTAAATTTTTTTTATGTTTTGTGTAATTCCAAGTGAGAAGTTGTGATGCCTTTCAGAACGTGGTAAATTTTGCATTCTAGACCAAAAATATTGAATAGTGTGCTTCATATTTTAAGGTGATATGTTTCCTATAATTGTAATGGTATTTTTTAAAATAATTAAATAGAATAGTTAAGTGTTTGACATAGTGAATACAGGACTAAAAATAAATCCTACTTACTGGGTTCATGGTATACTACATTTCAAAGTCACAGAAGCCATAAAGATAGAAGCCATGTAAAATATACTCAAAAAGAGGGTGAAGTGCTTATTTTCTACATTCTTCTTATAAATTTTATTTAGTGTGGGTGTTTTTTACTTCTTTTGTCCATTTTTTGGTCTGTATGTATGTTATCCTTAGCAATCAGAAATATTACTGACTGTCACTAGGAACTGGTTGGGTTTGTTTTTGTGTGTGTGATGGTGATAGTTTTTCATTCAACTATGTGTTCTTTTAGTCAGAACTACACATCAATTAGACAATCAGCAGTGATGATAGCATGCAAACTCTAGCCATGAAGCAACATTTTTCTCAATGCAAATCCCTCATCAAGAGGGGTTGAACACTTGATCCTGACCTCTTAGTTCTATGTTCTAATCAGTTGTGCTAACTGGACTGCCCAAAGACATAAACATTTTGTCATATATATATTTTCTATAAGGACTAACTATCATGGAGCTGTGTCAAGGTACCATACTGCCAAAGCAGTAATAAAAAGAACAAAAGAGTACCTGAATTCTTCCATCTTTCCCATTGATCAAATTTTTTTTAATGTAGGCAAGCTGCGAGCTTTCTAGGTTTCAATTTCTTTAACTTGGACTTGAGGCTTTCTCTGCTTCTAACATTCTGTGAAATTTATAGCCCTTTTATATGAGGCAGATTAATTTTTTGTTTAGTGATGTTTAGGATCAAGAACTATCTTCTTATACCAATGAGTTGCACCTGTATGTTAGTTACTTCACCTATGAACAAATAATGTCTGAGCTGCTTATTATGAAAATCAGGGAGGTGATTTAGTTGAATGCTTTTTGAAAACTGTAAAGTACTGTGCAAAGGAAATATATTAATAGTATCATTGATCAAAATACTCTAAAAGTTTTTGCTTTATTGACATATAAGACAACAATTAAATTACTACAGAGGCTATTTCTAACAAAATATTTTATGTCTTTATGACTTTGTATCCAGACAGACATTTTTTTTTGCATTACTGAGTTTCACTATTTTCTGTGCCTTATTTTAACAATAAGTTATAAGAATAAGACTAAAATTCAACGTGTATAGCTCTCAGGTGCTCTTTTTTATTCTATAAAATGGCCCAGCTTTCTCTTTTAAAAACATTTAACAGGGGGCTTCCCTGGTGGCGCTAGTGGTTGAGAGCCTGCCTGCTAATGCAGGGGACACGGGTTCTAGCCCTGGTCTGGGAGGATCCCGCATGCCGTGGAGCGGCTAGGCCCGTGAGCCACAGGTACTGAGCCTGCGCATCTGGAGCCTGTGCTCCGCAACAAGAGAGGCTGCGATAGTGAGAGGTCCGCGCACCGCGATGAAGAGTGGCTCCCGCTTGCCACAACTAGAGAAAGCCCTCGCACAGAAACGAAGACCCAACACAGCAAAAATAAATTAATTAATTAATAAAGTGTCTCAGGTTATGTGTTTAATACCTTCACAAATATTTTAAAAAAAAAAAACATTTAACAAAATATTTTGCCATTTAATCATTGTGGTTAGCAAAAGGTCCAAAGTTAGAATGGGCTTGCCAATTATAGATCCTGGAGTTTGCCATCTATTAACATTATTTTTATCAGCTTGAGAAAAATTTAGTTTTATATTTGTTAAACAAAAAAGTAAAGTGTTTCCCTTGTTCTTGGCACTATTATTATAGTTCCACAGATGCCTGTTGCCTTCTACATAGGTAATCTTTGACTTGTCCCTTTTTACAAATTTAATTAGTAACCAAATTTTGCTAGATTTTTCCTTGCAATGTCTCCTTTGCAAAGTTCCTGCCTTAGACCAGACTTGTATATTTTCATGCCCAGGCTTTTCTAGCTACTTCATCTACTTGTCTCCATTCTTTACTCCTCTTAAGATGCCTGAAACGTTATTTTCAACCTCTCAATCAGCCATCAACAGTATTTAGTAATACCACTTTACCTATACAGTAAATTCCAAACTCTTTAACCTAACACTCATGAACCCTAGATATTGCCACCAACTCTTTTTTGTTGTTGTTTTGCCACCTCTTTTTCTGATTTAGTATTCCACTAATCATCTTTTTACCTTCTGGTTTCATTCATATTTGTGTCAATGATGCTAGTACACTGCCTTACACATAGTAGGCACTCAACAAATATTCGTTATACTAAATCAACTATTACTTGCACTCTCAAAATGAACTGTTCGCTCTTTCCTAGACACACACCCCCCCACCAAATTTCCCACTTCAGTGCTTTCTTTTAGTCAACTTATTCCCCCTGGAATACTCCATCTCTAACCTATCAGATTCTTATTGAGCCTTTAGAACACAATTTAAGTACTATTATGGTAATCTTTTTTTGATCTTCTCAAACAGAAGTGATCTCATTCTACCTAAAATTAACTACCATAATTATTCACAGTGCTCTCTCACAATACATACCTCATGCTTACCTATGTAATAGTTGTATGAATATTTCTCTTAATTTCCCTGCTAGGGCTTCTGTTCTTTATATATAATAGGCCTTCATTAAATATTTGCCAAACAAATGAATAAATAATCAAATTTAACACTAGATTGAAAGTTTCTTCAGATTAAAAGTTTCTTCTGCAGAATGGTAGTCTGTGTAATACACGTAATAAGAACAATGATGAGTAAATGATTGGAGATAACATGGACGTACTTCACCATTTCAGTTAGTCAGTTGCAGGGGTGTGGGGCAAGATGAGGTCTCCATATGATAAAGAAAGTATCATCTGCCAACAAAGTTTCTTTTTTTCTTTTCAGGCCAACAGTGTTCAGATTTGAAAATCATTATCAGAAACATTTGTTTGGATTTTACCTTTCTTGAAATTTAGGATTAAAAAAAAGCTTAGGAAACAGTATCATTATCCCATGTTCATTTGCAATATTGTTTCTTATAGTGAAAAAAACAACACTGGAAGATCTGCCCACTGTGGGGACCCTTAGCATGGCATGTGTGTTAGGGTTCTCCAGAGAAACAGAACCAATACACTGTGTATATACAGGGAGAGAGATTTAGTTTAAGGAATTGGCTCATGCATTTGTGAGGGCTGGTCAGTCTAAAATCTGCACGACAAGCCAGCAGGCTGGAGAACCAGGAAAGAGCTGATGTTGAAGTTGTGAGTTCCAAGATGCAGAATTCCTTCTTCCTCGGGAGATCTCAGTCTTTCTCTTAAAGCCTTCAGCTGATTGGATGAGGCCCATCCATATTATGGACAGTAATCTGCTTTCCTCAAAGCGTACTGATCTAAATATTAATCACATCTAAAAAATACATTTGCAGCCACATCTAGACTGGTGTTTGAACAAACATGCAGACACCACAGCCTAGCCATGTTGACACATAAAATGAAATTAACCATCACACCTGTGTATTTCAGCAATTAGCTGAGGCTTCCTAGAAGCTACCTTCTCTAAAAGGGGCATGCATTTACCATTTTACCACATTTTCCATCCTGCCTACTTCACGCGTTTAACATCAACTGCCTTAATCATATAGGCATTTACATTTGTGACCCCCTGATGTGTGTTGTGTTCTGATGTTCTTATTTAATTATAAAAGAAGTCTTTGTATACATATAACTATGCACTGGCCCCTGGCTACCTCTCTAACCTCATTTCTTAACATGTATGTGTCTACTCTTGCTTCACTCCAGCCACACCAGCTCCCTTATTATCTCAAACATTCTAAGAATGCTCCCATCACAGGACTTTGACATTTTTTTCTCTGCTTGGAGTGATCTACCTCCCACCCCCACCCCGGTGTCACAAGTCAGCTTCTCACTTTGCTCCACTTTCTGCTTAAATGTCCCTGACCACACTGTCTAAAATAACCTACCTCCTCACTGCATCAATTTGTTACTCTCCTTTATTTTTCTTAATAATGGAAATTAATAATTCATTAATAATGGAAATAAGCCTACATGACTCTATACTATATTTGTGGATTGTCCTCGAGAAATTAAATTCTGCAAGGACCAGGATTTTGTTTATTTACCGTTGCATCTTATACCTGAATCCGTGCTTGATGCATCCTTAATGGTCAATAAAATTTTTTCTGATACATCAGAAACTCAACAGCAGGTGTTCTGAGAAGTGGAACTATGTCTAGAAGTTAGGTTTATTATATGTGTGGTGAATGAGAGGAGAGGAAATTTTAACTTGCGTTCATAACCTAATCAAGTGTTTGAATTTTTTATATGTATATATTACTTTTATATAAAAATGAGTTTGCAAGTTTTAATGCCTTTATTCATAATAACCTGCACAAATTAAATTTCACGCCTAGAAGAAAATAAGCTTCTATGAAAAATAGGTCTGTAATGTCTACATATGTGCGTGTATAATATATTTATATCAGTGAAGTTCATCTCTTTAATATATTTTATTAGTGTTGTGCTTTACAACACAATCAGATGTATAAGGCAATGATAATCCAAAGTAGATTCACTTACCTTATGAAATAGATGCCTATAAATGATAACCTCATTTTATGTTTTAAGTTTGCCAAATATTTTAAACTACTTTTTAAAGTACTTTACATTTCAGAAATTCAAGCACTTTAAAAAATAAAATGTTAAGAAAAATATTAGAAACTTTAAAAGAAGTGTTAATCATAACATTCTTCTGCCACTTGGTAGAAGTGGGGGCCCATGACAGGTTAGTGAGGAAAAGGGTGCCTTTTTAAAAACTTTAATCCCTACTGCTGGACTGAATGTCAATATTATGACATAGTATGAAAAAAGAACCAAAACTTCAATCCTATGAACATTAGTTATGGCCAGAAATGACAATGAAAGGAGAAAATTCCTTCATATTTCAAGAGACTTCAATCAGTACAATTAGATTTATTTAGCATGTTTGCATTATAAATGTTTTCTCTTTCTGCATATATACATTATTAAATGTATTAAAGTTTTATTGAATCTAAACTAGTTTAAAATATTTAAAATAAATGGAAATAATAGCTAATAATAAAGACCTTTGTTCAGAAACATTGATTCATTAATTGCAAAAAAAATAAATATCAAAGTTAACTTACAGACCAAGATACAATAAACTGAGATCTTTGAGCTACTCTTGATTTTTATAAACTTTCTAATGCAACTGCTGTCATAAAGATCTTAGTAAATATTGACTGAGGATGATAATGATGATCCAGCAGTATTTTTAAGACTGGGCCCTGGCAGTACGGTCAGATATCCGGGACTTAACATTGTCTTTTTGCCATGGGGCCCTTCCACCTGGGCCTCTCCCAAAAGGACAAATGTTTACCTGCAGTTGAGCATTTAAATGTGTAAATATTCCAGTCTCAATTATCAGTGAAGTAGTTAGAGTCTTCACTCTTTAAATCATGAAGTAGTTGTTCTTTGAAGTTTAAGGTGATGTTCCAAAAGTTTGCAAAGGTCAAAAAAGACTTAATTGAATGTTTTTCTTGTATTTACAAACAAAAATGTGTTTTATGAACTCAGGTCAATATTAAAATATTTTTTCCCCTTGCTATTTCAGACCTCAGGTATTTATGAAAGTTCAGAATTTATTAGGGTTTAATTTACTATTTTCTTTAGTTAAGTTTTAAATGTTGTTATGCAGTATATCTTGTTCCTGTTGGGTTTTTTAAGGGTTTTGTGATTGTCAGTACTCTACTATTATAGTTCCAGTTTTTTCCCCCAAATAACTGGTTCAGATTAGATCAGAAATAACAATATTCTGTTATTTCATGAAACAATGAAGAAATTTAAAAGCCTAGGTATTTTTTTAGTTTAGTTTTATTAGACATTACTGAGCTGATAAATATTTTAATTTGCTTTAATCCGTAGAAAGTTTAGCTGTCTTGTCAAGCTTGGTTAACTGATCTGAACTGTAAAACATAAAAATTTTCTAAAACATCAATTATATGAAAAGATGTGAGAATTGAGATTTTGATCTGGAAAGTTGGACACACTGTTGGCTCATAATTGAGATGTATACGTTTTCTAACTCTAGTTTGGTTTCATTTGTTCTTTGTTTATTTGTTTTGTTTTGTTGTATATGATTCAAAATTGAAATAACCACTCATCCACTTATTGTACTCTGTCACCTGAAAACTAAGTGAAACCAAGAAGTCAAGTGTTATTCTCTGACTTGATTTTTAATAATTATTTGGTTTTGGTTTATAATTAGTAACATGATTAAAAGGTGACATAAACAGACTTAAGTTATAATTTATATAAAGAAAACTTCACTTATTTCTAAATCTGACTTAATTGGGTCTTTATCTTTTTATTAGTAAAATTTTTGTTTTGCAGTCATTCTTTTGATACAACATAGTGTTTTAATTCCTAGCTAACACTGTAGTAAGACAGATGGTGTAGATTCTGACTTCCTAGCTGAGGTGACCTTTGATAGGTAATTACCTCTCTAAGCCTCAATTTCCTGACCTGTAAAATTGGAATTGTACTAATATCTGCATCATATTATTTTTGAGAAAATCAAATGAAATAATGTGTGTCAAATGATTTGTACCATACCAGAGTACAGACTTAGGTATTTAATAAGTGTGAACCATTGTTGTTATAATGCCTATGCTGAGTTTATACTGATCTATCATTCGCTTTTCTTTGAGATTCTATTAATGCATTTCAAATATTTTTAGTGTTTTTGGCTCAAAATACAATATCATGACTGCAATACAGAATCATTTGATTTTTCTTTGGGAACAAGTTCTTACTGGAATTAGAGGGTTAATTTTTTTTTCTTTTTTTTTTTTTGCGGTACGCGAGCCTCTCACTGTTGTGGCCTCTCCCGTTGCGGAGCACAGGCTCTGGACGCGCAGTCTCAGTGGCCATGGCTGACAGGCCCAGCCCCTCCGCGGCATGTGGGATCTTCCCGGACCGGGGCACGAACCCGTGTCCCCTGCATCGGCAGGCGGACTCTCAACCACTGCGCCACCAGGGAAGCCCTTAGAGGGTTAATTTTTTTCTTGTTACGGGACACTTAGAAAAATATTTAGTGAAAGTGATGTGCTTCAACTTAGATTTGGCCCTTTTTGATTACCAGTTTATTTTCAGGTGTTGTTTTTCACACAGGAAAATTCCAATGTTCAGAAATCTATTGAGAATTAGAAATTTAATAATTCTTCAATTTTTTCTACTCTATGAAAAATATATTTTTCATAGAGTACACATTCAAAATATACCATGTTTTCTGTTTTAAAGTCTACCCCAGAAAATAATAAGGATGTAATTTTAAAGCTATGTTCCTTATTCTTTCTGTCTTGTATCTTGTAGTTCAGTACAAACATTATCTTTTTCAACATCCTTGTGAGGTATTATCCCTTTTCACAGATGAGGAAGCTGAAACACAGAGCTGTGAACTAACGTGCTCTAGGTCACATCAGGGCCAGTAACAGAAGTATAAATACTGCTTAACCCGTCTTATACTTGGGCCTTTTACTCTATCTGCTAGACAGCTTCCCCGACCCCTGCCTCTCTCATAAATAATGCTAAGGCAAAACTGGTACTTCAGCATTATTTTCCTGATTTGGATATGCTTGATATGTTTATCACATAAAACACACCTCTGAGACCACATTAAAGACATATTAAAATGGTAAAAGAACCTGACCTGCTTTGGAGTTCAACAGTCTTTGTCTGTGTTCAGCCAAACTATATGAATTACAACCGCAGTCAGTGTCTGAATTTATAGACTACCTCTGAATTTTTTTTTAAGAACCTTTAAGCTCTAGCATTATATCATATATCAGACAACAAAGGTGAATACTATGCTTGAAACTAATCTTATCCCCACAATCATTTATTTTTATTTATATGTTGTGGTATTGTTATTTTATCAGTGCCCTAGCACAATCACTAACATAACATTAACTATATTTAGAACTAATCATTAACCAAATAGCCATTTTCAGTACTATATGAATTTATTAAGAGCCTACTCTATGCAAAGAATTGTGTAGTCTTTTATAGAAAATAGAGTAACAAAGGGTTAGGTGCAATCATTACCCTCAAATAAATTATAATTAAGTAGAAAGAAAGAAAAAGTATACTCAAAATGAGCATATAAGATTATATGCTGTTAAATAAAATAATTTGGCATTGCCATAGAAAGTTACAGAAGGGAGAAATTATTGCAGACTGAAATAAACAAAGTTTTATGGAATGCTTGGGAATTGAGGTACGAACAAACAGGATTCTGAAAGAAAGAGAGGAGGAGGAAGACGGGCATTCTAGCCTAGAACAGTAAAAGCAAAAATGAAGAAGTTGTAATGAACATACTGTGTTACACTATGGAATTGAGAGAAAGTTTCAGAAATTTGAATGCTAACATGCATCCAGTTGTTGGGTTTTTTTTTTAGCATTTTAAAATTTATTCTTCCACCTTTTCCTAGGCATGTGTATACACATAAAATACATAAATTTGGTGTTTCACATACATGGAATTTTGCTACATACTTTTCCCTGCAACTTGCTTGCATTCAGTTTTGATTCTGTATTCCCTAGGGAAACAGAGCCTTGGGACTCTGGAACTTTTTCTTAAAAACATTAAAAATAAAATTTATACTCAAAAGAAATATACTTTCTAATTTACATAAAGTTTAAAGCATTTTGAAAGCTTAAATGAATTTTTCCATTTTGAATATATATAAAGAAGAAAGAATGAATTTCACATGTTCCCATCACTTGCCCCCAGAACTATCAACTCCTGGTCAGCCTGGTTCCATCCACACCTTCATGCACATACACACACTCTCTGGCATTATTTTAAAGTAAATCTCATATACCATTTAATTTCATCTATAAATATTACAGTATATATCTCTAAAAAATAACTATAATCCATCAACACACTTAGAAACAATTTAACAGTAATTTCTTAATATCCTCAAATATCCAGAGTTCAAACTTTCAGTTGTCTCATTATGTTGTAATGTCTTATTAATTAATTTGTTTTAATGAGGATTTAAATAAGGTCCACACATTGCAGTTGGTTGATACATTTTTTTTTTTTTTTTTTTTTTTTTGCGGTACGCGGGCCTCTCACTGTTGTGGCCTCTCCCGTTGCGGAGCACAGGCTCCGGATGCGCAGGCTCAGCAGCCATGGCCCACGGGCCCAGCCGCTCTGCGGCATGTGGGAACCTCCCGGACGGGGCACACCCGTGTCCCCTGCATCGGCAGGCGGACTCTCAACCATTGCGCCACCAGGGAAGCCCTGATACATATTTTTTAATCTGTATGTTTCCACTACACCTTTATATTTTTTTGTTACAATTTATTTGTTGAAAAACTGGTTTCTTAGTTCTGTAGAGTTTCCACAGTGAGAATTTTGCTGATTGCATCTTCATCTCATGAGGTAGTTAGCATTGAATGAACTTTTCAAGTTACCATTTTTTATACTTCTAATATGCGTGTATGTATGTGTGTGTGTATATATAGAGAGAGAATGTCTAATTTTTTAGAACATACATCATTCACTTCAGTCTTCACATGTTCCTTTTTACAGGTTATTATATGATATTCATCAGTAATTTTGTGAAATTAGAAACAGATTGTTAAGTCAACCTATGAAAGAAAAAAGCAATAAGTGCATGCTATCTATTTTGTGCAAAGAAAGAGAAAAATTTATTTATAACATTTATAGTAGAAAATGCAAATAGAAGTGAGCTTTAGTTCCGCTACCACTTTCATGATATTTTGGAATGTATAATTCTAAACTTTTTTCCTGTGACTAGCTATACAGTACTTTTTTTTTCAAAAGTATTTTACTTAATGATTCTATGCCAGTTTCTTATACTATATATTATACTATTAATTCCTGCATTATCTACTACTTCTCTCATTGTTCTTGATCTGTATATTAACACTAATTCTTAGCTTCTTTCATATTCCTCACAGCTGGTAAAAGGTAAAAACTAAAATAAATATACTATGCCTGTTTAAAATTTGACCCACTATGAACTGAAACTAGAGTTTGGAATCACATAAAAGAGGTGTATTGGCACCCATTCAGAAGACTATCATGAATTTTTATATAATATGGAATCATGGAACTGTCATAAAATAGTCTCTGAGATGAACCTTAAATAGAAATACAGTGAATTCATTTCAAGTATGGGAGTATACTGATAGAAAGAAGATCCTCCAGGTTTACACAGTCACAGAGCTATGTCTCATAATAAACTAACTCAAAATACAGTAGAGTTTTCTTTTTATATTTATTTATTTTATTTATTTATTTTCCTTATTTTTTTTGGCTGCATCGGGTCTTAGTTGCAGCTCACGGGATCTTTGTTGAGGCATGCGGGATCTTTTCATTACGGTGCGCGGTCTGCTCGGGTTCTCTCCAGTTGCAGCACGTGGGCTTCTCTCTAGTTGTGGCGTGCGGGTTTTCTCTCTCTCGTTGTGGCCTGCGGGCTCCAGGGCGTGTGGGCTCTGTAGTTTGTGGCACACGGGCTCTCTCCTTGAGGCGCGCGAGCTCAGTAGTTGTGGCACACGGACTTGGTTGCCCCGAGGCATGTGGGATCTTAGTTCCCCAACCAGGCATCCAACCCACGTCTCCTGCATTGGAAGGCGGATTCTTGAGCACTGGACCACCAGGGAAGTCCCCCAGCAAAGTTCTAATTATCATTAAAGTTAACATTTATAGCCACCAGAATGGCTATAATTTTTTTAATGGAAAATAACAAATATTGGCAAGGATGCAGAAAAACCAGAACTCTCACACTTTGCTGGTAGGAATGTAAAATGGTGCAGCCACTGTAGAAAACAGTTTGGTGGTTGCTTAAGAAGTTAAACATAGAATTAGCATACTGCCCAGCATTCCTGGGTATATACCCAAAAGAACTGAAAACAGATACTCAAACAAAAACTCGTACATGAACGTTCATAACAGATTTGTTCACAATAGCCAAAAGGTGGAAAAAACTGAAATGTCCATCAACTAATGAATAGATAAACAGTGTGTGGTATATACATACAATGGAATATTTTTCAGCCATGAAAACGAATGGCATGCAGATACATGCTACAGTGTTAATGAACATGCTAAGTGAAAAAAGCCACATACAAAGGTACATATTGCATGATTTTTTAGACATAGATTATCCAGAATCAGCAAATTCATGGAGACAGAAAGCAGATTAGTGGTTTCTAGGGCCTGGAGATAGTGAGGAATGGAAAGTAACTGCTTAACGAATACAGGATTTCCTTTGGGGATGATGAAGGTGTTCTGGAACTAAATAGTGATAGTGATTGTACAACATTGTGAATATACTAAATGTCACTAATAGTATATTTCATGTTATGTTTATTCTAAGAAAAACCCAGACTGAACCCAGCAACGTATGAAAAGAATTATTTACCATGGACCAAGCAAAGTTGGTTTAACACCTGAAAATCAATAAGTGGAATACACTTTATTATTTTGCTAATAAGGCTGCCATAACAAAATACCTTAGGCTAGGTAGCTTAAACAATGAAAATTTGTTTTCACACAGTTTTGGAGACTAGAAGTTTAAGGTCAAGGTGTCAGAAGTCTGATTCCTCCTGCAGTCTCTCTCCTTGACTTGAAGGTGGCCACCTCGCTGCGCTCTCACATGACCCTTCCTCTGTGTGCACACATCCCTGATGTCTATCTCTGTATGACCTGATCCCTTTTTATAAGGTCGCCAGTCAGGTTGTATTAGAGCCCACCCGAACGCCCTCATCTTAACTACCTCATTAAAAGCCCTGTATCCCCAAACAGGCACATGCGGAGGCACTGGGAGTTACGTGGGAGTTAGGGCTTAAGCATATGAATCTGGAGGGGATACAGTTCAGTCATAACACTCCAAAATATACATCCTTATCACGTTCAAAACACATTCATCCCCATTCCAATAGCACAAAAGTCTTAACCCATTACAACATCACTCTAAGTCCCAAATCTCATCTAAATCAGTTGTGGGCAAAACTTAAGGTATGATTCATCCTGAGGCAAAATTCCTCTCCAGCTGTGAAACCAGACAAGTTATCTGCTTCCAAAATCCAGTGGTGGGACAAACATAGGGTTAGACATTTCCATTCCAAAGGGAGAAATCAGAAAGAAGAAAGGGGGTCACAGTTCCCAGTCAAGTCCAAAACCTATCGGGGCAGAATCCATTAGACTTTAAGGCTCTAGAATCATCCTCTTTGGCTCAGTGCTCTATTCTCCAGGCCCAGTGAGGAAGCAGCCCCACTTCCAGGCCCTCTAGGTTGGCAGTGTTACCACTTCACCCTTGGTGGGAGCCTGGCCCCCTAAAACTAAGGAGGAGACAGCCTCTCCCCCTGGACCTGTAGTGGGAGTGCCAGCCCTATTTTTTTTTAATTTAATTTAATTTATTTATTTAATACAACAGGTTCTTATTAGCTATCTGTTTTATACATATTAGTGTATATATGTCAATCCCAATCTCCCAATTCATCACACCACACCCTCCACCCCACCACTTTTCCCCCCTTGGTGTCCATACGTTTGTTCTCTACATCTGTGTCTCTATTTCTGCCCTGCAAACCAGTTCATCTGTACCATTTTTCTAGATTCCACACATATGCGTTAATATACAATATTTGTTTCTCTTTCTGACTTACTTCACTCTGTATGACAGTCTCTAGGTCCATCCACGTCTCTACAAATGACCCAAGTTCATTCCTTTTTATGGCTGAGTAATATTCCATTGTATATATGTACCACATCTTCTTTATCCATTCGTCTGTCGATGGGCATTTAGGTTGCTTTCATGACCTGGCTATTGTAAATAGTGCTGCAGTGAACACTGGGGTGCATGTGTCTTTTTGAATTATGGTTTTCTCTGGGTATATGCCCAGGAGTGGGATTGCTGGGTCATATGGTAATTCTGTTTTTATAGTGGCAGCCCTCTTGATATCTGAACCACCTCTAGGGTTGTTCTTCTCTTTCTTGAAGGATGACACATGTTGTGCAGCAAGATGGATATCTCTATTGTCTCGTCTTAAGAATCTCAGAAGTCCAACAGCCTTCCTTCATTTTGTCCTGTCTCTGTCCCCCTTAGTTCAGACTGGCAGTGTTTCTTCTGATATAATCCCATGTCTATTCCTAGCTTCTGCTGAGATGGCTGATTAGATCCATGAGTCACACCTGCAATCACTTTATGTCCTGTTTTAGTGTTCTCTCCAGGACACACTTTCTCAGTTTTAGCAGTATGGATAGGCTGAGAGTTTTCCAAATCTTCAAGTTCTGGTTCCTTTCTACTTAACAATTCCTTCAACTGATCTTTCTCCTCTTACATTTTATCCTAAGAAGTGAGGAGAAACCAGGTCACACCTTCAGTATTAGAAATCTCTTCAATTAAATATCCAGGTTCATCACTTACAATTTCTACTTTCCACAACACTAGAACACAATTCGGCCAAGTTGTTTGCCACTTTAAAACAAGGATCAACTTTCTTCCAATTTCTAAAGACACGTTCTTCGAATCCATCTGAGACCTCACCAGAATCACCTTTAACATCCGTATTTTCTCCAACGGCCTCCTCAAGGCAATATAGGCTTTTTCTAATATGCGTCTCAAAACTCTTTCAACCTCCACCTTTTATCCAGTTCCAAAGCCATGTCCACATTTTTAGATATTTGTTATATATATAACTCCACTCCTGGTACCAAAATCTATATTAGTTAGAGTTCTCCAGAGAAAAAGAACCAATAGGATGTGTACATATATAGAGAGATTTAGTTTAAGGAATCAGCCTGTGTGATTATGTGATTATGGAGGCTGACAAATCCAAAATCTTAAGGATAGCCTGGAAGTCTGGAGACCCAGGGAAGAGCTGATATTGCAGTTCAAGTACAAAGGCCATCAGGCTGAAGAACAAGGGAAGGGCCATGGTAGCAGTTTGGTTCCAAGGGTAATCTACTGCTAGAATTCCTTATTGCTTATGGGAGGTCAGTCTTTGTTCTAGTAAGACCTTCAACTGATTGTGTGAGGCCCACCCACATTATTGAGGGCAGTCTGCTTTCCTCAAAATTCATCAATTTAAATGTTAATCTCATTCAAAAACCACCCTTACAGAAACATCTAGGATGTCCAATCAACTATTTGAGCACTGTGGCCCAGCCAAGTTGACATATAAAGTTAACCATCATATCCATATACATATCGCATATGCATTAATATAAAAGTAAACATAAACGGTATAAAATAAAGAACAAACCCATACGATCACCTCAGGAGATGCAGAAAAGGCATTTGACAATATCCAACAACCTTTCATGATTAAAAACAAAAAACCCAACAAAATAGGAATAGAAAGGAATATTCTCAATCTGAAAAAGGGCATCTCTGAAAAGCCCACAGGTAACACCCTTGATGATGAAAGGGTGGGTGTTTTCTCCCTAAGATCACAAATGAGACAAAGATGTCCACCCTCACCACTTCTTAACATTGTGCTGTATGTTGTAGCAAGGGCAATTAGGCAAGAAAATGTAATAAAAGGCTTCCAGATTGGAAAAGAAGAAGTAAAACTATCTCTGTTCACAGACTACATGATCATATTTTTGGAAATCCTATGAAATTCATTAAAAACTAAGTTTTGTAAGGTTGCAGAATACAAAATCAATATGCAGAAATGAGTTGTATTTCTATACATTTGCAATGAGCAATCCAAAAATGAAATCAAGTAAACAACATTTATAATAACATCAAAAAGAGTAAAATACTTAGGAATACATTTCATACACCTTGAAAACTATAAAACATTGTTAAAAGAAATTAAAGAAAATAAATGGAAAACATCCCATGTGCATGGATAAGAAGACTATATTGTTAAGATGGCAACACTCCCCAAATTGATTTAGAGATTCAACGTAATTCCTGTCAGAATCCTGTCTTATTTGTAGAGATTGCTTATGGGATGGCAAGGGACCCAGGATAGCAAAAACGGTCTTGAAAAATAAAAAAATAAGCAGACTCACACTTCCTGTTTTTAAAACTTACTGCAAAGCAATGGTAATTAAAACAGTGTGGTACTAGCATAAGGATAGATATCTAGATAAATTCAATAGAGTTGAGAGTCTAGAAGTAAACCCATACTTGACATAGGAAGAAATGAAAACTGAACAGCCCTATGTCTATTAAAGACATTGCATTCATAGTTTAAAACATTTTACAAAAGAATGCTAGGGCCAAGTGTTTTAGTGGTGAATTTTGTCAACCATTTAAAGAAAACAATAAGCAATCTTAACATAAAGTCTCAGAAAATAGAAGAGATAGGAATACATCCCAACTTCGTTGATTATGCAAATTTTACATTAGTGTAAAAACCAGGTGAAGGCATTACAAAAAACCAAAACCACAGGCCAAATCCTCAACAAAAATTAGGAACTCAAATCCAACAGTATATAAAAAGGACATTACATTGTGACCAGGTGGCAATGCAAGTTTGGTTTAACATTTAAAAAGCAATGTAATTCACCATGTTAACGACATAAAGAAAAAACAGTTATCTCAGTGGATATAGGAAAAGCATGTGATAAAATTTAAAACCCATGCAGTTGCTCATAAAAGCATAAAGACTGATAGAGAACATCTAGGGGAAAACTTACAGCTAACATATTTAATGATATAAGACTCAGTGCTTTCTATGTAACATCAGGAACAAGACAGGGAAGTTCACTCACCACTTCAATATAACTTCCCATAGAAAGTCATAATCATTGGAAACTTTTTAATTTTTATTTATTTTTGGCTGCGTTGGGTCTTTGTTGCTGCGCACAGGCTTTCTCTAGTTGTGGTGAGCTGGGGCTACTCTTCGTTGTGGTGCACAGGCTTCTCATTGTGGTGGCTTCTTGTTGCGGAGCATGGGCTCTAGGCATGCGGGCTTCAGTAGTTGCACCACGCAGGCTCGGTAGTTGTGGCTCACGGACTCTAGAGTACAAGCTCAGTAGTTGTGGCTCACGGGCTTAGTTGCTCCATGGCATGTGGGATCTTCCTGCACCAGGGCTTGAGCCCGTGTCCCCTGCATTGGCAGGTGGATTCTTAACCACTGTGCCACCAGGGAAGCCCATAATCATTGGAAATTGAAAAGAAATAAAGCTGCCTTTATTCATAGACAATATGATTGTATACATAGGAAATCCTAAGGAATCTTCAAAAAAGCTACTGGAATAAGTGAATTCAGGTCAGTATAAATAAGAATCAATTGTATTTTTATCTATTAGCAATGGACTGTTAGAAAATGAAGTTAAGTTTTTAGTTTCTTTTATGATCACATTCAAAATTATGAAAAATTTAACGATGAATCTAACACTGTGCCCTGAAAACTGCAGAGTGCAGAAAGTAATTATGGAAGACCTAAGTACAATAAATGGAGAAATACACAGTGTTCATAAATGGGAAGACTTTTCTAAGTCTTCAGTATTGCTAAGATATTCATTCTCTCCAAATTAATCTGCAGATTTAACACTATCCTAATAAAAATTATACCACTATTATAGGTATTGACAAGCTAATTCCAAAATATATATGAAAATGCAATTGATTTAGGATTGCCAAAGCAATTTTATGTAACAAACCATTGGAGGAATTATACTACCTGATTGAAAGATATATTCTATAAAGTCACAGATATGAAGACACTGGTGCTGGTGAAAGGATAGAAGTACCATGTAGATCATTGGAATAGAGTCCCACACATATATGGCCTATTTATTTTCAGTGGTGAAGACAAGACAGTTTACAGGAAAAGGAAAGTCTATTCAACAAATAGTGATAGTGCAACTGGATAGCTATATGTAAAAAATTAACATTAACCCTCACATCGTTCACAAAAATTACCTTGACGGGGACTTTGTCTTGTTTGGATTTTTATTCCAGCATCTAATATACTGTCTGTCTGATAGTAGGTGCTAAATAATTATTTGTGTAATAAATAAATGATTAGACTAGTTCTCTTGGTTTCTAGCTCTACTCTCAGTGAGAGATGATTATCACACTTTTAGAAAGCTACACAAACTTTATATTTTAGCTTCAATAAGATATAACCTAATTAGACAGATTCTAGTTCCCTCATTTCACTGAGTCAATCTGGGTAACTTTACAATCATAGCTTCCAGATACACTTACCTGGCTCTGAATTGCTTAATAGTTTTACAGATATTTCTTTGTGTCATTGCATTTGTATTTTATTAGAAGTGGCAAGCATAAGAACATGTTAAACTTAGATAGAGTAACAAGAAGCAGAACAATGATATGTGCCTGTGGATAATTCAATACTGTTTGTTGATGCCGCTGATTTGCATTTTACTCCCACTGGCAGCTAGAGTCAACATGACATATTCATTTACCCTAATATTTCATCCCAGTGAGCTCCCTTTTAAAAATATATATAGAGAGATACAATGTGACATTATTTTGCTCAAAAAAGTTAAAGGATATTGGTACCTGTCTTTTCAATGTATGGGTAGATAGTCAGTGATTAATGTTGATAGATGAACCAGAGAGGTAAGATGACTTGACCATTGGCACGGAAGAGCAAGATTGCAGGTAAAGTTCAGAACTCCTGATTGCTGATTTTATAAAACAATCCTTAAAGGAGTAGGCTGTATTAAAGAATACCTCCCTCATCACTTGGCTGCAAACTGGGTATGCTCTTAAATTAAAAAGAAAACAAAAAAATAGTCTGAGCCACAGAAAATTAAATACTTCAAAGCTGTGTTTCAGGATACTAGTTCAATCCCTCACTAGAGAGAAAACCCCAGTTAGCTTCTAATAGTCCTTTATAACTCTTCAAGACTGGCAAATCTTCCTTTTAAAGGGGACAGCCTCTCTGTACTATAGCAAGAGCAGCAATAACCAGTGTGGACTGATGTAGGACAGAAGTATCCTTGCAGAAGGCAGCTCATATTCTGAAACAAGAATGTGAAGCAAGGTGTCCTATATATGCTGCTTTGTTTGAAACTAGTCTAAGTTCTACTGTTGAAGTAGTTTATTTATAAACTGCCCACAGTGTTGCTAGCAGGAAGTTATTTTTGTTTGATATTACTGATGTTGATATTATTATAAATAAGTTCTAATACATAGCAAAATTCTTTTTGATTAAACTGTATTGACCATTTTTTCTTAAAAGATTGTTTGAGGGCTTCCCTGGTGGTGCAGTGGTTGAGAGTCCGCCTGCCGATGCAGGGGACACGGGTTTGTGCCCCGGTCCGGGAGGATCCCACATGCCGTGGAGCGGCTGGGCCCGTGGGCCATGGCCACTGAGCCTGCGCATCTGGAGCCTGTGCTCCACAATGGGAGAGGCCACAGCAGTGAGAGGCCTGCGTACCGCAAAAAAAAAAAAAAAAAAAAAAAAATTGTTTGATTTGCCAATAAATAATAACAACCAGAAAAATCATTAGCAGTTTTCAGTCTTATTAGTTCATTTTATTCCTTACATATTAAATAGTCTTAAGATCTTTACAAGGAAATTAATTTTGTTTGCTATGCTGTTGCCTTTTAAAATCAGTGGGGTGGGGTTAATCAGGAGTGCAAGGAGTGGAAAACTTCTTAAAGGGATCTTAGAGAACTGAAAGTCTTCTTTTACACTGTTAACTATACTAAAAGAACAAAAAGATCTCAGATATCAAAATCAGTATGCTGCTGACTCTTTCATGTGTATGAAGATCACTTGTAGTTTTTGCATTTGTCAATATTTATTAATATATACTATGTTCACATTCCATGACAGACATGTTCCTTTAGGTATTCCTCAAGGTATTTATTTTTACATATTTATTTTCTAACTCATATATGGCTCCACAGACATTCTCAAAGACTACCTTAAAATAAATCTGGTTTATGCCAGCAAAGAAGGGAATAGCAGTGAGATCACATTCTTTTTTTTGTCACCTGAGGAGTATTTTTCTCAGTTCATATATTGGTACTTGATCAGACAGGATGAAATTTTTGCCATGTCAAAGTCATTTCTAAGAATCAATAGCTCTATTTCACTTTCTTTTAATCTCCCTGTTAATGGGTTCTGTCACTGATATTATCAATTTTTAAAATGGAAGAAATCTTTGTCAGAGATAATCCACAAACAATTGTTAAAATATTAAAATAAGGCAAACATTCACTCAGATTGTATTTTAAATAATTATGTTTATCAGTATAACCACTGACAAAATGTAGACTTCTAGAAAACATTGAAATAGATCTGTAAAGAACTCTTATTGTCCCAGTTGTCCTAAAAAAGTGTTCAACAAGTTGAATGCAGGTGAAGAATTTGAATTTTATTTTATTTTCTCCACCTGTCCTTCAGTGGAATTAGTAGTGAAATTCTTTATTGCTTTATATACAGATGATGTTAAGATTTTAAAATTTTTCCTATTTGAAAAACAGAAAGCAATGTTATTAACTATGTTGGCCATGTGGTGTTCAAGAATTATAGTTCCTTTCCTTTGGGTTGAATTTGTCAGTCCCTGTGCCAAAGAAGAATGTTCTTTGGATCAAGACAAAAGGATTTTTTAAACTCCATCAAGTACTTAAAATCATACCGTATTTTGTGTCTTTTTCTTACTTGAGCCATGACTTTCTCTTTACAGTTGTTTCATCTTGTCTGAAATTTCTAATTACCTTTCTTTTTCTTGCATCTTGTGCTTTATTATTTCAGCTTTTTTCCATCTTGTCACTCTTACTTTCTGTTTTCTGTAGTTCCCTTTTTCAGCAGAGCCCTCCATCCTCCTGCTGTAATTGGACCTGTTGGTTGCTCTCTAGGCTGCTTCACAGCTGTCATCCTAGGAATTCTCTTCACTTCTCTAATGGGTTGGTTTCTCTGTTTCTAGGATTCCATGTCTGCTTTCTTGCTTTATTTCCTGTTCAAGTAACTTCCAAACAGCATAGATGGTTAAGTTCTCTGAATATAGGAGTTAAATTTGAAAATTACATCCCTTCAAAACTTTCAAGGTATTACTCTTCTCTTTTTCTATTTCCAGTAACTGATTCCATAATGATTCAAATCAGTCTTCCTTTGTAGACTTTTTTTCGTGAAAGATATTGATTTTTTTTTTCACCTTGATGTTATGAAATCTCATAGGGAGGGTCTGAGAGTGGATCTTCTTTCATTTATTGTACTCCGTACTTATAGATGTTTTCAATTGGAAGAGTCTTGTCTTTCATCCCTGAGAAATGCTCCTTAAGATTATTTGAGAGTTTCCTCTCCTCTTTTTATTTCTTTCTTTCTTATGTCTCTTTCTGGTTTCCTAATTACCAGATGTTGTACTTTCTGGACTGATTAATATTTTTCTTTTTTTTTTTTTCTGATACATGGTTTTAGAAATTTCCTCAACTTTTTTTCAAGTTTTTTTTTTTTGTCAATGGGTTGAAAACATTTATTTGTATAAATAATGCAGTCTCCTTCCTCATTGTTGCTTTTAAATAGGTTTCCATTTCCAAGAATAAAAATAAGTTGTTTGTAGATACAAAATTTTCACCACAGCTATTGGTTAAAAGGAATTTTTCTGGGAAATATTCTCCCATTTAGCAAATTGCATAAAAGTTCACACATTCATTTTTTTTTAAGTGTGGTAAAATATATATAACAAAGTATATACCATTTTAATCATTTTTAACTGTGCAGTTCATTGGCATTATGCATTCATATTGTGCAGTCATGTCCTTCTACTTGCTTTTTTTTTTTCCCTGCGCTACGCGGGCCTCTCACTGCTGCGGCCTCCCCCGTTGCGGAGCACAGGCTCCGGAAGCGCAGGCTCAGCGGCCATGGCTCACGGGCCCAGCTGCTCCGCGGCATGTGGGATCCTTCCGGACCGGAGCACAAACCCGTGTCCCCTGCATCGGCAGGCGGACTCTCAACCACTGCGCCAGCAGGGAAGCCCTTTCTACTTGCTTTTAATTTAGTCAATGAAATTTTTATTCTCTAAAAATGCCTTCTTATGTTTTATTCCTTTTTCATAGCATCCTGATCTTTTATACTCAACATATTGTCTTCTCATATCTCTCCTGTCTATATTAATTTTTTTTCCTATTTTTGTCATCTAAGCTGTTTTTTGAGGGATCAGGCTTTCTGTTTATTTACCTTGTTTTATTCTTCTTCATCCAGTGGCTCTCATCATATGTCTTTTCATAGTTTAAAAAAAAGGCTCAGTATCTGATGTGGACTTCATTAGCTATTGTGTAAGTAGAGATTATTTTAAATAATTTTAATTCCTAAATTAAAGATAAATTAAATATGGCAAGGCTTCTTTGGTTTAGAAAACATTGTATATCATAAGTTTTCCGTATCTTCATCGTGGGCAACACAACACATCACCTGCCTTTTTGTACAAGTGTCGTTCTTGTACAATAAACTTTGTTGTGTAGACTCTGACTTTTGTATATGGAAATGGAGTTAATTATCTCCCTGATAGTCATAAATTGTTTAATGAAAGAAAAAAATATATATATATGTTAGAAAAAGCATTAACATCCAGTAGATTTTAAACACACAGCATGACTTAGTTCAGGCAAAGGATTATTTTTAAGGGGGAAACTGTATGAAATAAATGTTCTGCTGACTTTTATTTGTCAAAGCATATCAAACAAATCATTTTAATCTTAAAGTTCTTTTGTCTGTTCTCTTTGCCTAGCACTTGACCACTAAGGACTTGAGATGAAAAGAAAGTGATATGGCTACTCAGTAGTCTATCTTTTCAGTGCAGTTGAAATAACAAAGTATGAAATCTGGAATTCAGCCAAGTGTTAGTTGTTAATATCTTAAAATGATGTTTAAAATGTAGATTTGCATTCATTATAATTTAATATAGTAGAAAAGCATTAATTAGAGAAATAGTCTCGTGAATATGAACGGCAAATTAAAACTTGATTAAAGGTGGCCATATCAAACATTCTTCTCTTGAATTGTCTTGCCAGATTCTGAATAATGCTTTGATTTGGTGTGAACCTTTTGTATGTAACAATTTTTAGAGCAAGTTACTACAGTTCTTTCTGAATAATATAGGTCATGAGAAGTTCATTTGTAGGTGGGGCAGCTGTACTACTTTGGGGGACTGTCCTAATAGATCCATTTCATTAATTGTCATGAATTTTTTATTAACAAAACCAGTACATCAGGTTTAGCCAGCTAAAAACTGCTCTTGTAGTTGTTATCTTTATTGTCAGAAAGAATATTATGAAAATAGGGAATTACTGCACATGCTTTAACTCTTGATTAAACAGAGGAATGGCACTCTCCGTGAACAATAATTTAGGGGCATATTATCAAGTTGACATACAGTGTTTCAGTTGTGCAACTCCCATTAATTTTAAAGCCCTGTGCTTTTATTTCAATGCCTTCCAGTTAGGAGTAATGCCATGTCTGTCTGTTAGGATCTCTGAGTTAATGGGATTAATGTCAAGTAGCAGGATGTTCATTCTTTCTTCCTTAAGCTTTATTCCTTAGGTATTTTTGGTGAAATGGCCTTCTAAGGAATTGCATTTCAGAAACCAGGCAGCGGTATTAAAAAGCTGCAGTAATGGATTGGAAAATGAAAGATGTTAGCATGTACATTTTGCTTACCAATGGGAGAAATTTCCTTCAATTCCCATCTGATAATCTTTATTATTAGGTCATACATAGAGCATTAAAACTGATTTTTTTAATTTAAAAAAACTTCAGATTTCTTAGATGTATGATAGGCAATTATATATTATTATTCTTTGTGTCTTCCACATCAAGGTCATAAGCACTTTTTATTTCCTACCTCTTGTGAGATAATTAATTTCATGAATTACTATCTTTTTTTTTTTTTTTTTTTTTTTTGCGGTACGCGGGCCTCTCACTGTTGTGGCCTCTCCCGTTGCGGAGCACAAGCTCCGGACGCGCAGGCTCAGCGGCCATGGCTCAGGGGCCCAGCCGCTCCACAGCATGTGGGATCCTCCTGGACCGGGGCACAAACCCGTGTTCCCTGCATCAGCAGGCGGACTTTCAACCACTGCGCCACCAGGGAAGCCCATGAGTTACTATCTTTATAAAAATGGTTTAAAAAGTGAAACAAGGAGAGGCTCGGTAGTTTTCTTTGGATCCCATAACTAATCTTTGATATCCTACATAAAAGAACTTAGAATGTGTCCTTGCACTCATTTTACTTGATTAAACATTGGTCTTATAAAATATTAAGGCTGAAAGAGTCCTGAGAAAATCATATTTTAAAAAACAAAAATGACATAATTTTTGGAAGCATATATTGTGATTGGAACCCTGACTCAGCCATTTACTAGCTTGGGTAAATTACTTAGCCTCTTTAGCGTCCAGTTTCTCATTTTGAATGGAAATAATAACTAGCTTTCGGCATTATTGTACAAATTAGGTATAATGTATGTAAAATGCCCAAATGAGTGCCTAAAATGTTGAAAGCACTCAGTAAAACAATAGGCATCATTTTCATATTTATCTACAGATTTGGAATCAGTCCTAGAAAAGTTAAACAGGATTAGCCAAGGTATCATGGCTTGTTAGTGACAAGGATAGTTTAGAACCAAGGTATTCTAACCAAATCCAGTGTTCTTTGCATATGCAGTGTTACCTCTTAATTATTGAAATTGTCTAGGGTCTTTAGTCAGAATTATTCCACTGGTGAATACTGATGTTACTCAATAGTATCATCACTTTCTTTTCCTTTCCCCAAAATTCAAGATTTGAATGTCTGTCATTTAGGCCAGAATCCCAGATATTTTTTTTCACGTATGTGTGATTTGAAGAATTCTGTTATTTTTAAAGAGATGCTTTCAAACACTGTTATAATCAAGAGAGTTTTTTCAACAGCCAGTTGTCAGAATCTGGAAAATGTTTCTAGTTAGCTATGACCTAGAATAAATAACATAAGATATTTCCACACTAGGTCCTACAGTTGCCCCAGTATAACTACCTGCTGATCCAAGGTACCTTGTGTTTTGTCTGCTGGCTCTTCATGACTCCATGCTCTCTGACCAGAACAATGCTCATAGCTCCAGGTCTCACTCCTTCTGGATTAGAGGCTTCAGGGTGCTTCCCAGGTTTGGCCTTCTACAGGGCCAGTTTTCTTTGCCAACTTTGATGTGGATCTTCCACTCCTCACTTCCCATGCTGTCTAGGTAGTCCACCGCAGAGGTGTAGTGATGGTTTTAGCTAATACTTATATAGAGCTTTACTTTTGGCAGAGTTCTTTCATCATCATAATCTAAGTTGATCCTCATAATAACTGCGTGAAGTAAGCAAATTGTCTGTCTTAAAATTAAGGAATCTAAAATTCAGTTAAGTAATTTGCCCAAAAGCATACAGATTGTAAATGGAAGAGCCCAGGGCCTTTGACCACAAACCCCATGCTCTTTTCACCTCTTAATCACTGCTTTTGATCCTGTTGCTGGCAAAGGGTAACAAAAGTGTCCCAAGATAATAACAGAATGAAAATGTAAAGTACTCTGTTGTGATACGGAAGCTAGCGGAAGAAGCATCTATATATGAATCTATGTGAGAAATAAAGTATTGGCAGTGTTAACTAGGGAATAAGTCTTACATTTCTCTTATTTCTCTCAATACTGAACACATAGGAGGTAGCTGATAAATATTTTTTATTATTATTTCACTTAGAATATCAGAAAAAAGATGCTGTCTCTCCTGGGGAAAAATGTCTATGATTTTTATTATAACTGTCTATCAGCAATTTTTTTCATTGTTTGTGATAATTATTTTAGAAATCTTTTCCCTGGACTGCCTCTACTTATTCCTCTGATTTTTAGCCCCCACCTGTATGCTAATGATTCCCAAATGCAGATACACAGCCCAGACTTTTCTCTTTAGCTTCAGTCTATGTATGAAAACTATCTGCTGGACATTTCCAGATGATACTTCATGGGCACCCCAACTCAGAATGTCTGAAACTGAAGGCAGCAACTTTATTTAAAAAACTGCTCTTCCTTCTAAATGCCTGAGTCAACAAATTCATCTATTTCCCTTCTTAAATACTTCTTGAATCTGTTGTCTCTCTTCTATCATGGTTACCAATACCCTATTCAGACTCTCATTATATCTCACTGAAACTACTGACATAGCCCCCTACATAATTTCTCTGCAGCCAGTTTTGCTATCTTCGGGTCCATTCCCCACTCCTGGCTGCCATTTCCCTCCTTAAAGCCTTTCAGTAATGGTCCTCCATCCCCACAGGATAATGTCATAGTTTTCAGGGCTCTGCATGACCTCCCCATGACTGCCTCTTCAGTGTCATCTTTGCCCTCTTCCTGCCATCTAGTTGAGACCCCATCCACAACAAACTGCTTACAGTTGCCCACATGCTGTTCTTTTTCTCACCAGTATGCTTTGTTCTTTTTTAAGTTTTTATTGGAGTATAGTTGATTCACCAGTAGGCTTTTGCTTACATTTTTTTTTTTTTTTTTTTTTTAGGAATTGTTCTCTTCTAAATAACCTACTACCATCCTCACCTCCCATTCACCAGCCATATTAGGCCTGCTTCTGCTCTGTTTGTAGTATAATTATCTGTCTTCTCAACTGCATTCTTAATTTCTTAAGGGCAGACATACTCTTATTCAGTTTGTAACACTTGGGCTAGTAGTATATTTGGTATATCATAGACACTCAGACATTTTTGAAACGGGTACACTTTTAGAAATGTCTTATTCTTGAAAAGTACATGTTTTTAAGTTTTAAAATTTATTTCATTGTGTTGTGAGTGATCCCTTTAATAGCTCAAATTTGGTAAATTCATGTTTACCAAATCAGATGTAATCCATATATATGTAATTTTCTCGTTAAAATAATCATTTATTATATTCTGTTTTGCAATATGTTTCAATAAGTTACCAAAAAAAGTAATATATGCTGACAATATTATTGCAGAAGCCCTGTCTCATGTAGATGAAAATATAGGTTTCTTCTATATTATATTAATATTGGTAGCTCTTTATTTATGAATTTACTACACCCATAGCAGGAACAAACTGAATAAAATAAACTGAAGTCCAGCTTTCAGTCCTTTACCCATCCAAATCAGTCTTTTTTATATTTTTTCCTAGTTGAAAATACCTTTCAATTAGCAGATATTTTCTTGAGTAGTGAACAAGGTCAGATACATATTCCCCAAGTGAAGAACAAATTATAGTTGGGCCCATGTTTATATTTGTATTACAGATAAGTTCTATACATACCCACAATAGGAACTTATTAAATGAAAAACAAGCATGTTGCAGCTATGAATTTTTCAGATAAAGGAAATACAACCTTGCTTATTGAAAGGAGCCTAACATTCTTTGCTACAATAAGCTCAGCAGCAGTACATCTTGTCTTAATCCACTATCTCAATCCAAAGCTAGCTAAATATTGGACTGTAAGGACAGTAAAGATTTCCCTGCTATATCATATAACTGTCAGTTTGTTGGATTGGTTGGTTTGTTTGTTTTGATGATTTACTTCTAAGAGACCTAGAAGTTATGTTTGTCTCTCCTCAAAGTAAATCTCTTATGGGCAGTGATTACCAGAATATAGATGGATGTTGGATAGTACAAAATCTAGTATTAATGATTTCAGACCTTTTCTTATTATCAAAATATTTCAGTTCATCCTAATGTTTTTTCTTATAAAAATATCAAATCTTTTGGAAAATAAGCATGGATATATAAAAACTCACTTTACAGGCTACCTTCAGGGAATTGTTTTTACAATTGAATTGTTCTTTAAAATTGTAATTAATATTCTTTTTGGTGTTTGCATAATATTCAAATATACCTTTACTATTAAAAAGGACATATTATAGCAAGATATACTTTGTTGACAGAAAATCTATTCCAGAGATACATATAATATAAAAAGAGGACTCACCATGAAAATATGTACAAGATTTGAAATAAAGCATTAGTTTTAAAAACCAAAGAATTGGTATCTGGGAGTCTTGGTGTAGAAGATAGAGTGGAAAACAGATGAGAGCCTCTCAGACTAGGACTGTATGTTAGGTCTCCAGGAAGGGACCTGACCTGCCAGGTGGGTCTTTGCTAAATAAAGCCAAGTAAACTTCATTCTCAAAAATTTTAGAAGAGTGGGGATCTTGATCTGTTTCATTCATTACTCTATCCATAATGCCTAGAACTACATCTAGCACAAAGTAGATGTTCTATAAATATTTGTTGAATGAATGAGTGATGACAGTAAAAATGAGCATGTCCTCAACCAGACCAAAGAGTTGCCACACATTGACCTTACAGCACTCAGAGCATCAGTTATCCTCTCTCTTAGTTTCAGAAAATACTTGGAAGTAAGAGAACACTCTCCTTCCCTCTGAAAATAATCCCCTCTCCCTCCCCTACTTTACAAAGATCTGAAGGTTTCTCTTTAGGACTGGACATATTTGCAAGTCTATAGTAAGTTAAATATTTTCATCAAAGCTTTTCTCATACCACCATGCTGATACACATGACCTTCTTTAGCTACAACATCCTTTATATACCTTTGTTTGATTGAGCAACTCCTATTCCTTTTTCAAAACTCAGATTAGACATGTCTTCTAAGAAGCTCCTCTCTACCCCTCAGTCAGTCTGGGCTAGGTGCCCCTACTATGTACTGCTATAGCTTCTTCTATATGTCTTTTGCAACTTCCCAAACCAGACAGTTTCTGAAGAAGCATATTAGAACTAAATCACCTATGGCATCACACCCCACATTATATGGTTTCAGAAGTTAGCTGGCTGGTAAAGTGTAATTGATGTGATTTGTCATACATTATAATATGTAATTGTGTATCAGAGACAGCAAAAAAAATTGTTTTAAATTTCCAGTTGAGGTACCCATCTATTTAGCAGCAGTAACCCAATTTACATTTTTTCATTTACATGAGTAATTGGTTACCTGTGCAACATGAGTTATTGACCCCCATATTTTAAATTTATTCCGGTGAGGTTTTTGTGACCATTTAAAATTGAAGCCCCAGACATGTACCTGCTAGCCTGCCCCTAGTTCTGGTCTGACCTGGGTCCCTGGCCAAATTTTGAGAAGTAAGGAAATGCCATTATATCGCATAAAATATCAGATATCAAAATGAATATAGACATGTCTTCAAGAGACATAAACCAGAAATACTTATTTAAAAACATACATATTCTATGCCATCTTTCCAAACTTTAATATACAGAGGTCAGCAATGTACAAAATGAAACTCCTTTTAAAGTTGGAGTATGGTACCTTGCTCTCTCAAAGCACCATATTATTAAATAACTCTTAGAAAGAATTTTAGGAAAAATTGAGAAACCTTGCCTTCATACCAATTGGCCCATCAGTAATATCTTAAAAATTCATGTCACTGATAGTGCGCGGCTATTTCTCTTCTATACACTAGCCATGTCAGGCAAAAAAATGTATAAACGTTCCTTTCAGACCACCACAAAGTAAATAAACAGATCATCCAAGGATTGTGAAATCCAGTGTTTCCACCTCAGATCTAGCACATTTGTAATATTTTTCCATTCTGAGAACTTAAACTTTTTACTTTCACACTTTTTTCTTTATTTTCGATAAAGAAAACCCTTTTGATGTAGGATGCATCGTAAAGGGCCATTAATTCAGTACAGTGCTTTGAGTCACCCATTCTTATTTGATATTTAGGAGAATAATTTTGTGACCTTCTAGATTTAGGCTATTAAAATTCATACTTCATAAGACAGTATTGAGTAGTCAATTTAGTGTTAATTTTTTAGACTGAGGGGAAGGCCAGAATAAAAAATGTGTTAACTTCCTTGAAAATCTATAAGAATTAAATAAGTGAAAAAAATTTTAAATCAGCCTAATTTCTAGAAAGATTCTAAACAGTTATCAAGTATTCTAATAAAACTTAAGTCTGAAGAGATTTCTTCCACATTTAAAAAAAAAAAAAACTGCCAGTTTTTCCTGCCCAGCCAGGAGTTAGAATAAGTGAAACAAGAGGGCCTAAAATTCAGTAATTTAAAAAGTAAAGTTGTAAAACCCAACCTTTACTGTGTTGAATAAAAACCAAAAATCCAGACGTCTTCTGATCTTTACAGAGCACGTAGCAACTCTGTAGCAACAGAAACTTTATAACATTTCCTGATGACAGCGGCTGCACAATGGATTTTGAATAAGTCTGGTGTAGTGTTTAGTACAGTGAAAGGAGCTGGGTTGTTTTATGCTTTAAGTTGGCATTTTACCAAGGAGAGAAGTTTGTTGGTGGTTTGTTTTCCCCTCTTATGTTTAAGTGACAGAGTACTGATTAAAATGAGCATTTTTTCATGTTTATTCTTACTTGGTCTTTTTCTGAGCAAGATACTCAGTAAAATGAAAGCCAGATGCTTTTACACCTACACACTATATTGCTGAGCAAATCATTTATGGAAGGGAAGGCAAGATAAAGTTGCTTTTAAGAGTCCTTTAACATATCAGTTTGATAACTAGCAAAACACCTCTACTGCCATTAAATATTTACCAAGACTCGGCTTTGGGCAGGGGGGCAGTTTGGCGTAACAAATTTGACTCTGTGCAATGCCATTGATTAGCTATCAGAAGGACATAGTTAATAAATAACTTTAGGTATTACAGAGCACTCTACATTCTTGTCAAATATTTTCTCTGAAGATGACCTAAAAAAAGTCAGTTACAACCAGCATTCACCCCAGCAATGATTGCACAAGCACAACTATGAAAGAAATAAAGGCCAGGCAGATCAGTTGAGCAGTAAGTACTTAGGCAATCTTTCCTAGTGACTGTTGTCATTGCTGCTGGACTTTAGAACTGAACATGTTTACATTTAATTAGAAAGGACACACAGTTTACAGCACAGTAGCTATCAATATCAGATCAGAATTGATTTCCGCTTTCTCCCCAGTGATTGCTTCCTTCAACCTAATTAAAAAAGGCATATAACCAAAATGACTCACATAAATTTTAAAGCAAAGTAAACAATATTTCCTGGAGACCAAAACAAAAGTAAATGACATTCATCCTGATTATTAGCTACATTTTTTTGAAAGAATTCTGATGCCTATAAATGTACTATAAGGCATGTTTTAGTGTTATCAGACTGCTGATAAACCAAGTATTCCCTTCTGAAGAAACCTGAATGAATGCTTTACTGAGTTCTTTAGCTCTCAAAGAAACAATAACCTTACTTTTATCTTCATAATCCCTAAAACATGTAAATAAAGTATTCTGATAGAAGTTTGGACTGATTTTATTCATGTCTTCAATTTTCACATATTATAAAGAGCAACTGCTAAAAAATATAACAAAATGATTAACAGATTGATTTCCTTTTAAATAAGATGTATACAGCACATGTGTAATTTCCTAAAACATAAGGAATCATTCTGGTGTGTGTGAATAACATTTCTCTACAATTACCATAGACAAAATCATGAACAAAATTCTGATAAAAGATAATTTCTTATAACTCTATTCACTATAAAGAGAACTGCTTTAAATTTCACAAGCTAGCGTTTGTTGATTACACTAAATTATGGTAAAAATGTTTGGTTTTTTTTTTAATTATTTATTTATTTGGCTGTGTCGGGTCTTAGTTGCAGCATGCTGGATCTTCATTGCCGCATGCAGGATCTTCTTGTGGCTTGCGGGATCTTTAGTTGCAGCATACAGGATCTTTCACTTGTGGCATGTGGGATCTAGTTCCCTGACCAGGGATCAAACCCGGGCCCCCTGCATTCGGAGCATGGAGTCTTAGCCACTGGACCATCAGGGAAGTCCCTAAAAATGATTTTAAATCAGAGATATAAAGGAAAATAGCAGAGATGTAGAGGTTACCCCCAGGAGGATTGTGTTACAGCTCTCCTTCTTCCTTCTCTATGCATCTGCCATGCAATCCCATATCTAGAATGGAAGACTATCAAGATGTAAGGAAGTAAAGAAAGATTCAGATTAGAAGCAGGCCTTAAGTAACATTAATTAATCAATTTACAAATATAAAGCAGTTCTTCCAGGCACTAAAGATAGCGTAGTGAGCAAAACCTCTATAAGATCAAACATTTTTATCTGCTTTGGTTACTGATGTATCCTCAAGCATTTAATTTGTACTTGGTACTATATATGTCTAGTTGCTCAGTAAATATTTATTGAATGAATGACTCCTTTCAAGGATTATTTCACTACAAGCAAATGTTCATTCATCCACCAGGGGGGAGTCCAGTAGCACTTGTTTCTAGTATTCCAGGAAAACTGCTGAAGTCCACAATGGTGCCATAGTAATGAGAGTCAATGTAAAATCTCCTTCCAGAAGAGAATAACTCATCAGAGTTATTTTTGCTTACTTTTCTTTCTTTCATTTTCTTTTTAAATCTTAGGCTTTTTATTACTCTTAGTGTTCACAAAGCAATCAACCTGGAAGCCACATCAGTTAACTACAGACCAGTACTACATATCCATAGTTTATATTCTGCAGGGCACATACCAATCACAGAGATTCTAGTCAACCATTAAAACATTAAAAAAATTAAGAACCACATGAAGCGAGCCTATGGAACCAGTAATTAATTAATCAATTCCACAAATATTTATTAAATCCTTTTCTGGGCACTAGAGATCAAATGGTGAAAAAAAAAATCGCTTAACATCTGTCCAGTTGGAAGGTCAGAGTACTATAGGAACACATGAGAGGATCACCTAATCTGAACAACAGGTCAGATTTCTTAGAGAAACTCATATCCATGCTGAGATCTAAAGGATGAGTAGGGGCTAGTTAAGTAAAAAAGGTAAGGTCAGTGTTCTAGGGGATATGAAATTTGTTCATCCTGGCTTGAGTATAGAGGTAAATAGGTGAATAAAGAGAAGTGAGCTGGATAGAGAGGCATGAAGAGCTTTGTAAAGGATGCTTAAAGGAATTTGGACTTTATCCTCAGAGCAGTGAGGAGTCATTGAAGAGTTTTAATCCAGGTTGTCATACATTCATATTTGTGCTTTAGAAAACTCACTCAAGGCAAAGAGCAAGTGAAGACTATTGAAGTAACCCACTTAAGAAAATAGTAGCAGGCACTCTAAATTATGATAATGGTAATGGAGCTGAAAAGAATACTAGAAAGATGCAAGGGATTGATTAGATTGATCAATCAAAAGGATTGATTAGATTTTTAGGTGAGAAATGGATGTCAAGGATGATGCATAGGTTTTGAGCGTGAACACTGAGTAGAAAGTGATGCCCAGGGAGAAGGGAGGGAAAGAAAGGGCTGATTAGTAGAAGGATATAAAATGAGATCATGAGTTTAGTTTTAGACATACTGAGTTGTAGATATTTGCAGGATGGTCAAGTGAAGATGTCTCCTAGGTAATTGTGTAGATCTGGTGCTCAGGATAGAAATCTGATCGGGAGAGAAAGACTTCCAAGTGAAATAAATGATTGAGTGAAGCCATGGGACTGGGTTGAAATCAAGGGAGAGTGGCTAGAATGACCAACAGTTAACCAACAGTTAAGGATGCCTCCAAAGGAGATTAAGAAGCATCAAGAAATACTTTTGATGAAGCAGAAAACCAGAAGTGTATTTTCATAGAAAGCAAGGAAAGAAGGCATTTCCAGAAAGAATTGGCTTCTGATAGGTCCTATAACATAAAGATTGAAAATGTCTTTTATACTGAGCAACAAGATCTTTTCTGGAGCAGTTGTGGACAGAGCAGATGGTAGAGCCTTGAATAGAATTTGAGGTGAAGACAGCAAGCACAGACAATTTGATTCTAAATGAGATGATCCCAAACTAGATCCAAGAGAAATCCCATCTTTTAGACCAGACTAGCATAGCTTTGAACTTAGTCAGAATCCCTGGCAGAAAACAAAACAAAACAAAAAATCTTCATAAGTGGAATATCTGACCCAAGAAAATAAATAAAAGGTGAGTTCTAGAATTTTATTTCCTAGATTTAAGCCTCAGTATATAGTTCCATGCTCTCTTGAAATTCCACTCAGAAAAGGAGCAAGGTTAGAGGCTGTTTGTCATGTAAGGTGATGAAGAGACACAAAACACCCCCTGGCCAGAGCAGAGCAATTGTTTTAAAAGGCAAATCTTGTTCCCCTCTCTTTAAAATCCTTCAGCAGCTTCTCATTTGCCTTAAGAAAAAGACCAAATTCCTGTTTGGTCCTCATGTTCCAAAAGGCCCTCTATGATCTAGACCCAACCACTTGTTCACTGATACGAGCACTGGTTGTAACTGGGCTTCATTGAGCTCATCAGCCATCCTTTCTCTTATTATAAGGCCTTGGCACATGTTCTTCCCTGTGCCTGAAATGCTTCCTTCACCTCTCTTCTAGTTAATACCTACTCTTACCTTTAAATTTCAACTCAAATGTCACATCCCTTCCTTTATAGCACTTAAAATAATTTGAAATGTGTGTTTAGTCACTACTCTAGCTCTAGCTCTAGCAAAGTGCCCAGAACACAGTAGTCATTCATTTACATGAGGAAGGGAAGCAGGGCCTGACGTGTCACCATGCTGCCACCCAATTCCAAATAAAACAAAGCACATGCTTCCAGTATGCATACTGACTGAACCCTATTCAGCAATTCAATTAACCAAATAACTGTACAGCAACAGCTGTGTATCAAGCACTGTGTGTTTGTAATGGTCTCATTAAATGAATTTATTTAAACCTCGTAGCTGAGATCAGCATCAGTGCTTATCCTAAGCTTTATATAATGTGAAATAAAACTATATATCTAATAGGACTTTATTTACTTTTCCTAAGGGAGTCACTTAGGATCACTAATAAAATAGAAAAATATTTACCCTATGTAAGAACAGTTGGTTAGGGCTTCTCCAGCAGCACAGTGGTTAAGAATCCACCTGCCAATTCAGGGGACACGGGTTTGAGCCCTGGTCCAGGAAGATCCCACGTGTCACGGAGCAACTAAGCCTGTGCGGCACAACTACTGAGCCTGCAGGCCTAGAGCCCGTGCTCTGCAACAAAAGAAGCCTGCGCACCGCAATGAAGAGTAGCCCCTGCTCGCTGCAACTAGAGAAAGCCCACGCACAGCAACAAAGACCCAGTGCAGCCAAAAATTAAAAAATAAATTTTAAAAAAACGAACAGTTGATTATTTGAGGTTTTTACGTTTTTAGTAAAATCATTTATTCATGCAGATGGTATGGGACATAGTTTTCAGTAGTTGAGCAAACTTCTCAGCCATCTGCTAAGAAATTGGCTAATGAGCTTGTGCCAAGCTCCTCAAAAATCTTTTTGTCTAGAACTGACCCTTATGCGGGTGACAGTCTTCCTTTGTGTGACTGTTCTTAGATGGAGTACCCACTTCAGTAGAATTAGGATGACAAATTATGATATCTGGCATTTAACTAGGCCTCAGCATTGTGAGCTCACTTACACCTAGAGATGACTGAGTCCAGTCTTCTGGACTGTGCAGGGATTTCTTCTACACTATTTCTAACAGCTTGTTATCTAGTGTCTACATAAATATGACACCTCATCACAGGTAGGGTTTACCCTACCTGATAAGCCCTCCTGTGGAGATGCTTCAGTTTATAACTTATAACAGACATAGCTAAATTCAGGTGTGATTAGGTCTGATTTGGCTATTATGCCACGGCTGGCTATGCTTACCCTCTTTTCTATCTGATGTCACTTTTGATTCCTACTGGACTTATGGTTAGTCAACCTTCATTAATACTGTGTGTGTGTGTGTGTGTGTGTGTGTGTGTGTGTGTCTTGGGAGGGTGGGATTTAATAGACTTTATTTATTAGAACAGTTTACATTTACAGTAAAATTGAGATAATACAGAGTTCTCATACATCTCCTCCCACAGGTAGTTTCCCCATTATTAATATCTTGTGTTGGTGTGGCACATTTGTTACAGTTAGTGAAACCATATTGATACCTTATCATTACTTAAAGTCCACAGTTTACAGTAAGGTTCACTCCTTGTGTTGTACCATTCTATGGGTTTTGAAAAATGCAAAATATCATGTACTCACTGTTACAGTTTCATACAGAATAGTGTCACAGCACTTAAAAAAAAAACGTGTGCTTTTGCCTTTTTATCCGCCTCTGCCTCCCCCTGAACCTTTGGCAACTACTGACCTGTTTACTGTGTCTGTAGTTTCACCTTTTCCACAGTGTCATATAGTTGGAATCATGCAGTATATAGCCTTCCAGACTGGCTTCTTTCACTAAGTAACATGCATTTAAGTTTCCTCCATGTGTTTTCACGGCTTGATATCTCACTTTTTATCATTAAATGATATCCCATTGTATGGATGTACCACAGTTTGTTTATATATTTGCCTATTGAAAGATATCTTGGTTGCTTCCAGTTTGGGGAAATTACGAATAAAGCTGCTATAAACACTCACGTTCAGGTTGTTGCGTAGACATAGGTTTTCATTACTATTGGGTAAACACTTAGGAGCACGATCAGTGTATCATATGGTAAGATTATATGTAGCTTTGTAAGAAACTGCCAAACTGTCTTTCAGAGTACCTGTACTATTTTGCATTACCACTACCAATAAGCCGGAGTTCCTGTTGCCCCACATCCTCACCAGAATTTCGTGTTACTCCTTTTCTGGATTTAGCTCTTCCAATAGGTATAGTGGTATCTCACTGTTTTAATTTGCAGTTCCCTGGTAGCCTATGATGTTGAGCCTCTTTTTGTATGTTGATATGCCATCTGTATTTCTTCTTTGGTGATATATCTGCTTCTTTTGTCTATTTTTTAATTGAGGCTTATTTTCTTATTGTTGCATTTTAAGAGTTCTTTGTATATTTTGCATACTAGTCCTTTATCAGATATGTATTTTTCAAAGATTTTCTTCTGTCTGTGGATTGTCTTTTCATTCTTTTAACAGTATGTCTTGCAGCATATAAGTTTTTAATTTTAATAAGGTCTAACATCTGTTTTTTTCATGGATTATGAAAAATCCATGGTGTTGGTGTTGTATGTAAAAACTCATTATTAAACCCAAGATCACCTCAGTTTTCTCTTATGTTATCTTCTAGATGTTGTATAGTTTTTCATTTTACTCCTTAGGCCTGTAACACATTTTTAGTTACTTTTTGTGAAAGGTGTAAGTTCTTGGTGTAGATTATTTTTTTTCTTGTATGGATGTCCATTTGTTCCAGCACAATTTGTTAAAGAAAAGGCTATTCCTTGTCCATTGAATTGCCTATGCTTTTTTGTCAAGATCAGTTGACCATTGTTGTATGGATCTATTTCAAGGCTCTCTATTCTCTTCAACTGATCTGTTTGTCTCTTCTTTTGCCAGTGTAATGCTGTCGTGATTGCTATAGCTTTAAGTCCTGAAGTTGGATGGTGTCAGTCTTCTGACTTTGTCCTCCCTCAATATTGAGTTGGCTGTCCTAGATCTTTTGCCTCACCATATGAACTTTAGAATCAGTTTGTCAATGTGTACAAAATAATTTTCTGGGCTTTTGATTGGCATTGCATTGAATCTATAGAACATGTTAGGAAGAATTGACGTCTTAACAATATTGAGTCTTTTTATTCATGCTCATGGAATATCTCTCCATTTATTTAGGCCTTTGATATCTTTCATCTGAGTTTTCCTCATATAGATCCTATACATATTTTGTTAGATTTATATCTAAATATTTCGTTTGGGGGAGTGGTAATATAAGTGGTATTATGTTTTAATTTTAAATTGGAATTGTTCACTGCTGCAACATAAGAAAGCAATTGACTTTATATTAACCTTACATCCTGCAGCCTTGTTAAAGTGACTAATTAGTTCCAGGAGTTTTGTTGTTTTATTTTCATTGAGTCTTTTAGATTTTCTACATAGACAATCATGTTATCTGTGAACGAAGACAGTCTTATTTTTTCCTTCTTAATCTGTATACATTTTATTTTATTTTATTGTCTTTTACATTAGCTAGCACATCCAGTACTGTGTTGAACAGAAGTGGTGAGAGGAGATATCCTTGTCTTGGCCCTGATTTGGGGGAGAAAGCATCTAATTTCTCACCAATAAGTATGATGTTAGCTATAGGGGTTTTTTTGTAGATGCTCTATATCAAGTTTAGAAATTTCTTCTCTCTTCCTAGTTAGCTGAGAGTTTTTATCATGAATGGATATTAGATTTTCCAGCGCTTCTTCTGCATTTATTGGTATGATCAAATGATTTGTCTTCTTTAGATTGTTTTGTAATGGACTATATTAATTGATTTTCTAATGTTTTATACCGAGAATAAATCCTACTGGATAGGAGTGCATAATTCTTTATGTACTTTGTTGGGTTCGATTTGCTAATATTTTGTTGAGGATTTTTGCGTCTATATACATGAGAGATAATATTCTGTAGGTTTTCTTTTCTAATAATGTCTTTATCTGGTTTTGGTGTTAGGGTAATGCTGGACTCATAGATTGAATTAGAAAATATTTCCTCTGTTTCTACTTTCTGGAAGAGATTTTAAAGAATTGGTATAAAAAAATTGGTATCATTTCTTCCTTAAATGTTTGATTAACTCCTCTGGGCCTCGGGTTTTCTTTTTTGGAATGCATTGACTATTGATTTAATTTCTTTAATAGGTAAAGGCTTATTCAGATTGTCTATTTCTCCTTGCGTGAGTTTTGGTAATTTGTATCTTGCAAGGAATTTGTTCCATTTTATATAAGTTATTAAATTTGTGGACATAGAGTTGTTAATAACATTACTTTATTATCCTGTTAATGTCCCTGGGATCAGTAGTGATGACCTCTCTTTCATTTCTGATATTAGTAATTTTTATCTTCTTTATTTTTTCTTGGTTAGCCTGGCTATAGGTTTATTGATTTTATTAATTGTAATAGGCCAAAAATGCCCCCCCCAAAAGATGTCCACATTATATAACTGGAACCTTTGTTACCTTATGTGGTAAGGAGATGTAACAAATCTCCAAACACTTGGGAACATTTAACAACACATT
Organism: Globicephala melas; assembly: GCF_963455315.2. Taxonomy (NCBI): domain Eukaryota; kingdom Metazoa; phylum Chordata; class Mammalia; order Artiodactyla; family Delphinidae; genus Globicephala; species Globicephala melas. The sequence continues at coordinate 116,460,683 of NC_083315.2, forward strand.
TCTAAATAATCCATGAGTCAAATAAGAATTCTCAAGGGAAATTAAAAAATATATATGGAAGTGAATGAAAATAAAAGTACTGCATAGCAAAATTTCTGGGACATAGCTAAGGCAGTGCTGAGAGTGAAATTTTTAGCACTAAATACATACATTAGGAAAATTGGAAGTGTATCAAATCAACAATCTAAGGTCCTACCTCAAGAATCTGGAAAGAGAACAAAAAAATAAATGCAAAGCAAGCAGAAGGAAGAAAATATTAAAAATAAGAACAGAAAAGGGCTTCCCTGGTGGCCCAGTGGTTGAGAGTCTGCCTGCCGATGCAGGAGACACGGTTTCATGCCCCGGTCCGGGAAGATCCCACATGCCACAGAGCGGCTGGGCCCGTGAACCATGGCTGCTGAGCCTGCGCGTCCGGAGCCTGTGCTCCACAACGGGAGAGGCCACAACAGTGAGAGGCCCGCGTACCGCAAAAAAAAAAAAAAAAAAAAAAAACAGAAAGAAGCACATAAGAGCAGAGAGAAAACACATTATGAATATCAGGAATGATAGGATATCACTATAGACTTCGCAGAGATAAAAACAATAAGAGATTACTATGGACAGCTCTACATGCATAAAAATGGCAATTTAGAAGTAACAGACCATTTCCTAAAAAAACTCTTATTCCATTACTGATACATGCAATAACCTGAATGAATCCCCAGAGAACTATGCTGAGAGACAACAGAAAATCCCCAAACCTTTCCATTTGTATAACACTCTTGAAATGACATTACAGAAATAGGAAACAGATTAGTGGTTCTTAGGATTTAAGGAGGGGATGGAGTGGTAAGGAAGTAGGGAAATATACTTCGTGGTGATATAACTGTTTTGTATCTTGACTGTATCAATGTCAATATCTTGGTGGTGCTATTATACTAATTATTTATACTAATAATAATAATTTATACTAATAATAATAATATATACTAATAATTTTACAAAATGTTGCTATAATTTTACAAAATTTACTATAATTTTACATAAATTTACTATAATTTTACAAAATGTTACTTTTGGGGGAAAGTGGTAAATGACATGAGGGATCTTTCTGTATTATTTCTTACAACTGCATGTGAATTTGTAATGATCTCAAAACAAAATGTTAATCTTTAAATATTCCTCAAAAATGGAATGGAATGGAGTGTGGATGAGGGAAGCAATGGAGAATATGAGGCTGCACATAAAGATACGAAGAAAAGAAAGGGAAATAAAACTGATGTGACTCTTCTATAATACTAGAGCCCACTTATTCGAATGGAGCATTTAAGCAACAATGTTCAATAAATACTTTTTGTCTTCCTCTTATAGAGAAGCCACTGTGCTAGGCCCTCTAAGGAAATAAAGAAGAGTAAAAAATGGCCCCTTCCTTCAATAGCATTAGACTAAAGTAGGGAAGATAAAGTGAGTATAAAGTAGCTATAAAGGATAGTAGAAAGCGATGAATATAATACAAGGGGTATGGAAAGGGTATGGAGCTTAGAGGAAGTAGTGTCTCCTTGGGCAGGATATGGGAGTGTGACTTCATGACGGTTGTGGCAGTTCATCTGGATCTTGAAGTGTAGTGATCGGGCGCTTAGAGGGATAGGGAAATAGAATTCCAAGTGGAGGCAACAGTGTGAGCAATAATCCCAGAGTGAAAAGTGTGAGGGCAGTTTTAAAGAACAGTTTATATTTCCATTTGGCTAGAATAAAAGTTTTTGATAGAATAGTTAGGAAAAGGTCTGGAAAGAAAACTAGAACAGAATTCTGGAGCACCTTGAATGTCAGACTAAAACTTGGGACATAAACCTAGAATTCTATATCCAGTGAAATTGTCCTCCAAAAGTGAAGGAGAAATAAAGACTTTCTTAGACAAAGACTGAGGGAGTTTGTCACCAGTACACCTGCCTTGAAAGAAATGTTAAAAGAAGTTCTTTTGAGAAAAGGCAATCACAGTAAGGCGGAAACTCAGATCAAATTAATTCATGCAATAAACCAGGAAGTAAAAACAGACACTGTCCTTTCAGGAAATGTATACTGAGGACAACATAGCACATACTTCTGGTTTCCATACTCGCTTTGTCTTTATTTATTTTTATTCAGTGAAACAAGCCAAACCTGCCTCTTTTTTTTTTTTTCGGAATGATTTAATAATATTATCAGTAAGTGATAAAGGTTAGGAAAACTAGTTTAGTTCTCCCAATTCATGAAAAACCTGTAGCAACAGTTGTTTTTCATCAAACTACTTATAAAATATCTAAATATTGTATGAGACCTTATACAGAATTAATTAGAAATAAATTATTTCTTAAAAAATTATACAATGTATGAATGCTTGTTTTTGGCCAGGTATTGTGCCAGATATTTTCACATAAGTAGATCACCTTATTTTGTTCTCATGTGAACTCAGTGAGATTTTTCTCATTGTTTTAGAGTTGAGGAAATTAATACTTAAAGTTATAAAGTATTTTTCCCAAGGTCAGACAGAGTGAACAGCAAGACTGAAATTTAAATCTACTTCTTTAAAGTCCAAATCTGACATCTTTTCATTTACCAGATTTAGCATTCTTGACGTATTAGACTAGATAATTCTTTGTTGTGAGGGTCTGTCCTCTGCAATGTAGGATGTTGAGCAACATCTCTGGCCTCTATTCACTAAATGCTAGTAGCATCCCCCCCTCCAGTTGTAACAGTGAAAAATGTCTCCAGATGTTACAAGATGTCCCTGAGGGACAAAATTACTCCTCGTTAAGAACTATTGGCCTGGGACTTCCCTGGTGACACAGTGGTTAAGAATCCGCCTGCCAATGCAGGGGACATGGGTTCAAGCCCTGGTCCGGGAAGATCCCACATGCCTCAGAGCAGCTAATCTCGTGTGCCACAACTACTAATCCTGTACTTTAGAGCCCGCGAGCCACAACTGCTGAGCCCGCGCGACACAGCTACTGAAGCCCGCATGCCTAAAGGCCGTGCTCTGCAACAAGAGAAGCCACCACAATGAGAAGCCTGCGCACGGCACCGAAAAGTAGCCCCCTCTCACCACAACTAAAGAAAGCCCACACACAGGAAAGAAAACCCAATGCAGCCAAAAATTAACTAATTAATTTTTTAAAAAAAGAACTATTGGTCTATACTGTGACACCTCATCTCTAAATTTTTAATCCAAGAATATTTATTCAATTAAAATAAACAGTATATATAGATCACATGAATGCTTGAGCAATTACTGTAAATAAATGAAGCATAAATAGAAGTGTAAGTGCATATAGTGGGATGGTGAATAAAGTGATCTCATGAAAGGACTTAAGAAATAGTTGATCACGGAAACAAGAAGCCAAGAAAAGTAGCATCAAAACTTGGTATAGATGGAAAAGTACTAGTTTGCAAGAATAAGATGAATCCATGTTTGACATTACAGTTGAGAGTTCAACAAGCAGGTAAACACAAGTTGAGGGGAACATAAATATCTACAAGCAAAATGTAAAAGTGGGTCATAAACCTGAAAATTCCGAGATATTTTCGGCTGAGGCAGTACAGGGAGTTAGGGATCAGGAAAATAGTCAGGATCACAGTCATGAGGGAACAGACCAGGAGACACTGAAATGAAGACAGAAACCACTACAGAAAGGAATCTATTACATGCTACTTAATGGTCTAATACCCATTGAATGACATCTCCTACCTTGGCCTGCTGTTGGACTCATGTGGTGAGCAGCCTAGGAGATAATGTATAGTCACAGTTGGTGTGGATTCGAATTATGATTATATGAAAGACTACTAAGTAAAAATACTTTTAAAGTCTCACTTTCTATACTAAATTAGAAAAATTAATTCATTAAGAATTATATAATTTCAAAACTGGAAGAGTTAATTGAATTTTTTATATTACTTCATTATCTTCATGATAAATAGGGATGGTTACCATCCTATGTTAGTATTGTGTGAGCCACACTGTTTCTGAGAGTGATTTAACAGCTTTTCTGTTGTTTTATAATTTATTCTTACTATAACTTAAAATATTTTCCCATACAATGTCATTTAAGTGCCATTAAATTGTAATGCCACTGCTATACAAAAAAATGCATCTGAAAATCAATCAACTTTGAACAGAGGTTAAATGTGATATGACTCTGAAGAAAGCTAAACAATGTGGCCCTCTTGTCAATTTAGGGAAGAGCTTTCTGAGGGAAAAAGCATCACTAAAACAAAAATGCACTTCAGTGGTTATAGATTTATACATGCTGGGAATATATCCTCTCTACTTCACTTTTATTCCTATAAGAAAATTTCCCTAAATTATGAACATTTTAATTTATTAAACTTATGAATGCATTCTTACCATAAATAAAATTGCCCTATGTAATTTAATATGTTGGAATTGGGAAATAAATCACATGATGAAACTGAAAAAAACTATGAAGTATTGTAAGTTCTAAGAAGGAAAAGAGGTTCTATGAGACAGAATAACAAGGAGGGAACATCAAAATTTAGACTGAAGAGACATAAAAGGTTTATCTGAGAAAGTAGTATTTATGCTGAGACCTAGTGAATGAGTAGGAGTCGGTCACATAGAAGCGTGGAGGGAAAGGCATTTCAAAGAAATGCTTCAAGCAGGAAAAGCTTGCTGTACCTGAGAAATGGAATGTCTGCTAAAAGGTGGTAGGTAGAGAGACCGGATGATAGAGGGCTTTGTAGCCCATGGCAAATAGGGGAGGATTCCAGCCCAGGAAGGGGGCTATGATGTGTGTCCAGGTTCTGGCTCTGCTAGGGTAGGGGTATGAGATTAATTAAATTACTTACCTCTTTGTTTCAGTTTTTTCATTAGTAAAAAAGTAATATTAATAGGACTCCCTTCCTAAGTTGTTGTGAGGTTTAGTGAGTTAAAATATGTAATTTGTTATCTTCAGAGATTTATTCTGAGTTTGATGAGGTGCTATTGCAGGATTTTGAGTGACGTTATCTAATTTATCTTTTTAAGAGATCACTCCAGCTACTGCTTCAGTTTGAGAAAGACTTGATGGGGATTTAAAGGTTTCCAAGGTATTTTGAATGAATAGTAGCTTTTTGAGCTTGAGAATAAAGGGTCCCAGTTACAGGTCCATCTGAGAGAAAAATTAAAGTCAGGTAGTATAAATTTGCCAAAAAAAGGAAAAGACTAAATTAAATGGTAGAAAACTAGCAAATGATGAATGATTAGGTGATTAAATGGGGATAATATTGATTTTAATAATGGTGTGATTTTAAAAATTGAGTCATTGATTCTTAATATTTAATTGGTTATAATATACTAGACAGTGTTGTAGGTATCACAAACAAATGCAGAATTCCCAAACTATGCTGATCTACTTCAAGTTTTAAATGAAGAGCATAGGACTTCCCTGGTGGCACAGTGGTTAAGAATCCGCCTGCCAGTGCAGGGGACACAGGTTCAAGCTCTGGTCCAGAGATCCCACCTGCCACAGAGCAACTAAGCCCATGCACCACAACCGCTGAGCCTGCGCTCTGGAGCCCACGAACCACAACTACTGAGCCCACGTGCCACAACTACTGAAGCCCACACACTGCAATGAAGAGTAGCCCCTGCTCGCCGCAGCTAGAGAAAGCCCACATGCAGCAACGAAGACCCAGTGCAGCCAAAAATAAATAAAAATCCCTTTTTAAATAAATAAATAATAAATGAGCATATATTTAAGATTAAAAATATAAAGAACAGGGCAGGCTATGATTCTTTTAACTGGACACAAAAAAGCACTGCCATTAATGGAATAATAATAAATTAGATTTCATTAAAGTTAAGAACTTACATTCATCAAAAGACAACATTAAGAGAATGAAATGTCACTGCACCCCCATTAAAATGGCTGAAGTTAAGAGGACTCGGAATCCCACTCTACGGGTGCATATAGAGCAACTGGAACTCTTGCTGATGTGAGAATAAGTTGGTATGACCACTTTGGGAAACTTTGCAGTATCTACTAAATCTGAACATATATACACCCTATGGAGGAATTCTGCTCCAGAAATGAGTACTTATGTCAGTTATACCTCAATAAAGCTGGGGAACAAAAACAAGCCAAAAAGAAATGGGTACTTAGGTCCATCAAAAGACACATACAGGAATTATTCATAGCAGCAACAGTGGAATGGTTAAATAAATTGCTATGTATTTATGTAATGGAATACTTCATAGAATAAAATACAACAACAGGATGAATCTCAGAAACTTTATGTTAAGCAAAATATTAAGTCAGACAAAAAGTTCAAAAACAGGCAATATTAATCTTGATAGAGGTTGGACTAGTGATTACCTTTGGAAAGGGGTTCAACTGGGAGGACTGGAGTGTTCTGCATTTGTTCTGTATTTTATTCTTTACATTTTGTCAAGCTGAATACTTTGGATTTGTGCAAATTACGTAATTTAAAATGTAATTAGGGACTTCCCTGGCGGTCCAGTGGTTAAGACTCCGGCCTTCCGGTGCGGGGGGACACAGGTTCGATCCCTGGTCGGGGAACTAAGTTCCCACATGCTGTGTGACACAGCCAAAAAATTAAAGAAAAAAAAATGAAATTGATATTTAAAGGTAAAGAGCATAGACTTTTTAAAGGTTTTTTTGTTTTGTTTGTTTTTAGTTTCTTTCTTTCTTGGGTGTTTCAAGTAAACAAAGAGAGTAGATTGAAAGAAAATGGAAGTTGGAACAATGCAGACAGTATGAGAGAACAGAGAAAGAATTAGGAAAATGAGCAGGAGACAGGAGTCTTTAAGCATATGGATTGGTAGAAAGAACCAAGAAGAATGAAGTAAGGGTTAGATACATAACAAGATGAAAACCATGAAGGAAGATACTTTCTTTGCACTCTGCAAATCTGGCAGTATACACCATTCTTATTTCATATATAGTAATCACTTGACCACAGTTTAGCAGCATCTCTCTTCTTAGGGACTAAACTGAATTCTGACATGATTTCTTTTGGTATGCTAACTATCCCTGTCTCAAGTCCATCTTATTTCTGTGTGACACCTTGTCCAAAGTGAGCACCCTGGAGAGGCGTATAGGCTATTTAAGCAAAAAGAAGAAATTTATAATTACTTCAGTTTGAAAAGTTTTAGATAAAGTACCAGACTAGATATTCAGCCAGAGTTAAAGTTCCCTGACCAGCTTTCTACAGCTTTAAGAATTATATTACTTTCTTTCAACATTATCAATCTGTATTATATAGTTAGGGTGTTTTACTTCAAGTCTCCCATCGACATTTCTTTTGTATGCATATACTGACATGATCTTATTTAATAAAAAAAAGAACATCTCCTGTGTGGATTTTAAATTTCCCATTATTAAATATTTATATTTTCAAAATGTCTTTATTTAATTGAGTGAGGTGCTTGGTGCCATTTCAAAATAACCTCAGGTGGTAGGTGTAATGACATATCAAAGATCTGACCTTTAGCATTTTAAGATTCTATTTGTCTGCATTTTCTTCTGCATTAATTTAGTCTTAATTTATATGCTGTTTCTCTGTATGACTTAATGAGTGGATGTGTTTGGCATAAGATTCATTAACAAAAAGAAAATATATCTGAATACATATTATTTCTGTGCAGGTTGACTTGTGATTTTAACTTCATTTATATCTCAATTGTGACAAGTAGAAAATGCTGTGTATAAGGCTGATCGGTATTTGTACAAATCTCATTCATTCTCATTACGTGTTCAGCCGAATAGACCCTGGATCTCCTAAACTGATGCCCATTCTCTTACTTCTCAGTTCTTTGCAGTCAGCTTATTATATTCTTTTACTTACCTAGAGATACTTTATTCTCCAATTCTTTGCTATTCCTTTTAAAGAAAATTGAATGTAATATTTACACTGATACAATTAAATTAACATCCTGCAGCATCTTTTTGTATGCTTTGGTAGCAAAGATAATCATTTGTCTGGGTAGCTTTCAGCCTAGAAGCAGAGAAATGGATAATTATCAAGTATAATATTGTGATATAAAAATTATTTGTATTTACCCGTTTAAGTTATCTTTATTGATTTTTAGAAATGGGTATTTCTAACTGGAGATTTTCGTTAAATAGATTATTGGTCCGTCAGCCTACATATTTATGTTTAAATTATTTATTTTTATATTTTCTCAGTTTACACAAATCTTTATCCCAAGAAGAAAATCTGAAGGATCAGTTTAACCATACCCTTAATACCTATGAAGAAGCTTTAAAAAGTAGAGAGAACATTGTTTCCATCACTCAACAACAAAATGATGAATTAGCTACCCAACTGCAGCAAGCTCTGACAGATCGAGCAAACATGGAATTAGAGCTTCAGCACACCATCGAGGCCTCCCGAGCAGCCAATGACAAAGTTCAGAAGTAAGTAAAATGACCTTGCATTATTTCAAAAGCATGAAACAAAACAAAACAAAAGCACATTCTTTTGGCAACTAAATAATATATTATTTATTATTTATGCTCTTAATAGTTTAAGACAAAAGTGGATTGAGCCAAATGAACTTTTTTAGACGGCCTGTCATATCTACATTTGGGGTCAAAAAGTCATTTACTTGCGAATCATGGTTACTATTTAGGGCAAACCATTTTTATTGAATAATTGATCTTCAGGGGTTCATGGAGGCCATACGATTAAAATCAGTTCATAGGTAATAGGTAATTAGCAAGGGGAAGAGACAGTCAAGTTACCAACCCTACTCATTTAGCTTCACAATAATCTTACTTGAGCTGAAATCATCTATGACCTTGCAATCTGAGACCTCTAGGCACATAGAATCCAGTACAGTGAAATTAATTTTCTTGTGTTGTTCTTCTGAAGTATTCAATACAGCTTTTCACAGTACATGATCACATTTATTTTCAATAATCTTTGCATTTTTATTAAAATTTAAATAAAGCTGCATAATCAGTCAGTCCTTAATGATAGATAGCAAAATATTAACAAATAACTTATCAGACAAGGAAGTCACTTGTTAATTTATGGGACTTGAACACTGTAGCAGAATAGTCTAAAGCAGCTTTAATGTAATAGAACTTGTCATTTTAACTGAGCCCTTTTTTATGTATTGTTAACAGCATTACATCATTCACACACCTAATTGAATTCAATTTCTAAGACATACCTTCTTCCTTAACAATTTTTTTTTTCAGTTTTACAGTATGGAAAAGTAGAGCTAACTTCAAGGTTTCTTACTTCTCAATACTTTTTGTTTGAAAATAAGTCTTCAGAAACATTTCCTCAACATCCCTGAAATTATATCTTGATTACTAGCCCAAGATCAGGTAAATTCGTAGTCAAGACTGTTTTAAAACAGATTAGGAATTAATCTTTAAGGTATATGTACCTTGAAACTTACGATTTATGGTGTTATATTTTATAGGTTTAAAGATTAAGTTTATATTCAGTCAGAAACTGTATCCGATTATTCACAAAGTATATTAACGTTCTAAGAACCCCAAGATAGATATTTAGGTAGATCTCATTTCATTGTAAATTACAAATCACTAACTTTTGACAGTCAAGATCGGATTTAGCTCTATTTGCTTAAAGGATACAAATACTTAAAAATTTCAAAGTTTTCTTTACCTGTAATCCTTTAATTTCTATACATAACTAAAATTCCCTAAAACAGTGTTTCCCAGAGAGCAATTAGATTTCTAAAAAAATTTGGAAATGTTGTCAACTTTTATTTTTTAGATCTCATCAGCTATTGTTATTATTTTTAAAAGAAATAACTTTGTACCCCAAGAAGTAGAAATAACATTTCTCAGATAACGCTTTAAATTTAATAAGTTTAACCTTTTGAAAAACTAACTATATTGTCCTTATTCTTCACGTTTAACAACAGACAAATCAAGACTTTTTAATGGAAATGGCACCAATCCATCGACAGAGTTTAAGTGCAACAATTATGTCATTTACAAGAGTTAAATGTTAAATTTTAATTTAAATGTTAAATCTTTTATTCTGATTTCTAGCAATCAGACCTAGATGAAATATTATCAGGCTTTCCACTTCATATTTAATCCACTATATTTCATCTTTAATTGCCCTCAAGTGTGCAGTGTATCTTCATTACAGTTAATGTGGGCATCAGCCTATTTTGTTGGATATAAGATGATAACCTTCCAGGAAGCCAACTGATAAGACTTTGTTAGATATTAACAGGTATTGGTATTCTGTTAGGTATTAGTATTCTCCATATAATCTGAAATCACTATTACTAGCAATTATTTTTGAAGGTCCTTTGAAAATATGTCAGTGTTCCAGGCAATAATTAAAATTTAAATTTAAAAGGTCCACATTTCCCCTTTACCCTTCACAACCAAATTCCTTAAATAACTGATCTGTATTCACTACCTCTAGTTTTTCAATTCCCATTTGCTCTTCTACTACTCAATACACTATGGCTAGCTCTTATACTAAATTGTTCTTCTTAAGATTACCAGTAATTTCCTAATTATTGAATTCAATGGCCCATTCCTAATTATACTTTATCATAAAATTTATATATGAGCATGGTAATTTATATATGAGCATGGTAAAATAAGTAAAGATGCTCATATATCTTCAACATGGTAATTTAAAAGCTCAGGCTCTGGATTCAGAATGCATAGCTATGTGAACTAGGACATTTTAAAACACTGCCTTGATGTGGGCAATAGTATGTGGACAGTAATACACCTACTTCATAATGTTGTAAGAATTAGATGAGATAATACGTGTGATGCTCTTAGAACAATGTGTGTTGCATAGTCCCTCCTTCTCTTGTCATTTCACTCATACTGCACTATCTCATTCTTCAGAAGGGCACTACCTTTTCAGGACTAATGCATTTATATACGTTGGCCTCTCTCCTTGGAGCCTTTTGCCCTTTTCCCTCATGAGAAACATATTCATCCTATGAGATTCAGTGCAGCATAAAAGATAGAGACAAGCTTTGTGGTCAAGTCAGACAGACCTGTGTTTGAGTCCCTGGTTTCCTACCTATTACCTGTGAGATTTAGGGCAAATTGCTTAACTCCTGGAAGCAAAAGTTTTTCAGTTAAAAAATTTGGACAGGGCTCCCCTGGTGGCACAGTGGTTGAGAGTCCGCCTGCCGATGCAGGGGACAGGGGTTCGTGTCCCTCTCTGGGAAGATCCCACGTGCCGCAGAGCGGCTGGGCCTGTGAGCCATGGCCGCTGAGCCTGCGCGTCCAGAGCCTGTGCTCCGCAATGGGAGAGGCCACAGCAGTGAGAGGCCCGCATACCACAAAAAAAAAAAAAAAAAATTTGGACAGTTATATTGGCTTCACAGGGAGAGTTGATGTGACTTTCCTAGTCCTCAGCAGTTTCAGAACTGTCCTTGTTCCCTCACTGTTTCTTATCATTCACGTTCACTTTGCCATCAGTCCCCGTTGTTTGCTGCCTAAGTATCTCCTGATTCCCTCCTCCTCTTCCCTTGTTAATTGCATTAATTCAGGCCTTAATCATTCTTCATGACTACTGAAATAATCATTCCTCTAGACTATTGAAATAATCATAAAATTAGTTTACCTGCCTCTAGCTCTCTCAAGTTTATCTTCCTCACCACCACCAGAGTTAATTTTTCTAAAACAGAAATCAGGTTATATTATTTCCCCATTTGAAATCTTTCAGGAGCCCTTCAACCCCTACAAGTTAAAGTTTAAACAACTTAGCGTGATATAGGAGGCCTATCACTGGCCTTCTGCCATTGTTCTAGTGGCATCTCCTCACATGCCCCCTACCACAATATCTCTGCACATGCTCTTTCTTCTTCTTAGAACATATTCCTCCCTTTTAGTACCTGGCCAGATTTTTGTTATTCCTTAAATTCCAGTCTAAATGTTACCCCTGTGATGCTTCTTTATTTTTTCATTCTTTAATTCTTTCATAATACTTAGTCCATACCTTTCTTAGAGGTCTCAATCATCTAGATGTTATAATTGCTTTGTATATCTACTCTAATCCCTGTAAAATTACTCATCGAACTTTTCCAAGCCATAGACAGTGTTCTACTCTTTGTATCCCCGTTGCCTCCAAATACTTGCACAGATGCCTGCTGTAAAGTGGGTGCTCCATGAATGCTTATGAACATATGAACTAGAACAATTTAATAGTTTAATAGAATGACAGAATAAAATAAAAGCAGATCAGGTCAGGAATACACAGTAAAACTCCAGGTGTGCTCTGATATGCTTAAAGCCCTAGATAAAGTTTTTTTATCCCAGCCAAGTACCTAGAGCTCACAAGTTTCATAGAAGAGTACGGCACTGGCATCACCACTCCTTCCACTCTCCTCAGAGTTGGGATCTCTTACTTGTTAGTGATCAGCTTTTAACCCTTGTTCTAACCACCAACTTCCATCAAGTTTAATTACATTTAAAAGACCTGAAATCTTCAGTAATAGGACAGAGAGATCATATACTATTTCTAATAATTGTAGAATTTTAAATTTATATTTTATTTCTTTGAGAGTCTAACATTTTTCTTGAATTTTTTAACCTATAGGAGTATACTTGGAAAGTTGTACAGAATTACCATCCATAAACAAGCCAATGTTTATAGCAGATAGTCACTTATAAAGTAAAATGTGGTAAATGCCAGACCTCACTGCCCCAAAATAGCTTCTTGGCCCAGGTATCATAAAGCCTAAAATTTCACCAATGGAAATCCATTCCGTCACGTTAAGCATTACTCTCCTTAGGTACATCTCTTTAAAAAATGTGTATGTTTGTGGAAGAAGAGCACATAGTGATTTAGCTTTTCAGATTACTCTTTTGCCGATTCTGGATGCACTTGGTTTCAGAGAGTTATGTGGAGGCTAAAGAGCAGGTTAAGAGCACGAGAACTTTGTGAGAAAAACTTTTTAATAGTTTTGCCCAGACCATCCATAATCCTCATTTATTAAAGAGAAAACTGACACACCAATCCACTAAATGATGTTTTTTATCATAAGAGGTTATGAAATCTGATTCTTTGTGCTATAATTTTCCATGTGTCTTTCCATCTACAGATATGCTTCTGGCCTAGAGCAAGTTTCCCAAAGGAATTTTTTAATGTATTTTACTAAATTTAACATGTTTAAGCTACACATAGTTACTTAAAATAAAAGTATTTACAACCAGACGTACATGGTTAGAAGACCTCTCAAAGATCTAGGTTTTACAATGAAATAACTTTTATCACATATCATCTTAACCGTGGGCCAGATTTACACTGATACTGTTCAAGTTTCGTCATAAAATATAACTATATAATAAATAGATTGGACTAAAAGATGTAAGAAAAAATTGTAAACTTTTAACAAATTTTCAAGAAACAAATTCATCAACTATTTAGAATTTTCTTTCTATGCTTTAAAAAAAATCAGTTACTTAACATTTGCACGCATTCTAATTTTTAATTGCATAATTAAAATTTCAAAGATCAGCATAAAACACTGCCTTTTGAAATATACGGCATCCTGTGTCTTTTGAGTGGTATTGACAGAAAGAAAAGAAAAGAAAAGAACATGTAAAGCTAATAAAAAGTCTTTCCTGCCTGTTGGCCAAATACTGATTTCTATGAAGAAGTTGAGGTTACAAAGAAATCGTGAATTCTCAGCCTGGTTTCCCTGCTGATGAGTGAAAACTGTCTGTAGTTCTCTTCGAGGTATCAGGGGAGTCGCCATAGTGTCACACAAGGGTCCTTAGTGTAGAGCAAACATACTTTCCACAAACTCAGCTGCTTAATCTGTTTGCAGGTTGAATTATAAAACAGGGTAGACGACTCTGGGTGCTGGGAAGGGGAACAGAGCATTTCCACAGTTTCTTGACTTAAAAAAAAAAAAAAGCCTGCTATTCTTTTTTTTTTTTAAAGCCTACATTTTTCATCAAAAGACTTTACTAAACTTTGTAGTTTTGTTGCTATTTCCAGAATCTGATATTAACCATAATGGTTAATAATTAGTAAAATAATTGTGCTAAAATAGTCTTACATAGTTTAATATGAAAAGCATCAGTGAATTTTTTATATAATTACATTATGTTTTCATTAAAATTGTTCTGCTTCTTGCCAACTTTATCTTGATATTTTTCCTCTAAATTCTTGGTTGGACTACAAGTTGCAAAGCAGTACTAGATGTATCGGAACACTTTGTAAATACTTGTTGATTGAATCAAGGAATGCATTTCATAAATTCTCAGCACAAGGTTTAAATCAATATTTAATATAATGTTGAAAGTTGACTTGGATTTATTAGTATTAGTAGTAAATGAGAGGATTTTAAATTTTTCTGGAAATTTCTTCAATCTTTTTTATGTTTGAGATTCAAAAAGCTCTGTGAAATATGATACATACCTCAGCAAATAATAAATCAAATAGTTAATTTATTTGTGCTAGTTTATGTACAGTTGAACACCCCAGTCAGCTTTGGAAGGCACCTTCTAAATCTAGATCTAATTAGATACAGCTTTATTGTCATTTATATATGGAAGATGGACTCAGATTCCTCCTAAACAATTGTCGTAAAATGTAAAGCATCTAGCATGCTTAATTTTTATTCTTGAACATGATATGTTTTTTAAGAATTTAATGTTCTGGGTTTTTAATCATAACACATGTTTTTAAATTAAATACATATTTAACTTATGAAATACAAGTCTTGTACTCTATCAAACAAGTATGTATTTTATTAAAAATTTAATTCCATTATATATTTGTATAGTGGATCACCTTTCTTATCCATTGAGTACATAAAGTAGGTTTTCTTAGAGCTGCTTTTATTATATACAGAGATACCTACCATGTTTGATAGGTGATATAATCATATTCATTTCTTTATAAAAACTAAAGAATTGAGGCTTATACCTTGATATTCAAGGAATGTCTCACTTTGACATGAAAAAAAAAAACATAGTTTTAATTGTCTAGCTCATTTCTTTCTACCAGGGAAGAATTAATGTGGGATTATTAAAATTGAGAAATTCCAATGAAGTGGAAAGTGAAGGATCCAGGCTAAAGAAGAAAAGGGATTCTCTAAACCTAAGTATCTGCACTGTCCCTGATTAGTTCCCTTTTATAGTTAACTTTATGGAGTGAATCATAAAAAGCATGAAAGTGGGGACTAAAAAGTTAAATTACAACATGGCTTCTTACATTTGATTTGCTTCTTCATTTCAGAATCTTTCTTCCAATAGGTGATCTAGAGTTGGGCTAGTACACATTTCAGCCTACTAAGATAGATAAAACATGTTTCAGATGATCACTATGGAGAAGAATGAGAGAAAAAGAGCAAAAGGGTTAAATAAGAGAGAGAGTCATACAGTTTTGGTTTAAGACTAAATAAAATGCAGGAATTTTTGTTGTTTTTCATTAGTCCCAGTGTTACAGTAGTTGAAAGTCAGAGATAAGAATTCCTATTATTTTAGGGAAATTATACGATGATCAAGTACACTTTAACTGAAACTTGACAGGCTGAAAAAAATACAACAGGAGTTCTTATACCGCAGAGATATTCTAATGTGATTTTCACGCATGTGTATGAAATGTAAGTTCCTTAGAGTGGTCATATGCTCTAACCAGTACCCTTTTCCTTGATTCTGTTCTTAGCTCCAGTTAAAAGCCTTCTTAACCGTTTAAACCTTGCTTCCAGGGTACTTCTGTGAAGATAGGAGAACTATCTTACATGAGAATACTTTTAGAACTGATAAAAATGAGATATATAAAGTGATTTGAACTTCCTAGGAAAGGTAACAATAACACTAACCACTAGTGTACTTTAGAATACTGCTGTTGTAGTAAAGGAAAAAAGGAAGCTATTGTAGAAATTAGATTTTTAGAAGTTTTCATCATTCCTGCCTGGATCTTGCTCAACCTCATTGATAACTCACTGGGAACATCCTCTTTTGCTTTCTCTATTCTTAAACACACAGATGAATGGATATAATGTATCTATCTGTTGATATAGAAAATGTCTGCATATTTATATAAATAAGGGTCTGAGTTTTTTTTAATGAATTGTCAGTATTCTCATCTAAAATCTGATGTACACTTCCTTACTAGATATAGGTTTCATTCCCAAAATATAATTGAAAAATCTAAATTGAACCCAAGAGCAAGTAGAAATATAAATTTTACTTGGATTCTAAGACTCCATGTTTGATTATTTCTCCCCATTATTCCATGTTTGACTGTATCCCCCCACTAAGGGATTTTTCCCAAATGCACATTTGGCCCTCTAAATATAGAATGAAAGAATCTTGTTTATTTCAGGGTAACTCTGTCTGCTAGTGAAATCATAAACAATATCCACACATAAACTTCATTCTTGATCATTTACATTTAAAGAGAAAAAAATCATTCTATAGCAATATGAATGATTAAATCCATTCATATATAGCTTAAATCCATCTTATTTCTTTCTTATATTGTTGTATATTCCTGAACAACTCAACAGAAACAGTTTTTTTTCCTTCAGTTCTTAACCTAAGTATAAAGAAAAGAATAGTTTTGCTACTACAGATTATTACTTCATCAGGTGTTTCTATAGAAAGACTAATTAAAAGTGAAAATTAAAAATAGTAAATAGTATTTTGGAACTTTCTAAACTTAAGTAATTTTAATTTTTAAAATTGCTCTGGCATTTATAGCATACAAACTAGTAGTTCTTGGAACATCATCATCATTTGACTTTTTCCTTCACAAATACAACAGTATCCTAAAAGCATAATGAAAGCATATGTTCTTTCTCTTTATGTTACCATTTGACAAGCTAAGTAATGGTAAAAATAACATATAAACATATTTAAAATCTTGAAACATCTTCTTCCTTAATTTAAAATAATCTGCCTTCTGAACTATGTGTATTTCACATCAGTCTTCCAAGAAGTTCTCTTCTACTGACTATAGGGCCTAATCTTTCCCAGAATGATGGGAGTAGCACAGTTCAAGAACAAGAATGAATCTCTGTATAATCACACCACAATGTGAGGTGACCCTAAGACAGAGAACTGACCAGATACACATATGGGTTTTAAGAAGACTTTCTGATGCTCTTTTTAACACAGCTGTGAGAAGAATGTGGCTAAGGCCCAATAGTCATTCTTGAGTAGAGCTGGCAAAGGAAACCATGAGGAGAAGAGAATTTAACACATGGGTGTAAGAGAGTACGGCTTCATTGATGCGATCTG
Source organism: Globicephala melas (assembly GCF_963455315.2). Classification (NCBI taxonomy): domain Eukaryota; kingdom Metazoa; phylum Chordata; class Mammalia; order Artiodactyla; family Delphinidae; genus Globicephala; species Globicephala melas. The sequence continues at coordinate 116,477,887 of NC_083315.2, forward strand.
AGGGGAATGCCTAATGACTGAAAGAATCAAACTTGGCAATGAAAACACAAAGCTCTTTTCATCAATTCAAACACAGACTCTAAAGCTGCAGATGGTCACCTCCAGCCTTGTCTATTCAGTGTGAGGTTTTATAAAATGGCACTTTGGTGAATACTAATAGATCAAAACAAAGATTTAATAACGTAAAGATGTGGTGTTCATTTTTAAATGAGTATACAGGTCAGTGTCTCAGAAAAGGATAAAAACAGTACCTTTTATATGTGGGTCTAAAGTCTTTTTGTTATTTTTCAACTTCAAAAATAAATGACAAACGTACAGATTGTGTTTTATGGAAAACAGTTTACATTATGAAAAAGAGACCAAAATCAGAGTTTATATTTACACTCAATTGATTTCACAGGTTTTGTTTGAGGACTCTCAGTTTATAACATCTGTTAATGTTTTCATGAAGCTCACTTGATAGGACAAATATATGTTGCCATTCTCAAAGATGAATCAATCTAATTAAAAATTTAGGCCAAAATATTTTATAATTGGAATAGAATTTTTTTCTTGCCTTTTTTGGAAAATGCAAAGACTCATTGTTTAGTACAAAGGAAGCCTTTGAGCTTCAATGCAGTCTTGAAATTACATTTTTGGTACTTTGCATTTGATTTTCTAAGATTTTATAAATTAATACTAATTGTATATATATTCAAAAGTAATTCATTATATTCAACTTGTTACTTATGCTTACATAACTGAATCTTACTTTAAATTAAAATATGGGGTATTTTTCCAGAGTAAATTTTATTATTAGACTTGGATAGCACTTTATAAAATTCTTGAGCTAAACCCAAATAAATTAAGCTTTATTTTCCAAAATAAGCTTAAAATATGAACATGACTTATTAATAGCTTTCATATTTCTACTATATGTGAAGTATAATGAATAAGTCTGTATTCCTAATACTTTAATAAGTGACACAAACATGTAATAAAATACTAGAATTGATAGTTAGAAAGGAGACAACTTAGTATCTAATAGAAATACCAGTAAACTAACAGACCCTTGCCTGTCATTAACTGGGTGTGTACAAGTTATTAAACTGTGTTCCTTCTCTGTTTCCTTATCTAGAAGATGGAGCTGATAGACTTGCCCTATCTACTTCAAAGCATGGCTGTGCAGATCAAACAAGGTGCAAGTGCATAAAAGTGCCTTGAAAAACATAATACACTCTATAAATGCAAGCCATTGACTGAAGAATATCTTCTACTTGTAATATACATTTTAGATAAAAAGTTATAATTACCTCTTTGGAACCAGAAATAGTAAGTTAGAAAAATAATATTTTAGCCTCAGAGACATAATGTAAATGTCATGTAACTTTGGAAAAAGTGATTCTGCACATAGATCGTGGAAACTGGAAGTAAAGAGGATTCTGTGCATTCTCACACATTACAAGTGAGAATGCAAAACGGTAAAAATCCCTATGGAGGAGAATTTGATGGTATCTAACAAAATTACATTTATCCTTTGACTAAAGAAAATCACTTTTAGGAATCCCTCCTGAATATATACCTCCTGAATATGAAACAATGTAAGAATTACAGTATTACTTTAATAGCAAACGGAAACAACCCAAATAGCAGAGTAGCTGAATAAACTATGGCAAATATTCACATAGCGTGATATGATGCAACTTTTTAAAAAAAAGAAAAAAGTAAGGAAGATGTCTGTAAACTAATATTGATTGACATATCGCTAACTGAAAATAATCAACTATTTATAATATGCTATCTTTTATGTGAGAAATAAGAATAAAAGGAACAGGAAGGATAAACCAGAAACTAATGAAAATAGTTACCTTTGGAGATAGATGGGAAATAGATCCAGGCATAGGATGGAAATGCAACTTTTCTAACTCTGCCTTTTTGTATAGTTTTGACTTTTGAACCATGTATATATTTTAAATATTCAGAAATTAAAATCAAATGAAAGGGGCTTCCCTGGTGGCTCAGTGGTTGAGAGTCCGCCTGCCGATGCAGGGGACGCGGGTTCGTGCCCCGGTCTGGGAGGATCCCACATGCCGCGAAGTGGCTGGGCCTGTGAGCCATGGCCGCTGAGCCTGCGCGTCCGGAGCCTGTGCTCCGCAACGGGAGAGGCCACAACAGTGAGAGGCCCGCGTACCGAAAAAAAAAAAAAAATCAAATGAAAAAGATAAAAAAAGCAAACCCTGAAAGTGAATACAAATAGAAATCAATGTACCTAACTATATCAGATTGGTTAGATTCTTATAGAGAGAAAATAATTAACTCAAATATCTTTTGACTATCAGACTGAATATACATCATTAGTGGCATATATTCTAAGGACAAAAAGAAATGCAAAGTAATCTTAAACTTTGCTCAGTATATTCATACTTAGTTGTACTACTGATTATTAAAATTTTGAAACTATTTTCTATATATTGTTGGATTGAGGAAATATGTAAATAAATATTATTAGGAGCCAAGATTTTCACTGTAAAATAGATGACATTAGAAAAAAGCAACTGTAATATTCAATTTGAATTGAAACTATCAATATGAATTCATCCTTTTAAAAATGTATATTTTTCCTTAGCTCTATTCATTGAAAAAGGCTTAGAAGGAAGGGATACACCTAACACCCAGATTTTAGTTTCTGAATACATTTCCTATTAAAGGGTACCAAAGCTCCTAGGTTTGGAGCATGGAAACTACAGTGAGTCTGGATTATCATTTTGTGCCAGAAAGGAAGAAAGTACTCAGAGACTAATAGAGTCATGTAGAAAGGGCACAGGAGCAGCTTGACAAAGTTCCCATAGACCAAATTTGGGATAATGTATGCTTCAAAAGAAGAACTGTATTTGACTATAGAATCCTTAATTGTTACATCTAGGGTTTATAAAGATACTTTTAAAAAAAAAGATGGAAGATGGAAAGGAGGAATCTCTTTTGTAAAGGAGAACAGCAGTTAACAAGTACAGATAGAATAATAGAATTAGAAAATCACCACCTTGTAACCCCCACTGTAATTAATTCAAGCAAAGACCATTCATCAGCCATGTAATGAGTTAAAAGAAGCTACTTTGGCACTAAAGTCAGTCAGTCTAGTTTGGGGAAACTTGCTTAGCATATACCAGAGAGTTCAGAGCTTAAAAATCAGAGAGGGCTTAGACATGGGGATTTAAGATGTCAGGTGCCTTCAAACAATATTTAGGGATTTATTATTAAAATTTACTTTAGAAATTTTTCTTACTCAAATATTCTGTGCTTATGTAAATGATAGAAGATAGACCTAAATCATTCAACCTTTTATCAGAATTCATCTTTTAAAGAAACTCACTATAATGTAAAGAAGTTTTGCCTTAGAGATTTTATCAATATTAGACTAGGGTACTGATCCTTTATTTAAATTTTGATATTTTGTTTATCATGGTGTTTTTGTGTTAATTTTGATTTTTTTTTGAATATTGCATTTAAATATTTATCCTGATAATGAGACTTTTTACACCTCTTTAAATTGTTCATCTGAATTGAGTGCCCCATTCACCTACCCTAGATGTAGTGCTGAATACTCTATAGAATATGAAAAAGAGGGCACTTCTAGTTTACCCTCATTCAAAAGTAAGAACAGGGCTTCCCTGGTGGCGCAGTGGTTGAGAGTCCGCCTGCCGATGCAGGGGACACGGGTTTGTGCCCCGGTCCAGGAGGATCCCACATGCGGCGGAGCGGCTGGGCCCGTGAGCCATGGCCGCTGAGCCTGCGCATCCGGAGCCTGTGCTCTGCAACGGGAGAGGCCACAACAGTGAGAGGCCCGCATACCGCAAAAAAAAAAAAAAAAAAGTAAGAACAACTTACTGAGTTATCCTAGTGTGTATGATTTATACTGAATGGTGTTTCATGTTCAGAAATATTAGTCATATAATGGAGCTGAACAACTGTGGTTCTTCCCACCCTATGGAAATTGACCAGGTTTTTAATTATATACTGTCCAGAAAATCTACCACTGTCTGAATTTCTGTTTCTTACTTTACAGTCATTACCTGCACCAGTTTTGTCAATTGTTGCTTTGTCTTTATTTCAATCATCTGAGTAGCTGGGTTATTGTATCTATCTACAGTAGGATCATGATTGTCTTCTAGACCCTAAGTGTTGATTTCAATTTGAGAATATATGGTATTTATGAATCAAAGATAAATCAGATAGAGAAAATTACTGTGATGATTCCAGCTTAATAAGTTGAATATTACTTTTACTTTGTAGGCCCCTGGCTTAGTCTAAAGTTTGAAGGTTCCTTGATATATTATCTCTACTAGTCTCCCAAAGGATGTTGCCAGTCTTTTGAATTAAACTTGAATAAGGTTGATTTGTATTCCCTGTTAATCAAAATTTGAAATGTTGACATTAGAAAATTTCATTCAGTGCTAATTATATATGACTTTTATGAAAGTTAGGAAGAAAAGAATCCTACATTTTAAAGTTTAGTATCAGCCTAAAGCCCTATGAAAACAATAGTGAGTAGCTTAATAAGCCATCTTAATAAGATACCTTAATAAAACTAACCAGTTATTCTAGCTTGCTGCATTTCACTTGGCAGTATAAAAATCAGTGACTTACTTCCTCCGTCATTAATTGAAACTTTTCTGGGTTTAAAATGATCAAAAACCTCAGCAATGTTATAGCAACGTTTCCTAACCTTTCTTGACTCTTAATTCCCTTTAATAGTAATACATATTCTCTAGGCAGAGTTTTAAGTATCCTTCTTGCATTGGTGTAAGATAAGTTAATTTGCATTGATTGTTTTATAAGTTTTATTTTAAGTACAGTCTTTCGTATTCATATGTAACATCATATGCTGTTTGAAATATATATAAGGAAGTATTAATAGATTAAAATTTAGTAATGTATTATGGCATTAAATAACTGCTTGTGAGATGATATTTGGAATTCTTAACATTTTACTTTTAAAATGAAATAATGGTGGTTTTTTAGCCTGCATTTGCTAGAATATTTCCATGAATAGCACATTATGAGTGTTTTTGGTGCTTACTCCAATGTATGTAAAACTAAATTTAATATTATTACTATTCCAGTGTTTTCTCTCTCTAACTTTGTTTTTTAAGTAACAGCTACTAAACAAGTAATACGAGTAGTCTGATAAAATGAACACAACATAGAGATCTGGTGAAGAGAATCTTGAGGTGAATTTACGGATTTATTTTGATGCTCCTCATTTGTAATTGAAATTCAGTCTACTTTCTGCTTCCTCTGAGTATTTCAGTGGTCCGTTAGAGGTAGAAATTAAACAATTTACAGCTAAAAAGAAAAAAAAGATGCTCACAACCACGTGTTGACCAGCTATGTTCAGCTATATGATAAATCAGCTGAGGAATTGAGTCATGAACATGCTGTGCTAATCTTTGCTGAACCTTCATTTTGCTCATTCATGTGCACTCAGAAGACCTCAAAGTAGTCCATTTTAAAAGGCTATATAAATTAATTTAATTAAAGGCAAAAATATTTAGTAATAATTTTTGCTTTGGCTTCAAAAATAGAACTCAGAACACTACTCATTAGCAACATTATCACCTTCAGCTACATGATCTGTGAATTTTTAAAGTGCAAAATTTTTAAAAATGATCCTTTAGAGAATTTCATTACAAGTTTTACACACCCACTTTACTCTTTCATCAATTTAAACACATTTTTATATTGTTTAAAAAAATTTATTTCCTCAAAAGCATATTTTAAAATACTTTCATCATTTATTAAACAGCCCCCCCAACAAGTACATATTAAAGTTGATAAATTATATGAATTAGTTAAATTAGGATGTAAGTTATTGAAAGGAATCATTTGCTGGAAAACGTATGTATTACAGCATATTAGATAAATGTTAATGGTTTTTAGAAGCAATCTAAGTGTCCATCGACAGATGAATGGATAAAGAAGATGTGGCACATATACACAATGGAATATTACTCAGCCATAAAAGGAAACGAAATTGAGTTATTTGTAGTGAGATGGATGAACCTAGAGTCTGTCATACAGAGTGAAGTAAGTCAGAAAGAGAAAGACAAATACCGTATGCTAACACATATATATGGAATCAAAAAAAAAATGTTTCTCATGAACCTAGGGGCAGGACAGGAATAAAGACGCAGACGTAGAGAATGGACATGAAGACACAGGGAGGGGGAAGGGTAAACTGGGACGAAGTGAGAGAGTAGCATTGGCATATACACACAACCAAATGTAAAATAGATAGCTAGTGGGAAGCAGCTGCATCGCACGGGGACATCAGCTGGGTACTTTGTGACCACCTAGAGGGGTAGGATAAGGAGGGTGGGAGGGAGACGCAAGACGGAGGGTATATGGGTATATACGTATGCATATAGCTGATTCACTTCGTTATACAGCAGAAACTAACACAACATTGTAAAGCAATTATACTCCAATAAAGATGTTAAATAAATAAACAAATAAATAAATGTTAATGGTTTCTTTACATATCTTCAAATAAAAAAACATTTTTTAAAAAAGGAAATTTAAGGGCTTCCCTGGTGGCGCAGTGGTTGGAAGTCCGCCTGCCGATGCAGGGGACACGGGTTCGTGCCCCGGTCCGGGAAGATCCCGCATGCCGCGGAGCGGCTGGGCCCGTGAGCCATGGCCACTGAGCCTGCGCGTCAGGAGCCTGTGCTCCGCAACGGGAGAGGCCACAACGGTGAGAGGCCCGCGTACTGAAAAAAAAAAAAAAGAAAGAAAGAAATTTAATAGTTTATTATAGAATAATTGACTATAGGCTTTAAGATGCTTAATAAATATTCTTTTCATTATGAGCAAAGTGTACAACTCTAAGACCTGATTTTCTTTATTAGGGGACTTACTAAATATTAGTCTTTACTAGTCCAGTTTTATGTATTTATCATTTATGCCAACACTCTGATTTTGCTCTAAAGTATTCTGCAACTTGCTATTATATGATACCAGCCCCAGAGCTAATTTTTTCAGTCTACTGAGTATGCTTAGTATATTCTGTAACTAATAAATCAATAAAATCCTGTAATGTACAAACTCCTATCTCTATGAAGCAATAATAAGCAAACTATAAGTGAATGCATGAGTCCAAAAAAGGTAAGTTCTGATTATATTGACTCTGAGAACATTTGACTTTAACAGTATACATCATTTATTGTGTGGTATAAATTGGTTGTAGTACTGTTCATAACTTTTGAATAGTAGATCCAGTGAATACTAAAACAATAAAAATGTTTATATCATGGGAATACATTTTAAGTAATTATTCTGAAGAGCTACATGTTAGTGGTATCTTTGAGCAAATTAATAAATCATATTTCTTGCTTAGGGAGTGAAACTGGAACGTGCTAATAAAATTTTTATCTTTAGTCATTGAATTTTATATTGGTTTCATACATTTTCTATATCATACTATAATAGCAGCAAAAATGCATTAAAAACTTTCAAATACATTTAAGTAACAATTTAACACAATAAACTCTACATTGATTAAGTAAATGTGTTTAGAAGATAATAAAATGAATGCATCAAAGAAGTTCCTTTACAATTATGTTTTGCTCATTTAAAAATAATTCCTGCTTAATGTAATGTTTCATTTCTTGTTAAAATTTTGCCAAGTCTTAAATAGCTAACCTATCTGGTCCCCTGATTCTTTAATGAAACTATACTTTCATGATAAAACATAGCTTTGATACTCTTTTCCTGATAGATTTTGTCACTTTTGGAAATAGCTGTTTTGACAACTAGAAAGTGGCTGTTTGTATTTATAATTGGTTGTTGTAGATGTCCTAATTAGTTATTGTAAAGTGAAAAAGTAAGTATAAATCATTACAGATGGGTTGATTGAGGAAGTAAATAGCCATGCCAATATAAATATTAGAATTTTTTCAGATCTCAAAAATGAATGTATTTCATTCTAAATAAAAAAGATGAAAGAGAAAGTTTCTTAATGGATGAAAGTCTATAATTTAAATATTTTACCAATTATAATAAGCAGGATCTTGAACAACTGTATTCATGACTTTATCCAACAAATATTTTTAAAACATGTACAGTGTCAGGCACAGGTGAACAAAATCAAACTCTACCTTGATTTCATGAAGCAAACCTTCGTTCAGGAGAGATAAGTATTAAATATTCATACAAATAAGTATGTAACTACAATTTGTGATTAACGTGATGAGGGAAAATTCTCCACAAACTGTAAGAGAATATAACAGATCTAATTCAGATTTGTGTTAAAGGGATAAGGTTTTTACTAAGCTGTGGCCAGAAGTATAAATAGGAATTAGCCAGGGGAAAAACACCTTTCATGTGGAAACCACAGCAAAGAGCTTGGCAAATGGGAGAAACTGAAGGAAGATCTTTTTGGCCAGAAGGCAGCTTGGAACAAAAAAGGAGGATGGAGTAGTATGCAGAGTCAGATCTTGAAGAACATTGTAACCCTTGTCAAGGTTTCTGTCTGTTAGTTTCCTTTTTTTAGCTTAAGCAGTGGAAGTTGTTGATAGATTTTAATGAGGGTACATGTTCTGATTTGCATTTTTAAAAGATTAGCCCTGAATGCTCTGTGGAGGATAGATTGGAATGAGATAAGAATAGAAGTAGAGAGACTCACTAGGAAGGAATAGTAGTCGTGAGAAATCGTGATGACTTGGACCAGGGGAGTATCATTGGAGATAGAGAGGAGTGGGACTTGAGATGTACATGGATGGCATCCAAGCAGTAAACTGCCCGGATAGGATGCGGGGTGTTAAGGGGAGCTCCCAAATTTTTGTCTTGAGCAACCTGATAGATGGAAATACCATTTATTGAGACTGAGAAAACTAGAGGAAGAACAGATGTGAAATGGAAGAACATTTTTAACGAGTTTAATTTGAGTAGTACGCAAGACATCCAAATAGCTATCCTTCTTGGTGTCTTAGTTTCTCAAAGAAGGGGCTTACATTTATAACAAATAAACCTTCAGAATTGTTAACAGGTCCTTTAAGAAAATACTTGAGATTTATGTCACTTATATTTAAAGTGATCACTTATATTTAGAGCTTAAAATTCTAATGAAAAGAGGATATCCTGCAATTCTCTTGCATGATAACCTTACCATTAGGCTATATGAGGAGGCCATATAACATACTGTGATATAATTGATGTCTACAATGCCAGGAGTAACCTATGAACTCTATTTAGTTAGTATATCTTTCCATCCAATAGAACAGAACATTTTTATACAAAAGTTTTCATAGAACCATCTTGCCAAGAATCAGTTTAGGTTTTAAAACTATGTCATTCGTACATATGTGTCAATATTTTGTGACAGAATTCATCCTTGCTATATATATTTCCTACTAATAATGAATTTGTATCATATTAAAAGATACAATGAATACATATCATACAAAAGATATAATGAATACATATCAACCAACTAAGTATATAATTTGAAACCATAATTTAGTTATATTTTGTTTCAGGACAAAAAATATACTTTTGAGGTTTATAGTAGCCTAGTTATCTTCTGCTCTATAACGAATTACTCCAAAACTTCACAGCTTAGAACTCTTACTATTTCACAGTTTCTTTGGATAAGGGATCTCAGCTTAGCTGGGTCCTCTGGCTCCACACGTCTCACAAGCCTTCAGTAATCTCAAGACCTGACTAGGAAGGATCTATTTTCTAGATGTCTCACATGGTTGTTGTCAGGATTCAGTTCTCACAGGGTGTTAGAGCAAAGCTTCTCAGTTCTTCTCACACTCAAGGCCTCAGGCCTTCTTTGGTTCCATGCTATGTGGGTCTCTCCATGTAGCATCTCACAACATGGCAGGTGGCTTCACTGGAATGCAAGCAAGGAGAGAGAGAGAGAAAGCTAGCAGAATGGAAGTCACAGCCTTTTGTTGCCTAATCACAGAAGTGACATTCCATCATTTATGCCATGTTCTGTTCATTAGAAACAAGCCCTTGGGTCCAGTCCACACCGATGGGGAGGGGATTACACAATTGTGTGAATACCAGAAGGCAGGCATCATTGAGAGCTATATAAGAAGCTGCCTCCCACAAAGTTTTCAGAAGGTTAAGTTACTTTTATTGGGCCTTGGGTAGCTAAAAATTGATGGTCTGTAAGACATTCAGTTGATCATATTGCTTCAGGAGCAGTGATAGTTGTAAAATGCACAACCGCAATCTGACCTGAAGAAACCATCACAATCCTGTGAAAATCTACAAGATCCTATCTAGAAACCAAAGGTCATGGCAAGGTCAAAACTTCTACAGAAACCAACGCCTGAGCCAAAATTAAGTATTGGGTTAGCCAAAATATTCGTTCGGTTTTTCCCGTAAGATGGCTTAGTTTTCTTCAATGTATTTTGAAACAGTTTTGTTAGATTGTATTGTGACAGCTGTCATATCAGCGTGCATTTTTTAAAAAAATTATCAAAATTGGTGAATTTTTGTGTAACCATTTTAATATTGAAGACTGAAGAAAAACAGCAACATTTTCAGCATATTATGCTTTATTATTTCCAGAAAGGTAAAAACACAAATGAAATGCAGTAAAAGATTTGTGCAGTATATGGAGAAGGCGTTGTGACTGATAGAATGTGTCAAAAGTGGTTTGCGAAGTTTTGTGCTGGAGATTTCTCGCTGGATGATGCTCCACAGTTGGGTAGACCAGTTGAAGTTGATAGCGATCAAATCGAGACATTGAGAACAATCAATATATCACTCAGGAGATAGCCAACATACTCAAAATATCCAAATCAAGCATTGAAAATCATTTGCACTGGCTTGGTTATGTTAATCACTTTGATGTTTGGGTTCCACATAAGTTAAGTGAAAAAAACATTGATCATATTTCCGCATGCGATTCTCTATTTAAATGTAACAAAAATGTTCTGTCAGAAAGAGAAAAAAATATCGTATATTAATGCATATATATGGAATCTAGAAAACTGATACTGATGAACCTATTTGCAGGGCAGGAAAAGAGACGCAGACGTAGAGAACGGACTTGTGGACACAGTGGGGGGGGGACGGGGAGGGTGGGACGAATTGAGAGAGTAGCATTGACATATATACACTATCATCTGTAAAATAGCTAGCTAGTGGGAAGCTGCTATATAGCATAGGGAGCTCAGCTCGGTGCTCTGTGATGACCTAGAGGGATGGGATTGGGGGAGGCTCAAGAGGGAGGGGATATATGTATACATAGAGCTGATTCACTTTGTTCTACAGCAGAAACTAACACATTGTAAAGCAATTATACTCCAATAAAAAATTTTTAAAATAAAAAAAATTGTGACGGGTGATGAAAAGTGGATACTGTACAATAATGTGGAACGGAAGAGATCGTGGGGCAAGCGAAATGAACCACCACCAACCACACCAAAAGCCGGTGTTCATCCAAAGAAGGTGATGTTGTGTCTGTGGTGGGATTGGAAGGGAGTCCTCTATTATGAGCTCCTTCCAGAAAACCAAACGGTTAATTCCAGCAAGTACTGCTCCCAATTAGACCAACTGAAAGCAGCCCTCGACGAAAAGCATCCGGAAGTAGTCAACAGAAAACGCATAATCTTCCGTCACATTACCCCAAGACTGCATGTTTTTTTGATGACCAGGCAAAAACTGTTACAGCTTGGCTGGGAAGTTCTGATTCATCCGCCGTATTCACCGGACATTACACCTTCGGATTTCCATTAATTTCTGTCCTTACAAAATTCTCTTAATGGAAAAAATTTCAATTCCCTGGAAGACTGTGAAATGCACCTGCAACAGTTCTTTTCTCAAAAAGATAAAGTTTTGGGAAGATGGAATTATGAAGTTGCCTGAAAAATGACAGAAGGTAGTGGAACAAAAGGGTGAATATTCTTGGTGAACCTGAAAAATGTGTCTTTTATTTTTACTTCAAAACCGAAGGAACTTTTTGGCCAATCCAATACCAGGAATCATGCATATTCAGAAACTAATAGATCACGAACAGGGTAGCTAGCAGAATCTGTCTCTGGTGCTGTCAGTTCCTACTTATAAATTTCAATTTTAAAATTCAAAGTGCCACTAGCTAGTGTAAGAAACAAGGAGGAAGGGGTTAGAATTTTGCCTCTTTCAAATAAAAATGAATGCAGAGAATCTGAGTCAAGATTTAGGCCAGTCCTACTAGTAAAAATGAGAAAAATAAAATAACGGGGGTAGGGGAGTGCTCATCTGTGTTGAATGTAGGAAACCAGTCAGTATTATTTGAATATATGCTGAAGTGTAGCAGGGTTATTGGTATTTCAGATCTGTTCATTGTTGATATTGATGCTGTTAATGATTATACGCAGTTTTTCAAAAATCAGTAGCAATGGATGTTCAGCAAAAATTTGTTACCAAATATAAGTATTTAAACACTGAAGCTTATTTTAAAAGGACAAATAATTATAATCATTAACATGAAAGATTACCAAAAAATAAGTTGAAATAATAATAAACATGATTATTGTTACAATAGCAATGTCAGTGAATGGACAGCTATTAAAATATTTTTGTAAAATAAGATGAAAAAGAGCTTTAAATAATAATAAGATAAAAGTTGAATGAGAGTAGTGCCTGCCCATATCCAAATACCTTGAACTATGTGAAGGTACTTAGAAAATTCTTTGAAACTTATTTCTTCTGCTCTTCAATTCAATTATTATCTTAACCAAGTATGTATTATTCACCAAGCATTGAAGTAGACACGGGAGATCACTGGTAGATAAAATTAAAGACAGCAGCATTTGCCATCACTGAGCTTACAGTCTAGCAAAGGATACTGACAAGTAAACAGCAATTATAAAGAGGAAGTGTGTGTTACTATGGGAACACTTAAAGAGGATACCTGTATCAGACTTGGATCAGTCAGGGGAGGTTTCATAGTTGTGAAAAGCATATATGTTTCATTAATTCTGTGGGTTATGTTGCTAGTAGTCTTGGTTACCTGTTACAGCATGCCATAGAAAAAAGGTCTAAGATTCAAGCCCTCCCAAATTTTGATTTTTAAAATATTGCATATGCTATAGCATATGTACAATATTCACCTACTAAAGAAATAACAACACAGAATCTAATCAGATCTGCATCCTTCATTTAAAGCCCTAAGGACTATAAGTGTTTCAGAATTTAGAATTTTTCAAATTTTGTAAAGGTAATATGATGTATATTCTCTTTATTAGTTAACATCTTCATTTGTTGTGGAGAAGCACAGTGACATATATGAATTACCACCCTAGATCAGGTTTTGCTGTTACATGAGTTTGCAACAAACTTATAAAAATACTTTTGCTTTTTCAGAGCTTTTTCAGTTTTGAAATTGTACATTAAAGGATTATGAATAGAGCCTCCTTTTCCATAAAAAGGTAATTGGAACCTGATAAATTAACAAAAGGATATCCAATGAAGACTTTGCATTATTTTTGTGCCTATAATATCAATCATTGAAATTTAAAGGAAAGATCTCACTCATTCCTCTATGATGGTATATTGACTATCTCTCAATGATTAGGAGAATCAGTGGGAAAAAGTAGAGAATATTCCTAATGGCTTCTTTACCACTAGGATTTCTAAGAGATTATGGAATAGCAAAAGTTGTTTAAGTTTTAGGGATATAAGAACCACAAAAGTGTGATAAATATTTTTAAATAGAAATTTTAATAACTTTATTAAATGTTAGCTTCTCCAGGCTAATATTTATGTCAGGTCTCTGGTCAAGGTAGTTGTATATATTCTGCTTTATAGTATTAGATAATGTAGTAACTTAATGGACTAGGCTGAATTTATTGAGAGGGATTTGTCACAGTGGAAACTTTTTTTATTTCAACATTTTCCCAAAACTTTATTCCATTGTTGTTAATTTTTTTTTTCTGGAATCTTACAAGTCAATTAAGTTTTATGTTTACTGAGATGCATAACCACTATTAGTTGCGTTAAGTAAAAAGAAAAAGTCAAGTGCCACACCTAAAGGATTTTTTTTGAAAGAGGGATCTGTGGTTTTCTCTGGAAAAGATGTCCTTTTATTACAGCCTCCAGCTAGCTTTTGAGGGATGGGCCACTAAAAGAGAGGAGAAACTAGAAACAATTCAGATTACTTTAGAGCATCAAGTTCTCATTAGAGCCCATATTTAAGTTGTTTTGACCTTCTCCCTAAAAACCTCTCCTCACAGTTCTGTGAATATGATCCCTGTTTTAAGCAAAGCATTTTGCCTACCCATGAATAAGAATGTATACTGATGTGTCCAAGAAAGATAAAGGCGAATGTGTGTATCTTAATAGCGCTAAAAAAATTAACTTTGAAATTTCAGTCTCTAAAATATTATCAGCTTCCTTACAGATTTTCAAAAATATAAGCATTAATTGCTAATTCCCAGCCAATACAAAACATTGTGAAATAATACTTTGAATCTTAAAACATATTACTGTATACATATATCTTTTGTAGACTAGAGTGCAAGTTCTGTGAGAAAAGAATTTGGGTTTGTTTATTTGGGTTTTTTAAATTTGCTATTACAAACTATGCTACAAGTGAACAGCCTTCCTTAAGCATATTTTTGTGTAGTCCTTTCACTAGATCTATAGGATAAATTTCTAGAAATGAAAAATTTAAGGTTAAAAAAAGTATGTGTCTTTAATTCTAAGTATTGCCAAATTGTTCTGTTAAAAAGTTGTATCAAAAAAAAAAGTTGTATCAACCAACAATAATCTGCGAGAATGCTTATTCCCTAAGCTTCACCACTATTTAGTATTATCAAAGTTTTTAACCTTCCAATCTGAAAGATGAAAAATTATATCTCATTTTAATATATATTCCCTTAATTATGAATAAAGTTAAGCTATTTTTAATATTTATTGCAGTATATTTTTCTTTTTATGTGAACTGCCTGTTCATGACCTTTTCCCATTTTTGTATTGGACTGTTAATCAATTTTTGTTGATTTGAAAGAACTCTTTGGATAGTAAATAAATTAGCTTTTTATTATATGTACAGTGAACATTTTTTTTGTTTAAAACTTTTTTTTTCAACAGAGACTTTTTCTGTTACAGTGTCAGGTTTATTTGTTAAGTTGCTTAGTTGAGGGGTTTTTTTTATTGTTACTCATGATTATCTGTCTAGAAAAAGCATTAGAACTATTTATAAACTTGATTTTTGTGTACCTTTTTTCTTTTAAAGAAAGGGTTGTTTTTATCAGTAGTCCAGTAGGTAATAGTTTTTTTACCTTAATACTAATGCAGGTTGGTTTATCTTAGCAAATAAGCTATTTAGTCATAGTTCTTCAGCTATAAATCTCCTCTTCCAAAGCAAATATCCTGCAAGGATAAAACAAACAGGATCAAAACACAATGAGAGGTTTGAGCTCTTAGTAGCTGGATTGGCCTCATTTGGGTGTGGGAGATTAAAGGAAAGTACCTGAGGTAGCCTTCACTATATACGAAGTCTCTTTCAGTTCAAATAATGTTTTTAAATATTTTAAAAACTTAACTGGAAAATCGTACGGCCTTGATTTATGATGTTAAAAAACCAGTGAAATAAATAGTCCTTCCATCTTTGTGTACCTTATGACCCCTTCATTTATTTTTCTGGGAAATTTCTAGCTAGGAAGAAGTAAAATTTTTAAACCTGCAAAATATACACACTGAATAAAAATACTTTATAGCCACAGGTAACTTTTAAGCCTCATGCTCTCTGTCAGCCTTATTGGATCCCCAAACCTGTGGAGAGTTCAACAAAAAATAAGTGAGAATGGGAATAGAAAGAGGTTGCATTTTTTTTCTTTTAAATGACCTCTTGTTCACTTTAGTAGTTAAGTACATGTGTTCATCTTTATCAAGAGAAATATTAAATAATATTGTTTTGATAAGCAAAACATTTTTTAAATGCTTTTTAACCACTATATATATATATATGCAAATTACTAAAGCAATATACACTAACTTTAGAAAATTTTTAAAATATTGCTAAGCAACTTGACATTTAGAAAAATGTTTTCATATAGTACATACAGTTTTATAACGTGATTCACTTGATATGTTATGAATAACTTTCTATATCATTATACATAATGTTTTACTAAATAAATGGCTTTAAATCTATTGTATGATATACCATTATTTAACTAATTCATTTATTGTTACTAGTTGTTTTAAAGTACTGTTGCAATGAACATTCTTGCATCTAAATATTTGCACATATCTGCAATTACTGCAGGGGACACAAATTCCTAGAAGTGGAATTGTTGAGTTAAAAAGTATTTAGAATTGTTAGAAAAGGTTTCTGTTAATTAGGAGTACGGTTAGGCCATTTGTAGAGATGCCATGATGAACAGCAGATTTAAGTCTCTTCAGCCATATGGAAAGGAGACATATGGTGCTGGGTTTTTTAATAGTAGATAGATAATACTTCAACTTGCCCTGTAATTATAGAACACATTATCATAAATACTTTCTATTAAACTAATGACCTAAATTGTTAAAAAGTTATATCACTATATAAGGATATATAGTGATAGCTAGAATTTTAGATGTACTTCTTATGGTACAAGGACTGAGAATCTTTTTATTCAAAATGTCTATGCTTTGTTAATATGGCTCTTTTGCAGCCTTCAAAGACACTGGCATGTAATATTACGAGCAGAATGATGTGAAGCTGAAAAAGGCGGAGTGTGATTCCCATCAAAGAGCCATCGTACAGTAGTTCAGATTGAGAGAGAAAGTTTAGACAGGAGTTAATAGCTTGCTTTGACGACTGTAAGTTATCCTTTGTTCTCAGTAAGCATGTCAAAATAGTGGACCAGCACTTTTGACAGGTTCATATGAATGATTTAAGTTGTTGAGTGTATGTACATAGCATTAGAAGCACGCTGCCTGTGGAAACTTTTTGGCAAAAAGGTAACAATTATGAGTATGATTAATTCTTGCAACTTGTTGCTTTACAGCTGGCAGTACCTTTTCTCCTAGCCATTGTAGGCATTAATGCAAAAAGTTTCTTGTTTTTCTTGTTAGTCTGACTACTATATGGAATTTAAAATATTTTATCTCTTGGAAAGATATGGGATTTTAGTGAGAAATATGGACCAGTAATGGGGAGGAATCAGTGAATTTGGATTTTATTTTCATCTATGTTACTGTGATTACAAGGTACAGAGAAAGAAACCTCACCAAAAAATTGTTTTACGTATGTAGCACTCAAATTGGTGGAATAAGTGAAAAGTATGCTATACAGCTCTTGCTCACAAGACATTTAGATAATTGGTATTTAGTTGTTTCCAAATACTGCTACAGTGAACATACTTGTAGCTAAATGTTTAGAGAGGGCACAGATTCCTAGAAGTGGGATTGTTAGAGTGTCTGCCATCTTGCATCTGTATGTAGTGCTGGTAACATATTTATATATGTATTGCCCTTTTTAATTATATAACAGAATGGTACTGAATAGCTTGTTAATTGTTCAGTGCAGGTAATACAGAGAAAAGGAAGGCCTCAAGGAAACTGACCTCGGCCCTGTAGAGTGGGTGGGATACAAATAAGCACAGAGGAAAGAAGAAAGGATAAGAGAGGAGAGAAAGAGCATAAATGAAGCAGAGGTACAGGTGTGAGTATAATATATGAGAGGAGACTGTACAGAGGTCAGCCTGGCAGGAGCAGAGGTTCCTGTGGGATGACATAAGGTAGGCGAGGCTGGCTGAATTACTGAGAGCCTTCAAAAGTATGCAAAGGCATTTAGATTTCATGTGATAGGAAATAAGAAGCCATTGTAGAGTTTTGAAAGTAGCAAAGGTTACATGATGGAAATAGCATTTTAGGAACATCAGTCCCACTTAGTATTGTGGAAGATTAATTGAAGCAGGTTGGTGTTAGAGATAAGAATACCAGCTAAGAAGAAATCAGTAATATAGTCTAATAATATAGAGAACTGGTATGCTGGTATAGGCTGGTAGCAGTGAGAATGGGAGGAAGGAATTCATAGCAGAAACACTATAGAGAAAAACAATATAATTTGGTGACTAAAGAGATGTGAAGGGTAAAGAAGTAGTCGGTATTTTAAGATTTTCTGCCTAAGAGATAGGAACAACACAGTGCCATTAATAGAATGTCTTTAGTTCAGTGCTAAGAACTAATTTCATTTTCTTTTTGTGTAACTCTAACTTATAAACTTATGAGAAAAAATATTAAGTTGAGTTTGAGAACAGTACTCTCAGATGGCAGATATAAAACTCATCAAAATTGGCTTCCAGAAACTGAAGAGCAAGAGAAGGGAAGGGCTTCTAAGGATTCTTCTCTGGAAATAATAGAAATACCCATGAGAATGTCTTTAGAATGATAGCAGTTTAGATTATATAACCCTTTTTTCCACATAATTAAACTCTTTCTGTGGAGTTCAGTGCTAAAAGAATGTCCAAAGTTATTCTGGATGATAAAGATTGTTCTTAAGAGCTGTATCTGAAGCCATTCAAAGATAGGCCAAATGTCAAGGCTGTGGTTTGAGGTGTCATTCTTCAAAAGGCAATATGTAACTCCTCTAGTGGGCAAGAAGCAGATCAGTTCCTGCGGCGATAGCATTGGGAAGAATTGTCTGAACGAGGCTGGTGGGTGAATATTTAAAAGTCCAGATGTATGCTGCTTTCTGTTGCATATATTTTTATAATTATTTTAATAATTATAAAATTAAATTTTTAAAATTTTTAAATTATAAAATTTTTATAATTATTTTGTTTAAAAAGACACATGATGATGACAGCCTACTAGCAAAGATTTATAGCAATTATTCATTAATACCACCTAGATTATTTACTCAAAAGAAGGAGTTCTACCAAATTTAGGTAACGAAACACATACCAGAAGATGTAAACACTACCGTATTACCCAAACCTAGTCTAAGGAAAAATAACAAATTATAATTTTCATGTATGATGCCTTATAGAATATGAGAAAAACCTTTAGGATTTTATCAGTTTTATCAGAAGGCAGGTTTGAGGCTCAGCTCTTCACATCCAGATGGAAATAGCTCTACCAATTAAGATAAGAGAATAGGTTTTATTGGCCTTACAAATTTCCCTCTAATACTCTGTAAATCATAATCATTATAAATATATGAGGCCTTATGTATTATTACTTGTGGCAAATTTAAGGTAGTTTCTAGAATATAAAAACCTATATGTATTGTTAACACTACAAATACTGTAAGTCTAAAGGAAATCATGTAAAAAATCCATCTCAGTGAATAAGTTACTCACTGTAAGTAAATTTGAACATAAGTACAATTCACATTTCAGATCTTTGTAGCTCAGTCCCTGTTGCAATTTACTACTGTCCTGTCAGCTCAAAAAAGTTAATGTCCCTACGTCACTCACCTACCACCAGTGAATAATCTAGATACCGAGAATAAAGCCCATTTCATCCTTAATACTAACACTTAAAGAAAGATACATTGACTTAATTTCAAGTCTTCTGTGGTGCTTGAAAAGTATTAACTGTGAAGTGAATTGATATTAAAGAATGGAAATTACATTTACAAGGGCATATAAAAATAAGAAATCAGGAGGAAATGAAACAGTCAGAAATGCTCTCTTTGAAGGCATCCAGAATTCTGTATCAATAAATTACCCAAAGAATGTGTGTATGTTTGGAATAGATGCTCTTTTGAGATAGAGGAAAATATAAACCTCTTTCATTCTTTTACATATATAGTATAGATCTTTATAAACATTTTCCTTTAATATGTTCTGATGGCAATTCTAATTAAATAATGTATGTTTTATGACCAGTATGCATCATAAACTTTTCAGAGAAATCTGCCTTTTCATAGTTATATTACTTAGCTAAATTTTGATATTTTAGAATGATTAATTTCTCTTGTTCGTATTAAAAATTTGACGATATATAAAGTATCTAAGATCAATAACATACAATTTTAAACTGACAGAAAGAAGCAGTGACTGCCTAGCCATCTAATGATATCATGAATGAGATTAAACTTCCAACTTTTGTTTACTCTATCCTTATCTTGAAACCATGGATCAGTTTCTTCATCGGAAAAAGGAACTTTTAGGAGAATGTAATTGAACAGTTCTTGAAACAATATTTAAGAAGAAAATGATTTATCACCCTTAATTGTTAACAAAATACACTCTAAAAATAGTGAAACTGTGATATTTTAAATAGAAGAGTGATATAATCAATAGTCTTTCAGTCTAAAAGAAATAAAGGTCTTCTATGTGCCTTAAGATGTAATTTATGCAAATTGTACTTCATACGACTATCCTAGGAGCTGCAGAGCAGGGGCAAAACACAAAAACCAGAATAAGAAAAAGAGAACTTGGGACTTCCCTGGTGGTCCAGTGGCTAAGACTCCACACTCCCAATGCAGGGGGCCCGGGTTCGATCCCTAGTGAGGGAACTAGATCCCACAAGCCACAACTAAAGATGTGCATGCCGCAACTAGATCCCACATGCCACAACAAGGATCCTGTGAGCTGCAGCTAAGACCCTGTGCAGCCAAATAAATAAATATTTTTTTAAAAAAAAGGAAAATGGAACTTTCCCAAATCTGTGTCCTTTTTAAAAAATACCACTAACATACCACTGTTTCAATTCTTAGAAATCAAAAGTTTTTAATGGAATAGTTAAAAGTGGTTTACCTTATTTTCAATTTGTTTTTCCTACATTGCTATGTGCCTGCTTGTTTTTGACTCTGAGGCTTCTCACATAGAAGATGCATAAGATGCATAGAAGGTACATCCGTGGCAATTTTATTCCTTTGTATGCTTCATTTTTTTCTCCTGATAAGATACAAAAGCAACAAGAAGGGCTGAAGATGCTGGTTTTCAGAATTAGTAATTTATTGTTATCACATTGACAAAATTCCTCCTGATACAAAAAGGATAACCTTAACTTAGTTCTCACTAAGAATGAAATTTCATTTAACATCTTTCCCACCAAGCCCCCAAACTCCCTGCATTTAAAGTGGGAGAAATCTATTCTTTTCAAATAACTGTTTTATCATTTAATGTGCCTTCTGCAGAGACCCTTGACATGTGCATGTGTGTGTAATATTTATTCACAAACAAATGAACAATATCCTATTGATTTTTGAGAGCCTATTCTGCTAGTTACAAGAATACAGTTATGAACAAAATATATATTGTCCCTGCCCTCACGGAGCTTCATGAGCTTGTTACTGGTGTTGAGTTTTCTGGGGAATCTTACAAATGGCTTAAATACCCTCTGATAGACAAAGTTAAAGAGCCCAATAAAATTGTCACTTGATCTTAATTCATCGTATTATCTCAGTCACTTTATGATGTTAAGTTAGGGGCTTAAGCAAAATAACTCCATTATCTTCTGTAAGTACTTTCCTAATAGTATCACCCACTGCACTAGTACTGCCATAGACAATTGGAATCCAGTGGACTATCTGGACATCTAGTTTACTAACAAAGTCTTAATTAAGCCCTGGATAAAATTATACCAAAGTTATTAAATTAAAATCCAAAACTTGAAGTGGAATTACTTTAGAGATCCTATAAAGAAGGAAATACAGCTTTAATTCTTCTCCATGTTCTAATTTTTAAGCAGGGCGAAATAAAAGTAAAGAATGCCAAGTTTCACATGTTTTGATTGTTCTATTTCTAACTTTTATGTTTACTAGTCATCTAAATTGATACTAATTGATACTATGATTGATTGGTGAGACTAATTTTTCAAGGTTACTTAGAAGATAGCAAATGTTAGTCTATGTTTAAAATATAGGTAACTTTTCATTGCCTTGTCTGCCTTAGATATTAGTGACATTGAATAAGGAATGACATATATCTAATCTAAGCACAGTTGAATATACATGTATTAAGTTTTTTCTATATTCTATTTAATCTCAAAGATAATCCAAGTTTATTGCTTAATTTCAAGGTGGGAAGCAATTTCTTAGTGTTAATATAAATCTAAAAGTGAAGCTAAACAAAGTATAGTAAATTAAATGACCCAAAATTGTGATGTGTGAGGACAACTTATTCCCACTTTCTCATTATCTTCCTGTGAATACACCCTCTTGTCCACAATATATAAAACCTTAGGACTATTTGCAAAAGGTATAACCTGAGCTCACTATATCATAACTTGCTATAGCTGAAAATTCCTTTCATGGCACATCTTTACAGAGGATTTTGTATTTATAAAAAGACTTCATATACATCTACAGTAGACACATTAAAAACATTTTAGAACACAACTGTTTAAAAGGTGCCATTCACAAAATAAATACTCAAGAAATGTTTCTGAATGAATGAATGATAGTACTTGATATAACAACATATCTGAATGATATGCTGTTATATGATTTCCTTGTATTTTTTATTCTAATAACAAAATATGTTTTATATAGCAAAAAGATTTTGGGGAAAGGATTGAATTAGGTTTGATTAAATTGAAAATTATGGTAGAAATCAACAAACTAATTCATAAATAGTAACAATGCTTTAAAACTAAATATTGATTGCATGTACCAAATTTTTTGTTTTTCTTTCTTTTTTCAAAATAAATGTAGATCCAGCAAAAAGCACCCAGTTGACAACAAATAGGGACAGTCTTACATACTGACAGAGATGATAGTCACATCCTAGTTGTTGTTTAAGAGATAATGCAAATTCCAAAATGTACCTTTTTTTACACTCATCAATTGATACCTGAAATTCCTCCATCAGAGATTCACAGATTTGGGTTAAAGCTTTGTTTTATAGTAAAATGTAGGTATACTTGGTAGCCTATTTTTTTTTTCAGTTACATAACATTTAGGATCAATATAGCCACAATTTTTTTGTGGCTGTTCCTGTCAAATGGTAGAATCTATTCCCCCACCCTTTGAATCTGGGGTGACCTGTGACTCCCTTTGACCAATAAAATAAACCAAGTGATGTTGTACAACTTCTGAACAAGGCCTCAAGAGTATTGCTTGTGTTCCCCTCTTGCTAACTCATGCTCACCATGTAAATAAGTCTGGGCTAGTCTACTTGGGAATGAGATCCATAAGAAGAGAGAGTCCTAGCCAGAAGTCAACACCAACTGTCAGGCATATGAACACCCAGCTCCAGTTGCCTGCAGCTGCATGAGTGCTTCAAGGCAAGGCCAGCAGAACTGCGCAGCTGCACCAAGCCCAAATTAACATGATTAAATAAAATAGCTGTTGTTTTAAGCCACCAAGGTTTGGGTGGTTTATTACACGGCAATAAATAACTGATACAGAAATACTAATTGTATATGTCCAAACTAGGAGAGACTTGGCTTGGCTTGGTAGGCAAAGCAGGCCAGTGGGTAGATTCATTTGCACCAAAGCTCAGTGTAAGCCAGTAGTGAAACATGGCAGCATCAAAATAGAAGTAAAAGTCCAGATCAAGAGAGATATCAGTCCCACTTTCCTTTCTAATGATTAGACTGGATTATTATTAGATCAGGCTTAATATTTTTTAAAACACTAGACATGCTGGAGAACCTGCACAAAGAATAATCAATATGGTGAGCAGTCTGTTAACTTTAATGTGAAAAACCATTGACAGCTGGAAGTATTAACCTTGAAAAAAATAACACCGTAAGGACATGACAATTCTCTTAACATTTTGACAGCACCTCATACAGGGAATCAAATAAGGTAATGATTTAAAGGCTAGGTCTAGGCAGTAAGTAGAAGATCCAAGGAGGCCGATTTCCTGTTAATATAAGAAAAATGTTGACCACGTTATTATTCAATTCACCATTCTAACCACTTTCTACCAATTATTGTTTCCACTTTCTTCACCATGACTTTTCAACCCACTCTCCCATCTGCTTCTACATTCACCTTTTCACTTACAAATTCTTTCTCTATTCTCTTTCAAATGTGAATAATCTTTCTTCTTTTTCTTCTCCATTTTATTCTGTCTTCTATTGATATTCCCTTACTTCTTACCCGTACTTTTGTGCACATATATGTTCATATTTATGTGGTCGTGTCTTTACATATTTATAAATACGTGTATATATGTACATTTTTTATGCATCTGTGTGTATCTTAGTCTGTATCTTTCAGTTACATAGTGTGCCTAAAACTGAAAAGGAACTTTTTATTTCATTGGTTATAGTTTATGCATGGAAGAGTGGGTACACTATATCGATTATTTATCCTCTTTCTTGCAGCTATGTGCTTCCTCCTTCCCCATCTTTTCTTTCTTTCTTTTTTGAGATTTTTTTTTTTTTTTGGCTGCGTTGGGTCTTAGTTGCAGCACGTGGGATCTTCGTTGAGGCATGCAGGATCTTTCATTGCGGCGTACGGGCTCCTCTCTAGTTGTGGTGTGCAGGCTCCATGGTGCGTGGGCCCTGTAGTTGTGGTGCACAGGTTCCAGAGTGCATGGGCTCTGTAGTTTGTGGCACGCTGACTCTATTTGAGGCGCACAGCTCAGTAGTTGTGGCATGCAGGCTTAGTTGCCCCGTCGCATGTGGGATCTTAGTTCCCTGACTGGGGATCGAACCCATGTCCCCTGCATTATAAGGCGGATTCTTTACCACTGGACCACAAGGGAAGTCCCCTTCCCCATCTTTTCTTCCTTCTCTATAATCCTCTGATCTTGACTCTTTCCATTTTGCCTCTGGAACCTTCTTTCCATTGTTACTACCTTGCATCTTTCCACACCTTCTGCACTGAATATTTCACACATACATTCTACCTGAAACTTGAATTTACCAAGGGCATTTCTTTCCTAGCAGCCCACTGGACCCTGGTCTTTTCCCCATACCCTATATACTAGGAAGGAGAGTTCTCTGGTTCCCCTTTGCTACTTTCATACCTTCTGCATCCACGTAAAAATCCTCCCTTCTTTGAGGTTTGTACCACCCAGCTTTACTATCACTCTCTCCCTCTGTCTCCTCTTCAGTGATATCTACTGATCTCCTTCCTGATCAGTGCCATTCCTTTAATGTGAGTTTCAGGCACCTGATTCAGTGTCTTCCTCTCTACCCCAACTTCTGTGTTCATGCTAAGAAACTTCAATGTCAATGGCCCATCAATCCCACTAACATTCCTTTTATATGTCCCAGATCACCTCCCTTTCTTGTCGCATTAAACCTTTACCATTCTCCTCCAAGCCTTTTTCTTTACCCTGTGCTTTCAGCGGAGAACTCTACCTCTTAACTCCTTGGGGAAAATTGAATCTACCAATGTTGAGTTCTGTCAGTTAAATTCCTCCACACCTACAAAGTTATCCACAGCTGTATTCCTCCCACCTCTTTCCCTTTAATCTCCAAGGAAAAGTTGTCCAGTCATATTTTGCATGATATTGCTGCAAGTTCTGCGTATGATTCCATCCTCTGAGACCCTGCTTTAAAAGGTATCATCTGGGGTTTCCTGGTGGCGTGGTGATTGGGGGTCTGCCTGCCGATGCGGGGGGCGCGGGTTCGTGCTCCGGTCCAGGAGGATCCCACGTGCCGTGGAGCGGCTGGGCCCGTGAGCGATGGCCGCTGAGCCTGCGCGTCCGGAGCCTGTGCTCCGCAACGGGAGGGGCCGCGGCGGTGACGGGCCCGCATATACCGCAAAAAAAAAAAAAAAAACGGTATCATCTTCTTCCCTTTTACTTTAGCTTCTTCCTACAATCTTCTCTTCCATAGTCCATAAACATATTCACATGCCATCCATTTCTTTAAAAACTTCCTCAGCCATATATTCCCCTGTAACTATAATCCTCTTTACTTTATATCCAAGCTTTTATACTTTCTAACCAAGCTGATACTTAGTCTTCACTTTTTCACATTCCATTCAGGCTTCATCCCACTTCTGTTGTGCCATTAAAGCTGCACGGAAAAGGTGGTCATTTCCTAATTGCCAAATCTTATGGTCATTTTTCACCTTGATCTTGTTTTAAGTATTTAACCCTGTTGATCACTCCTTTCTTGAAATTCTCTACTCTGAATTCTGTGACAGTACCTACTTTTTTTTTTTTTTTTTTTTTTTTTTTTTTTGTAGTACACGGGCCTCTCACTGTTGTGGCCTCTCCCGTTGCGGAACACAGGCTCCGGACGCGCAGGCTCAGCGGCCATGGCTCACGGGCCCAGCCGCTCCACGGCATGTGGGATCTTCCCGGACCGGGGCACGAAACCGTGTCCCCTGCATCGGCAGGCGGACTCCCAAGCACTGTGCCACCATGGAAGCCCAACAGCACCTACTCTTGATTTACCTTTTTCTTCCCTGTTTTCTCAGATTCTTTTGTCAGTCTGTTTTCATCTTGGTTCTATCCTCTTCTCACCTCCCTTCTCCTTTCCTATGTCCCTCTCTAGGCATTTCCATCTACTCCCATGCCTTCAGTTACAACCTAGAGCAAGACCTAGTCATGACCAACCTCTCCAGCTTCATTTCCCATCATCCTCCACCCCCTACTTCATGATCCTGAGAAACCATACAACTGGTAGGACTTGACACACATCATGCTTTTCATACCTCAGTGCCTGTATATATATTATTTCCTTTATCTGAAATGCCCATCCTGCACTGTCTGTGTTCCCACCCTTCTTGAGGTGACTGTTTCCTTCTTATCCTTCAAAACTTAACTCAGGTATCATCAGAAAGCCTTTACAGGCCCTTGTTCTTTTTCCCTGCCCAAGCTAGGTTCTGTATACTACCCATGCTTATCCTTTTAGTACAGCATTTACCAGTAACTTATTGCAGTTACCATATAAAGATCTGCTTCCCCACCATACTGCTCCTTATGACCAAGAATCATGTTCTAGTCTTTGAATAATCAATGCCTAGAACAGTACCTCATTTATAAGAATTACTGAAAAAATCCTTATTGATTGAACTTAAATCTATATCATAAACTTTTTAAAGTATGCAGTGTTGTGACCTTAAGTACATTCACATTTTTGTGCTCACTAGAAGCTATCTGGATTCCATACCTATAGGCCAATTTGCATCCATCCCATCTCTACATTCTTGCCAGTGTGATCCTTCTAAAAGGCAAATGATGTTACTAGATGAGTTAAAACCCTTTTATTGCTTCCCGCTGTCTACATTAGTGGTTTCATCACAAAGTTTTCACAGGTCCAACCTGCAGTGAGAGAAAAAAAAATCAATGGACCAAGGTTTTCTAAATTTTTTCAACTTAAAGGTTGGGTAGTTAATGAATGGCAACATTAATCAAAATAAGAAATACTGAAATATGCATGGAAGGCAAAATAAGCTTTGTTTTAGATATGCTCATTATCATATCCTGTGGAATAACAAGAAATATCTTGAAGGCAGTTGGATATTTGAGTCTGAAACTCAGAGGAGAGTTTTAGGTTAATGGTCTGTATTGGGGAGCCATAAGCATTTAAGTGGAATCAAGGGAACAAATAACAACTTTTGAGGAAAGTATGAAAAGTGTTATGAAAAGGAGGTAAAACAACATCTAAGAGACCAGCAGAGGAAGAACAGCCATAATAGTAAAAGAATAAACTATATGTAAATCTTTTTCGTGCCCTGCTGCCATGATTAAAAGAGGGCAAGATCTTTGACACTAATGGCCAATCCAAAGGACAGCATTTCTCGTGGCTTTTCTGTCTCCTCTACTGGAAGGATGATTTTTATCCATGTCTCTTGGATTTCCCTGGTTCTTTCTCCTAGAAAAACGAAATTCAGAAGCCAAATATGTTTGATCAGGCAATCTCGTTGCCTAAATAGTAGAAATGGAATGTTTTTTTCTATGGAGGAAATTGTCCAGCCAACAAGAATTCTCCTCTCCATTGACAGATAAAAAAATTGCTCTCAAAAATGGAATCTCTAGAGAGATTTTTCAATTGAGGATAAGGAATTTTTCACTTTTTCACTTTTTCACTGTCTTCACTTCTTTCTCTCACTTTGCAAAAAATATTATCTAGTCAATAAGAGTAGTCCAACCCCATAAAAAAATCAAAAATAAACCTCAAAAGTCACAGTACTTTTGGAAGCAATGTAGCACATCAGAGAGATCAGGGTTGTGGTAATTACACCTTGTGATGTATTCCAACTCCAAAACTTAATAGCAGTATGGTTCTGATCAAATTACCTTCTATATGCTTTAGTTTGTCATCTGATGATGACATCTACTCCATGGAGTTGTAATGAAAATTAAATATGTGCATAAATTACTTCTTATAGTTCCTGGCACATAGTCAGTATTCGTTACATATTACTTGCCTTTTAAAATATATCACAATATTCATTAAGATTGAAAAATGAAAGTAAACCAATTCAGAAAATTGGTAAATAACTTATGGTTCATCTACTTGATGGAAAACTATGTATTTCATTGTAGTACATACATCTTACATAGTCACAAAGAAAGTATAAAAGTGATGTTAACGGAAAAAATTAGGATTTCTCTCTAAAGTGTAGCTGCAAATGTATTTTTTAAGTTTACAAAAAAATTTATGTTATAGAAAATAATAGACTGTAACTATTATTTCCTACTTATGTACAGTGTCATCAATTTACTTTCTTATAATGTGTTACTAAACTAGCAGATGAAATACACCAGTAAATACTTACCCAATTTGGGTTGGCATCGTGAACGCGGCCTGAAGGGGGCTACTATGCCACAGCTAGCCGGGAGGGAGTCCGGGAAAAAGTCTGGAACTGCCTAAGAGGCAAGAGACAATTGTTTCAGGGTGCGTGAGGAGAGTGGATTCAGAGCACTGCCTAAACAAGCTTGAGAGGCAGGAGCCGCAGCTATCAGCGTGGACCCCAGAGACGGGCATGAGACACTAAGGCAGCTGCTGCAGCCAACAAGAAGCCTGTGTGCAAGCACAGGTCTCTATCCACACCTCCCCTCCCGGGAGACTGCAGCCCGCCACTGCCAGGGTCCCGTGATCCAGGGACAACTTCCCTGGGAGAACGCACGGTGCACCTCAGGCTGGTGCAACGTCACTCAGGCCTCTGCCGCCACAGGCTCACCCCGCATTCTGCACCCCTCCTTCCCCCCGGCCTCAGTGAGCCAGAGCCCCCGAATCAGCTGTTCCTCTAACCCCGTCCTGTCTGAGCTAAGAACAGATGCCCTCAGGTGACCTACACGCAGAGACGGGGCCAAATCCAAAGCCGAACCCCAGGAGCTATGTGAACAGAAAAGGGGAAATTTCTCCCAGCAGCCTCAGGAGCAGCAGATTAAATCTCCACAGTCAAGTTGATGTACCCTGCATCTCTGGAATACCTGAATAGACAACGAATCATCCCAAAATTGACGTGGTGGACTTTGTGTGATTTTGTCTATATATTTTGCTTTTACCGTTTGTCCTAGGGTTCTGTCTGTAGGTTTTCGGATTTTTTGTGGGGGTTTTTTGGTATAGTTTTTTGGCACTTGTTATTATTGGTGGATTTGTTTCTTGGTTTAGTTGCTCTCTTCTTTCTTTTTTTTATTGCTTTTCACTTTTTTAAATTTTTAATAATATTTTTATTTTAATAACTTTTATTTTATTTGTTTCTTTCCTTCTTTCTTTTTTTCTCCCCTTTCTTCTAAGCTGTGTGGCTGACAGGGTCTTGGTGCTCCGGCCGGGTGTCAGGCCTGTGCCTCTGATATGGGAGAGCCAAGTTGAGGACATTGGTCCACCAGAGACCTCCCGGCTCCACATAATATCAAACGGCAAAAGCTGTCCCAGAGATCTCCATCTCAACACTAAGACCCACCTCCACTCAACTACCAGCAAGTTACAGTGCTGGACAACCTAGACCAAACAACTAGCAAGACAGGAACACAACCCCACCCATTAGCAGAGAGGCTGCCTAAAATCATAATAAGATCACAGACACCCCAAAACACACCACCAGACTTGGTCCTGCCCACCAGAAATACAAGATCCAGCCTCATCCACCAGAACACAGGCACCAGTCCCCTTCACCAGGAATCCTACACAACCCACTGAACCAACCTTAGCCACTGGGGGCAGACACCAAAAACACAGGGAACTACAAACCTGCAGCCTGCAAAAAGGAGACCCCAAACACAGTAAGCTAAGCAAAATCAGAAGACAGAGAAACACACAGCAGATGAAGGAGCAAGGTAAAAACCCACCAGACCAAACAAATGAAGAGGAAATAGGCAGTCTACCTGAAAAAGAATTCAGAGTAATGGTAGTAAAGATGATCCAAAATCTTGGAAATAGAATGGAGAAAATACAAGCAATGTTTAACAAGGACCTAGAAGAACTAAAGAGCAAATAAACAATGATGAACAACACAATAAATGAAATTAAATATTCTCTAGAAGGAATCAGTAGCAGAATAACTGAGGCAGAGGAACAGATAAGTGACCTGGAAGATAAAATATTGGATATAACTACTGCAGAGCAGAATACAGAAAAAAAGAATGAAAAGAATTGAGGACAGTCTGAGAAACCTCTGAGACAACATTAAATGCACCAACATTTGAATTATAGGGGTCCCAGAAGAAGAAGAGAAAAAGAAAAGAACTGAGAAAATATTTGAAGAGATTATAGTTGAAAACTTCCCTAATATGGGAAAGGAAATAGTTAAGTCCAGGAAGTGCAGACAGTCCCATACAGGATAAATCCAAGCAGAAACATGCCAAGACACATATTAATCAAGCTATCAAACATTAAATGCAAAGAAAAAATGTTAAAAGCAACAAGAGAAGATCAACAAATAACATACAAGGGAATCCCCATAAGCTTAACAGTTGATCTTTCAGAAGAAACTCTGCAAGCCAGAAGGGAGTGGCAGGACATATTTAAAGTGAAGAAAGGGAAAAACCTACAACCAAGATTTTTCTACCCAGCAAGGATCTCATTCAGATTGGACAGAGAAATCAAAACCTTCACAGACAAGCAAAAGCTAAGAGAATTCAGCACCACCAAACCAGCTTTACAACAAATGCTAAAGGAACTTCTGTAGGCAGGAAACACAAGAGAAGGAAAAGACCTACAATAATACACTGAAAAAAATTATGAAAATGGGAATAGGAACATACATATCAATAACTACCTTAAATGTAAATGGATTAAATGCTCCAAACAAAAGACATAGACTGGCTGAATGGATACAAAAACAAGACCCATATATATGCTGTCTACAAGAGACCCACTTCAGACATAGGGACACATACAGACTGAAAGTGAGGGGAAGGAAAATGATATTCCATGCAAATAGAAATCAAAAGAAACCTGGAGTAGCAATTCTTATATCAGAAAAAATAGACTTTAAAATAAAGACTATTACAAGAGACAGAGAAGGACACCACATATTGATCAAGGGATCAATCCAAGAAGAAGATATAACAATTGTAAATATTTATGCACCCAACATAGGAGCACCTCAATATGTAAGGCAAATGGTAACAGCCATAAAAGAAAAATCGACAGTAGCACAATCATAGTAGGGGACTTTAACACCCCACTTTCACCAATGGACAGATCATCCAAAATGAAAATAAATAAGAAATGCAAACTTTAAATGATACATTAAACAAGATGGACTTAATTGATATTTATAGGACATTCTATCCAAAAACAGCAGAATACACTTGTCAAGTGCTCATGAAACATTCTCCAGGATAGATCATATCTTGGGTCACAAATCAAGCGTTGGTAAATTTAAGAAAATTGAAATTGTATCAAGTATCTTTTCCAACCACAACACTATGAGACTAGATCTCAATTACAGGAAAAAATCTGTAAAAACTACAAACACATGGAGGCTAAACAATACACTACTAAGTAACCAGGAGATCACTGAAGAAATCCAAGAAGAAATAAAAAAAAATACCTAGAAACAATGACAATGACAACACGACAACCCAAAACCTATGGGATGCAGCAAAAGCAGTTCTAAAAGGAAAGTTTATAGCAATACAATCCTACCTCAAGAAACAAGAAACATCTCAAATAAACAACCTAACTTTACACCTAAAGCAATTAGAGAAAGAAGAACAAAAAAACCCAAAGTTAGCAGAAGGAAGGAAATCATAAAAATCAGATCAGAAATAAATGAAAAGAAATGAAGGAAACAATAGCAAAGATCAATAAAACTAAAACTGGTTCTTTGAGAAGATAAACAAAATTGATAAACCATTAGGCAGACTCAACAAGAACAAAAAGGGAGAAAACTCAAATCCATAGAATTAGAAATGAAAAAGGAGAAGTAACAACTGACACTGCAGAAATACAGAGGATCATGAGAGATTACCGCAAGCAGCTATATGCCAATAAAATGGACAACCTGGAAGAAATGGACAAATTCTTAGAAAAACACAACCTTCCAAGGCTGAACCAGGAAGAAATAGAAAATTTAAACAGACCAATCACAAGAACTGAAATTGAGACTGTGATTAAAAATATTGCAACACACAAAAGCCCAGGACTAGATACCTTCACAGGCGAATTCTATCAAACTTTTAGAGAAGAGCTAACACCTATCCTTCTCAAACTCTTCCAAAATATAGCAGAGGGTGGAACACTCCCAAATTCATTCTACGAGGCCACCATCACCCTGATACCAAAACCAGACAAAGATGTCACAAAGAAAGAAAACTTCAGGCCAATATCAATGATGAACCTAGATGCAAAAATCCTCAACAAAATACTACCAAACAGAATCCAGCAGCACATTAAAAGGATCATACACCATGATCAAGTGGGGTTTATCCCAGTAATGCAAGGATTCTTCAGTATATGCAAATCAGTCAGTGTGATAAACCATCTTAACAAATTGAAGGAGAAAAACCATATGATCTTCTCAATAGATGCAGAAAAACCTTTCAACAAAATTCCACACCCATTTATGACAAAAACCCTTCAGAAAGTAAGCATACAGGGAACTTACCTCAACATAATAAAGGCCATATATGACAAACCCACAGCCAACATCATTCTCAATGTTGAAAAACTGAAACCATTTCCTCTAAGATCAGGAACAAGACAGGGTGGTCCACTCTCACTGCTATTATTCAACATAGATTTGGAAGTTTTAACCACAGCAATCAGAGAAGAAAAACAAGTAAAAGGAATCCAAATCAGAAAAGAAGAAGTAAAACTGTCACTTTGCAGATGACACGATACTCTTCATGGAGAATCCTAAAGATGCTACCAGAAAACTACTAGAGCTAATTGATGAATTTGGTAAAGTAGGAGGATACAAAATTAACACACAAAAGTCTCTTGCATTCCTATACACTAATGATGAAAAATCTGAAAGAGAAATGAAGGAAACACTCCCATTTACCACTGCAACAAAAAGAATAAAATACCTAGGAATAAACTTACCTAAGGAGATAAAAGACCTGTATGCAGAAAACTATAACCTGATAAAAGGAATTAAAGATGACACAAACAAATGGAGAGATATACAATGTTCTTGGATTGGAAGAATCAACATTGTGAAAATGACTCTAGTACCCAAAGCAATCTACAGATTCAATGCAATCCCTATCAAACTACCAATGGCATTTTTCACAGAACTAGAACAAAAAAATTTCACAATTTCTATGGAAACACAAAAGACCCCGAAGAGCCAAAGCAATCTTGAGAAAGAAAAATGGAGCTGGAGCAATCAGGCTCCCAGACTTCAGACTATACTACAAAGCTACAGTAATCAAGACAGTATGGCACTGGCACAAAAACAGAAATATAGATCAATGGAACAGGATAGAAAGCCCAGAGATAAACCCACACACATAAGGACACCTTATCTTTGATAAAAGAGGCAAGAATATACAGAGGAGAAAAGACAGCCTCTTCAATAAGTGTGCTGGGAAAAGTGGACATCTACATGTAAAATAATAAAATTAGAACACTCCCTAACACCATACACAAAAATAAACTCAAAATGGATTAAAGACCTAAATGCAAGGCCAGACACTATAAAACTCTTAGAGGAAAACATAGGCAGAACACTCTATGACATAAATCACCGTAAGATCCTTTTTGACCCACCTCCTAGAGAAATGGAAATAAAAACAAAAATAAACAAATGGGACCTAATGAAACTTAAAAGCTTTTGCACAGCAAAGGGAAACATAAACAAGACGAAAAGACAACCCTCAGAATGGGAGAAAATATTTGCAAATGAAGCAACTGACAAAGAATTAATCTCCAAAATTTACAATCAGCTCATGCAGCTCAATATCCAAAAAACAAACAACCCAATCCAAAAATGGACAGAAGACCTAAACAGACATTTCTCCAAAGAAGAAATACAGTTTGCCAACAAACACATGAAAGGATGCTCAACATCACTAATCATTAAAGAAATGCAAATCAAAACTACAATGAGGTATCACCTCACACAGGTCAGAATGGCCATCATCAAAAAATCTACAGGGCTTCCCTGGTGGCGCAGTGGTTGAGAGTCCGCCTGCCGATGCAGGGGACACGGGTTCGTGCCCCAGTCCAGGAAGATCCCACGTGCCGCGGAGCGGCTGGGCCCGTGAGCCATGGCCGCTGAGCCTGCGCGTCCGGAGCCTGTGCTCCGCAATGGGAGAGGCCACAACAGTGAGAGGCCCGTGTAACGCAAAAAAAAAAAAAAAAATCTACAAACAATAAATGCTGGAGAGGATGTCGAGAAAAGGGAACCCTCTTGCACTGTTGGTGGAAATGTAAATTGATACAGCCACTATGGAGAACAGTGTGGAGGTTCCTTAAAAAATTTTAAAAAAACTACCATATGACCCAGCAATCCCATTACTGGGCATATACCCTGAGAAAACCATAATGCAAAAAGAGTCATGTACCACAATGTTCATTGCAGCTCTATTTACAGTAGCCAAGACATGGAAGCAACCTAAGTGTCCATCAACAGATGAATGGATAAAGAAGATGTGGCGCATATATACAATGGAATATTACTCAGCCATAGAAAGAAATGAAATTGAGTTATTTGTAGTGAGGTGGATGGACCTAGAGTCTGTCATACAGAGTGAAGTAAGTTAGAAAGAGAAAAACAAATACCGTATGCTAACACATATATATGGAATCTAAAGGAAAAAAATGGTTCTGAAGAACATAGGGGCAGGACAGGAATAAAGACAGATGTAGAGAGTGGACTTGAGGACACGGGGAGGGGGAAGGGTAAGCTGGGACAAAGTGAGCGAGTGGCATGGACAAATATACACTACCAAATGTAAAATAGATAGCTAGTGGGAAGCAGCCACATAGCACAGGGAGATCAGTTCGGTGCTTTGTGACCACCTAGAGGGATGGGAAAGGGAGGGTGGGAGGGAGATGTAACAGGGAGGAGATATGGGGATATATGTTTATGTATAGCTCATTCACTTTGTTCTAAAGCAGAAAGTAACACACTATTTTAAAGCAATTATACTGTAATAGAGGTGTTAAAAAAATACCCAATTTGACTTAAGTAGTAACTTGAGCAAACAGTTTAATGAAGCTATTAAGACAAATAATACATTAACCTATAATCTGAAATCTGTAGCTTTCTAGTAGCCAAAACTCTAGTGGAAGTAGCTTTGCAGTAAGAACAGGGAAACCAGGCCATATTTCTTACTGTCTTATCTTAGGACGTTGTATGAGGGTTTCCTTGTCTGTGCTTCAGTTCGTCATTTAAAATAGAGAAATTCTAATCTTAGATCTAACCCTTTTCCTATTCATGAAGTTTGTGGGAAGCTATTGCTGAGCAACATGTAAAGCAATTGGGCCCTATTTTATTAAAGTATGTAATTTTTTAAAGAATATTATTGATTTGGACAGTAAAGAATAGCCTGCAGGCAGATCCTGCAAGATGGTTCAACAGACAGACACACCTACCTTCCTGTCAGCACAGTCCATGTTTGGCAGGTGTAGTCCATTCCTTACAGGAAAGAATAGGTGCTTCATTGTGTTTCCAAAGTCAGTAAGCTTTTACAAAACTAAGTAATTTGACATTTTTCTCATTTCTGAGATCAAATTTTCATAAATCATTCAACCTGAATAAACTGAGAATGTGGTTGTTCTAGTAATTGTTGAAATATAGTAAATACATTGCAAAATGTGATATTTAAGTATTTCCTCCTAACCTCTTACCTTAGCAAGATGTATTAAGAGTTCTAAATGGAAAGATATCCTACTGTGTGAAAAAGAAACTAAAGTAAAATGAGTCCATCTGTAAAGGAGAAGGCAAAAGAAGCACAAAACAGGTTCATCTCAGTAATTTGGCATTCTGTTGATTCAGAATTCATAGTGATAATAACTGTGCAGAGTAGAGCTTACTTTTACATTACGAGGAAGTTTTTTTAATAGTAATGCAAATCATATTGTGGGGGAGGGATATATTTAACCATCTTGAAAGTAATATTTTCTAACTTTTTACAGTACATCCTGAGAAATTCTATTAGTGGCATATCAAGGTTTCTCCTGGGAGTCATTTGTTAACAGTTAATTCAAGTTATTATCATATTTTACAGTACAGTTAAAATTTCATAGTGACATTTTTCTTCCCCCTCCTCCACAATTCAACGTAGTGAAACTTTGTCTTAAAGGATCTATGTAATCCTATGAATCATAATATTCAGAGTGTATAAAATAGCACTAGTTTTTATCACTAGGGCAAGTCCAACTAATACAGACTTATCTGTGAATACAGTGAATTGTCCAGTAAATCTTCTAGTTCAGCTATTTGCATCACTAGCTTAAACGTGGTTTAATGGTTGTATATTACTTGTGTAAAATTTACGTTTGAGAAATTTGTAGTAATAAATTTAAGCAAGATTTGCATTTTTACTCTAAGATCATTACTATATTTCTCAAAGCAAAGATACTTTTATGCACTGAATTGTTTGTTTCATATTCCTGTTTTCTATTAACAGAAGTCTTGATATATGCAGAATCATCCAATAAACTTGAGCTGTTTTCAGTGTTGCATGCATCCAATTAGTCCATCTAAACCAGTCTGTATGACGCTAAGAATACGCTCATTCCTTTAGTGTCTAGCTCTGTGCTGTGTTTATTTGCAAAGGACCCTCATGCATGGGTCCATATAAATGAGGTAAGCTGGAACAGACTAGACTGTGTCACTCACCAGTCTTTGAGGAGGAAGCTTTGTGTATATGAAAACTGCTGGGTGTGATTTTCACTTATAAAGAAGATTTCTGTGTGTGTAACACCAAGCAAGATTTTTTGTTGAGGTTTTATGCTTGCGGGAAAGAAAATAATAAGGGAAAAAAATCAACTTTTGTCAAGCAAAACTGTCACTCATTCAATGAATGTGATTTCCCTCCCATAGAGTAGTCTAAGAACCTACAGAATGACTTCTGAATTTTTGACTCTATTTTCAGTATAATTGGTGAGTTTTTAATCAACTGAAAAATCACTTATCTTTGACTCAGAAGCATATATAGTCATTGCTAGCCTATTTGTATTACTCAGGAATAGAAACTTTTAAAATGTAGTACAGAAAGTCTGGTTTTATTAGCATCAAATCATTTTTATACATTTAAGTTATATTCATACCATTGAGATATCAAGTTTTTCCAACTTAGCTACCTAATACCTGGCTTTAAACAGAAGAAATTTAATGCATAACAGTTGTACAGTATACCAATATGTTACTTATTTAGCTAGGTAACAGATCTAAGGCTGATAGTATTTATGTATTGAAATATGTACTCTTGGTGAAAATCAGTTTGAAACTGCTCTATGTTTAATATGCCATCTTGTCATTGCATAGTAATGATTTCATTTATAACCATAATGCAAGTAGGTAAATGTATTAAAATTAGTATCTTAGATTTTTCATGTAGCATCTAATGCTGACATAATCTGAAGATCTGGATTAAAGTTTGTGTTTTTGCTGTTTTTTTAACCTCAAATACTTGGCACTCTGCACCCATGTCTCTCACTTACAGTAATGCTTTGTTTCTTAACATGACTACCAAGAATGCTTGGTCACAGGCAAATACTGTCCTTTTTCAGCCAAAATATTCCTGACAATAATTGCATGTTTTATAATCATTTTTTTCCCTCCTGCCCCCCTGCCCCCAACTTAGGTTGGAAAGGCTGGTGGACGTCCTGAGGAAGAAGGTTGGAACAGGGACCATGAGGACAGTGATCTGACTGAGAAAAAAACGACAGTCTGGGGAAGCAATCACATCTGGTGACCAGGCTGCTTCATTCAACACTGTGTAAACACTAAAGCCTTAACTTAGCAAACAGTTGTTAGAAGTGGGACACTCCAACCACATTCCAAGTTGAGATAAAATCAAATCACAAATGTTTAACCACTTTGCTGCTGACCTGAGTTATTTATCCAAATGTATTAACTACAGACTTTTACCAATGGGTAGCTATAAAGTTGCAGCTTATTTTGTAACTATTTTATATCTCACTGTATTTAATATAAATATTTTTGCTGAAAGACCATTATAGAAACATAGTAAAGTTGGTCAGGATCATATCTTCACATATGGCCCTTTCTGAATCAAAATACAGCAGAGTAAATATTGCCTAAACCTTAATCCACTGTGTTAGGTCAAAACTTCAAATACATACATTTTTCAATGTAGAGTTTATTTCTTAACCAATGAGAGAAGCACATACATAAGAGTGTATAGTCTTCCTTCAATGCATGCATGTAATCTTTGTTAGTTTTAAAGAATATTAAGTATAGATACCAAGAATCAAATGTATAATTTGCCTTAATAAGAGTTTGGTTTATTAAAATTACATTAATCAAGGCATGATTTTTCTTTCACTACAAATAATGCACACTGTTTTCAATAAAAAGAGGGTATTGTTAATGTGTACTTATAAATTCATTGTGTCAATATTTTTTAAATGTTGGGTCTGAATAATGATCTAAACTCTATTTAAGCTGTAGAAATTGCCAAGTCTGGGCTTCCCTGGTGGCGCAAGTGGTTGAGAGTCCGCCTGCCGATGCAGGGGACACGGGTTCGTGCCCCGGTCCGGGAAGATTCTACATGCCGCGGAGCGGCTGGGCCCATGAGCCATGGCCACTGAACCTGCGCGTCCGGAGCCTGTGCTCCGCAACAGGAGAGGCCACAACAGTGAGAGGCCCGCGTACCACAAAAAAAAAAAAAAAAAAGAAAGAAAGAAATTGCCAAGTCTGTCTAATAGGCTGGGATACTTTTGGCTTGAAAATTAGCATGTGCCAGCATGATGCTAAAAGGCAAGAGCCCATCAAACATATTAAGTATTCTTTTCTATTATCTTTATTTAGATTATCATTTGAATTTTTGTAATGGAGGAGGGGAATCTAATATATAATATACAAAAGAATTATAATTAAAAATATAAAGCCTTGGGGAAAAAAGTAAACCTGTGATTTGGTTCAGGATACCTACTTTTTTTTAATTTAAGGGATAATTTAAAATAATTACATCATGGCAGTCACTTCTAATCATATGAAATTATGAATAAAACTAAGATTTTTTGGCTTAGGAATGTATTTGACCAGAGGAAAAAAATTTTTTTTAGATTGAATAGATGAGAGGCTGATAGAAAATAAATATGAGCGGAGCAGGATGAAATTGACAAGTAGAGGTGGAATTAGTGAAAATTTTGTAGGCAAGTGAAAAATTTTCGAAGTCCATACAATTTTTTAATTTATCTTTAAGATTGAACTAAATCTACCATTGCCTGTTTTCAGGACAAGTACAGAATACTTTATTACATACACCATTGGAGATTATGCCTTTGAATGCCTTTGAACTTTTTCTACTCTATGATAAAGGTGCTTTATCATAGGGTAACAAAAGAATCATGATGCAAACAAGCTCTATTTCTTTCATATTAAATCCATTGAATTAACTGATAGAATCATCCCACTGAGTTCAAATTTAGAATTTACTCATGTTGCCTACTTTAAATTTTTTTTTTAACTATGAGAATTAGAAAATAAGGAACGATAGGGGTTAAAAATAAGCTAACTGGATTTACTCTACAGTCCTAAAGAGAATTATAGCCTCTCACAAACCAGTGACTATATAACTATACAAATTTGGAATAATTTAGTCATGCATGTAGTCTTCTCTCTGAGCTCTAACTGAAACATGTAACAGCTCCCTATGTGAAGGAAGAGCACCTTTCAAGTCATGCAGGTAAGTAAAAAGAAACAGTTCTTGTCACAAAATAGTCCATTCCTGAATCCTCTTCAAATAAATCACAAGTAAACTTGAATTTTCAGATTATTCCTGAAGAACAGACAAACCTTTATTGAGTTATTTTGCTTGAGGTTTTACAAAACACAAAGTGTAGAATAAAGACATTTTATAATTTCCAAACATCTCTTCCTATAACTATACAATCAGATTAGCACAACTAGTTCCTATAATCAATATCCAGAACTGTTATAGAATTTGATATTATAACGTTAAATTTACAAAACAATTCTAACATCTACTGTTGCTCAGTGTAGGTAGTCTCCCCCAATTACCACATCCCCTTGAAAATGAGTTGTCTACAAAATTACAAATGCTTCAAGTAGTCTTTTTTTGGGGGGGCGGGGAGGGTTGTATGAAGGAATAAGCTTACCCACTGAAGATCAGTTCTTTACATATTCAATTATAATGCAACATCTGAAGTATTCCACCACTGCCCAGAGAGGTTGCTTTGAGTTTACTTTAAACATCAAATCTGATTCCTATAATAACGTGAGAATTTACTTTCCCTTGTAAAAAATAAGTAGTTCAGAGGAAAAGCAGAAAAGATCATATAAATGTGTAGCACTCGATGATTTACAAAGTCCTTTCCCATCTGTATTTTTATTTGATCCTATCAACAATCATATAATAATAACAATATATTATATATATCAACCACGTAATAATGATAATGATGATAGTAATTTTAGTAGTAGTAGTAGTAGTACATTTTGCAAGCAAGGAAACACTCTCAGCAGGGCTAGGAATTTGCCAAGGACTGGCTAGGCCTTACAGCTGAGGTCTTAAGACTAAACTCCATGCAACCGTAGGTCTCCAGACCTTTCATTAAAAAAAAGTAAAAATCAAAGATTTTAACTCCTGCAATTTATTTTATTATTGTACCATTTCTTTTATACATACATTTGTGAATTTTCTACACATTTCTTTCAATGAAGTACTATAATATGAGCTGCATATGCAAATAGCATCACATTATTACTACCTCTCTATAGTGTTATAGTGGCAGCATTAGCCTTAGCCTTCACTAATTAGGAATATTGTGACAATTCGTTGTTGATAAAAAATAGCCTGAGTTGCTTATAAGCAAAGCCTAAGCAGTTATAGCAAAGTTATTAGTTAATTATTATGTGAGAAATTTTCATTCTACTTTTATAAATAAGCCATTATGTTAAAATTATTTAAAATATTTTTCTTTTTTCAGTGAGAAAGTTGATCCTTTGTATATTTCAGTATGCAGATAAACTGATGAATCTTCTTATCCGGTCACTTACCAATAGAATTAGTTTATTGCACAAAAAAAGTTAGAATATTAAAAATTTATAGTTTTAATATTGAATAAAGTTGCATAAAAAGCCATTTTAT
This sequence comes from Globicephala melas, assembly GCF_963455315.2. NCBI lineage: Eukaryota > Metazoa > Chordata > Mammalia > Artiodactyla > Delphinidae > Globicephala > Globicephala melas. The sequence goes on from NC_083315.2 coordinate 116,519,379, forward strand.
AGATAGTGTATTTTTAAAGATAATTATTGAAGTGTCTGTCTTTAAATACTCATGACTAGTGAGGCATTATAATGATAAAATAGCCATGGCCTATACATTTGTCTTCTGGCATAAGGTTTGTATAGAACCCAAATTTTTCACAAGACATTATTGTGTTGTTGATAACTACTATTTTCAGGTAACCTGTCTATCCATATTGAGATATATATAAATATATAAACACACAGACACATACACACACAAATACATTTGTCTTTCTAAAAAATTGATTTATAAGTCAATTGTTAGGCTTCAGTGATTTCAGCATTTTGTTCATCTTTTATTACAAATGCATGTGGTTTCTGAGGCTTTTAAATAAATACATAAAATGGTTGAAAGATTTATATTGCTCGTGCTTAGCTAAATATGTCATCTCTAGAAAAGATGTGGTTTATTTTGGCACTGTTTTAAAAACTCAAATATTTTAAACATTTGTTAAGTTGGAGCTTGCACATTTGAACTAGTAGCATACGTTCCAGAATAGCATCTCAAGTTACCAAATTTTTTGTAATCCTTTTACTAGAATAACTTTTTTTGGAAAGGTTTTCTTTTCTTTTTTATTATGTACTTTAAGTTAAATTTATAAAGGTTGAAGTTATTTTTTTTGATATATAAGTTTATTTACACATACATACATATTATTTTTAATAGAAAAAATCAGATTACATATATTTAAAATGTATTTTTCTGTTTGTGCCTAATAATACATCACTGACATCTTTTCATATTGGTATTCCATATAGAAAGCTCAATGTCATTTTTTTAATTGGATGAATATTTACATATATATGTATTTTTATTCCATAGACAGTTGGAATGCTTATTGGGGTATGCTTTTTTTTTCTCTCTTGGATTTCTCTTTATTTTTTTTTTTATTTTTTTTTTTAACATCTTTATTGGAGCATAATTGCTTTACAATGGTGTGTTAGTTTCTGCTTTACAACAAAATGAATCAGTTATATATATACATATGTTCCCATATCTCTTCCCTCTTGTGTCTCCCTCCCTCCCACCCTCCCTATGAAGTTATTTTTAATGTAGGATTTCATAAATAGAATTGGACAATGATAAATGTATATTTTTAAGAATCAGTAAAATATTGTGTCCTATTGATATTTCTTTGCAGAAATCTTAATATACTTAATATACTTATTTTTAATGTTTATTGTGTATTGTTTTCAAATGTATATTGTTTTCTGAATATAGTTTTGGAGAATGCTTGTACTTTGGAAGCCACCAGTTTCTTGACTATCAGATTATTAACAAAGGTTCATTTTAATGCACAAACTCAGATATCTGAAATATATATTTACTTTTTAGTCATATAAACTCTCTACTGCAAATCCTACACATTTCAATGCAATTATTATACATTTAATCAAACTTATAAGTGTTCAGTCCTGAAGACACGGTACTAAATATGCCTATAAAATATACTGCAGTAAGGAAACAGATTAAGTTCACTGTCAAACTGTGTCTGACTTTCTTGACAAGTTTAATGAAGATAAAATTCATTATGAACAAATTTATTAGGTACCTTACTACTTGCAGTAGTAAAATATTAAAGAGAAATAGTATTTTTGGTAAACATGGTTAAAAAGAACCTACGAAGGGAAATCAAATTCTCTTAATTAAAAAAATAGTAGACTGATTCAAATCTACTACAAAGCACCTCTACTAATTTTTGGAATTTGTATGTGGAATATTGCAGTAACCAATAGCTGAAATCTAAAAACATTGCTTCTGTTGTGATTATTCAATCAAGATAAGGTAAATATAAACAGACTATGTAACACTCTCATCTGTAGTGAACTTAGAATTTAAAGCTTAAGGTACATGGCTAAAAGAGGACCAGGGTGGGGTGGGCAGTAGGAATTGTTGGGGTAAAGTTTCTATAAACTGGTAATATCTAAACTGTCATATTACTGTGTAAAAGAATTGTCTCACCATGTATGGCCTTTGGGATATTGTCATACATTTTACTTCTACATAGGTATACAATAATAATTTTGTTATTGTTTTTGCTTTAAACAATCAACTATTTTTTAAGGTGATTTAAAAAGTAAGAGCAACCTTATTTTATATTGACCCACGTATTTACCATTTCTGGTGCTCTTCTTTATGTAGATCCAAGTTTCCACCTGTTGCCATTTTCTTTCTTCCTGAAGTATTTATCTTTTATACAATGCAGGGCTGTAAGTAATGAATTCTTTCAGCTTTTGTATGTTTGAAAATCTCTCTCTCTCTCTTTTTTTTTTTTTTTTTTTTGGTGCCTTCATTTTGTGAAAAAGAAGTTTTTTGCTGGCTATAGAATTCTAGGTTAACTTTTTGAAAAATACTTTCAGATGTTGCTCTACTGTTTCTGGCTTGCTTTGTTCCTGCTGTCATTTTTATTTTTGTTCTCTATACATATACCCTCTGGCTGCTTTAAGGGTTTTCCCTTCATCACTTTTTTTAGCCAATTTGATTGTGATGGGTTATAAATTTCTGCATGCTTCTGTGCTTATGATTTGTTGAACTTCCTGTACTGTGGGTTTATAATCTTTATCAGTTTTTTTAAATTTTGGCTATTACTTTTTTCAATATTTTTTGTCCTCAAACTTCCTCTTTCCTCTCTTCTGGAACTGCTATTTAATACATATTAGGCCACTTGAGATTGTCCTACAGCTCATTCATTCTTTGTTCATTTTGGGGAGGGTGTCTTTTTCCTCTGGGTGTTTTATTTTGGATAGTTTCTATTGTTTTGTCTTTAAATTTACCAAACTTTTCTTTTGCAGTGTCTAATGTGCTCTTCTTAATCCCATCCAGAGCCTTTTTCTTCACAGACATATTTTTCGTCTCTAAAAGTGAAAATTGGGGCTTTTTAATGTCTTTCATCTCTCTCCTTAATTTTTTCATGTTTTACCTTATCTTCTGGAATATAAAAAATATAGTCATAAGAACTGTTTTAATGTCCTTGTCCGTTAATTCTATTATCTGTTCTATTTCCAAGTCTGTTTCTATTGATTTCTTTATCATGAATTATATTTTTTTAGTTGAAGTATAGTTGAGTTATAATATTATATTAGTTTCAGGTGTATATAATAGTGGTTCAATATTTTATAGACCATACTCCATTTAAGGTTATTACAAAATAATGACTGTTTCCCTGTGCTGTGCAATCATGACTTGTATTTTTCTGCTTTGTATGCCTGGTAACTTTTTTTGGATGCCAGTCATTGTGAATTTTAACTTTTTGGGTGTTAGATATTTTTGTTTCTGGTTGAAAGCTTTCAAACTTTCTTCAGGGACACAGTTACATTATTTGGAAACAGTTTTGAGACACAGAGAGAGAGAGACAGAGAGACACAGAGAGAGGGAGAGAGAGACACACACACACACACACACAGAAAGACACAGAGAGAGAGAGGTTCAGTAGGTGGGACCAGAGCGCCTTTAGTCTAGGGCTGATTCCCCCCCCAGCTCAGGAAATCGCCCTCTGAATACCTGATGCCCTGTGCAGTAGGAGTTTTCTCTGCTGTGACTGGTCCTAACCACGTGTGAGTTTTGGTCATTGTTCTGCCTGCACCTTTCTGGCGGTTCTTACCTTAGCCTTGGTAGTTTACTTACACACGTATGCTTGTCCATACTCAGAGGAAGACTCAAGGAATGCTCTGTAGCTCTCCAGAGCCCACTCACTCTTTCACTCTCTTTCTGTGCAGCAATTTTTGTTCCAGAATTCCCCTCTCCAGTACTCTGACTGCAAATTCTAACCATCTTGGCCTCCCCAAATTCTCAACTCTTATGTTCTCGACTCAGGGAAGCTGCCAGGCTCTGTTTTGTTCCCCCTTCTATACTCTGCTCTGTAAACTTGCCATATGATAAACTGGGGTAATCTTAGGACTCCATTTCTTTCCCTTCTCTCTGGGAACAGTATCCTGTCCTGCCTGTTGTCCAAAGTACAAAAACATTGATTCATGTATTCCCACTGTTGTTTTTGTTGTTGTTGTTGCTTTGGTTTTGGTGGGTCTTTTGTTTTGTTTTAGGGTTTTGGTTTTGTTTTTTGTTTGTTTGGTTGGTTGGTTGGTTTGTTGGTTGTTTTTTTAAGGTGGGGAGGGTAAATGTGGTCCCTGTTATTCCATCATGGCCAAAAGTATAACTTCTCCTATAACTCTTTTAAAATGTCATCTTCTTAATGTCTAGCTTCCCTCTCCCCTGTTGAGAAATCAGCTGTCAGTCTTAATGTTCTTCTCCTGAAAGTAAAATCTCTGTTTTCTCTGATTGCTTTTTAGATCTTTTTCGTTGTTGGGTTTTGGGGGTTGTTTTGTTTCGTTTTGTTTTGTTTGGCAGTTTTATTTTGTGCCTAGGTGTGATATTCTTTGCTTGAGTTCATAGACCTGTTAAATCTCTGACTTCATATCATTTGTCAGTTTCAGAAAATCTTTGCTAAGTATCTTTTTCCCCCTCCTTCTGTGACTCCAATTATATATATTTTATATTGTTTTTCACTGTGTTCCCGCATCTCTTCTGTATTTTCCTTTTTTTTCTCTATGTGCATTAGTTTTGAATTTTCAAAATTACCTGTCTTTTATTTCATTAATCCTGTCTTCTGCTGTTAAAGCCAACTATTCAATTCTTAATTTCAGATTCTGTATTTTTTAATTCTACAGTCTCCTCTTGATGTTTTTGGTACATTTCAATTCTCTGGTGAAATACTCATCTTTCTAAATATATTGTCTCCCCTTTGCTTAGAACTATAAGAAACTATAGTAACTTAGTTACTATAAAATAGTACTTAAAAATCCATGTCTGCCAACTCCAATATCTGAATCACCCATGGGTCTTTCTCTATTGTCTGTTTTGTTTCTAGGTGTCTAGATGCATGGTCCTGTCTCTTGGCAGGCCTATCAATTGTTGATTTACTGTAAGACATCCTGATCCTCCAGGTGATTTTGTTTTCCACCAGAGAGGGCTTAGCCTTTCCTCTATTGGAAAGATTGAGTGGGAGCTAATCACCTTAATCCAGTCAGGTATGCTGAGTTGAAGCTGGGTTGCAGTTTGAGTGAGGCTGTTTTCTCTGGTTTGCCTCTTTTCCTATGGGGTAGCTCACTAGGCTTTCAACAGTGAAGGTAATATCTTCAGTCCTTTTAGATATTCTCATCTGAGCTTTTTTAACCTCCCACTTAGGACAGCCCAGAATTTGCGAAATACTTCGAAGGGGAAACTAGGCATGTGTTTCAGGTCCCTTTGGTTCTCCTGGTCTGTCGCTCCAGCCCTGAAAGATTGCCAACAGCTCTGCTGGTTTCCCTGTCCCTAGCAGCAGTCTTCTGCCGGGACGAACCCAGAGCCCGCAAATGCCTTCAGGGGAAGAGCGGCTGCAGACCATCAGTTTACCTCTCAGTTCTCTCTTCTCTGGAATCTTAGTTCCTCTAGTTTTCTTTGTTTCAGCCCCTCTCTGATACTTTTAAACAAATATGGTATGTATTTTGTCCAGCTTTACTAGTTGTTCCTTGGCAGGAGCGTTGGTCTGCCATGAACGACTCTGTTCTGTCTGGGAGCAGAATTCCAGTGAGTTTTTAATTTCTGTTATTATATTTTTCATTTCAGGAAGTTATATTTTGTTCATTCCCAAATCCATTTGATCATTTTTGTTGTCTCGTTTCTATCTCATATTTTCAACCCCTTTTTAATTTTCGTATACATTTTAAATGTGCTTATTCTATACTTCTGATTATTTTAAAATCTCAAGTATTTACTGCTCCAGTTTTGAGATTATTTCTGCTAGCTACATTTATCTTGCCTTGTTTCTTTAGATGTTTACTGATTCGTGAATGTGAGCTTGTATGTCTTAGGATTAGTCTCTGGGGGTCTTTTCAGTCCTGAGTTGAAGGTGGGTTCCTTCATAGAGGCTTTGCATTTGCTTCTGCCTGGGAACATGTACAGGCCTTAGCACACTTTAAAATCCTAATTTGAATTTTATTGGGCCACTTAAATAATAATCTGGGATGAAAATCCACATGAGGGCTAGCTTGTGTTTATAAAATTCATAAGGGGAATATTTTTTTCTATCCTCCATTCATAGTCTAAGATTTCTCTTTGTGGGTGGGCCCTGGACTGTGTCCCCTATCCCCTACTCCATTAGGAGGCCATGAAAACCAAAGCTCAGCTTCACCTCTATCATAAGTCAAATGCTCTCAAGGTAAAAACTGCCCTTCATGCTTCACATACCGTTAAGGGTTCCCAGTTTAACTTAGGTTTTGGCTTCTCAGTATTCCTTAGCAACTTGCCAACATAATGATGCATTTGACGAGATGTTTGTAATTTTCTGTCCAACATTTTTAGTTGCTCACTGTGGGAGGTTCCAGGTCCATCATAGTAGGAAACTCTAGTCAGGGCTGAACATTATTAAATTTACACACACACGCAGAGGTATAATTATACTACTAATAAAATGTTCTGAATTTAGTATCACTTGTATACATGATTAAAATGAGTAGGTAATAAATTTACCTTCCAGGATCCATAATTGCAGTTCTTTGTCCCCACTAGGAACTACAAGCAGTTTTTCATTAGAGAAAAGAAAATGATTGAATAATCCAAATTAGTCTGGGCAAGAAAACTAACAGCTGCCTAAAATGAAATATTTGAGTTATGAGCCATGTGCCACTTTGGTTTATCTGCAGCCAAAAGGTTCAGAATCCTTATTCAATTAACCATGTTGCTTGGGAGGGACTGGTTGCCCTGAATAAGAGCTGCCTGGTGATGAGTAAGAGGTATCCGTGACACACAAGTTCAGACCTTGCAACTCTGTTTTTGTTGTTTGAACTTTCTTCTCTGTTGTAGCTAGGGATCCAGCATGGAATTTAAACACTTGTGTGGTAACTCCATTCCTTCAGCCATTGTGTTGTTAAGCTCTAACTAACGAACTTTTAACACTGGTTCCATGTAAGGTAAGACTTAGAAAACAGCAGCAATCAACGTTTCTGGCTTTATAAATAAAACCATTTTGTCTTTCGGAAAGTAAGATGCTCCTGCCTGTCTATTCCAACTGATCCCCTCAATAGTAGCGTTCATAACATGTATGAAAAATAAAGAAATAAACCAAGGTAGCACCTAAGAAAGCTTAAATTAAGAAGTGGCTTTTATTTCAAAAAATCACACCTACTGTAACAGAAACTTCAAAATGTATACTTGTTTTAAAACTTAGGAGCTTTGCATAAAATAGAGAAACCAAAATTACGTAATATTTGAAAAGGTAAGAGCTGCCAAATGCACCAGTCAAATATACTTTGTCTCATGTGGACTTTTCTTCCATGCCAACAGTTTTTGTTGCTTAGGGAGATCCTCCTGATAATGTCACAAAGAATGTTTCTCAAACGCATATAGATTATGTACACATTGGCTTTTTAAAGACAAATTTGATTTTAAATCTCTTAGCTTCATTTTGCTTCTGAACATAACTGTTTTGAAACAAAAACCAGGTGACTAAAAGAGAGGAGACTGAATTTTTTTCCCCAACTTATAAACAAGTCCTGAAGATAATTCTGGAGGAGAAAATTCAAACATAGTTTGAACAGTGATATAATAATTTGACATAAAATGTCTCAGTGTTATTGCTTTGAAGAATTACTCTTTACTTGAATGTGTACACTGATTACTAATGTCTTACATCATAGTCTTACCACTTTGCAAAATTAGATTTGCTTTTTGCATCTTATTTTCTTAAATTATGGTCATACTAACAGTAATTGTATACTTTTATTTAGGTGACATAGAGCAAGTGAATATGTAATCTCGTTTGTCAAATAAGAAAACCTTGAAATCAGTTTCCCTTCAATGAAGACCTCAATCATGTCATATAATCACTTTATTTCTTCTTTTATAAAAATTGCAACAACTTTTTCAAGAATTATAGCTACCTTGTGGACTGTAAGTTTAAATATTGCAGATATTATTGTCTTTAAGTTGCAATAAGACAGACAGTGGCTTTATCATTTCTAGAATCAAAGAATGAAGAGTGCCTGTGTCCAAGTTTTCTGGGCCCATTTCGGAATTTTCTAAAAGAACCAATTGCCCAAATCATACATCGAGGTTCTGATATGTTAGTTTGTTTTTCTGTGGATGGCAAGAATATTAATAAAAGTGATTCATTCGTACTAATACCTCAGACCCTATGCTACTCCCCATTTCAGTTCCTACTCTATACTTTTATTATTTAATTCATTTACCATTTTTAATCCTCTACTCTGTCATATTCACCTTCATGAGTTTAAATCCAATTCATCCTTCAAGAACACTTTTATACCACCTCCTAACATGAAGCTTTCCCTAATTCCCCACCTCCACCCCACCACCAAGTAGAAGTTAATCTCTGCTCTGTATGATTTATAGCCCTTCCTTCATCTCTATTAGGGCAGTTATTAAGTTCCCTGTTGTTTCATTATTCCTGTACTATCTCCCATTAGCATGCAGCTTCTGGAGGTCAGAAATTCAGTCTTGTTCATATTTCTTTGCACAGGTAAATACTTAATGAATAATCATTCTTGTTAATGATGAAACCTAAATTTTCAAACTATATTTTTGTTTTATAAACATCTGTGTAATCTGTCTTTCTAAAAAATATATGACACTGAAAGATTAAGATTTGAGTATCTTTTTTAAAATAGTGGTATTAAAATATACTATTATGGCAAATTATCTAGCACCTGGCACATTACCAGGTGAAACATTGAGTTTACCTGAAGACTTTAACTTTTAATTGTAATCAAGTTAAAGTGAAGAGTTTTGGGATTGGGGGAGGGGGTAATATGTTTGATTTGATTAGGTTTGTTATTTTAATCAGAATTTCTTGTGTTTCTGTTAAATTTTTGTCCCATACAGTCCATAGTTTGAAATTTCACTCCATGATGAAGTGAAGATGTGGTTTTGTTGTCTTGGGAAGTTTACACAAAATTTCCAGACCACAAGAGATGTCATTTAAATCTTTATTGAACAACAGTAATAACTAAATTGCTTTCTGGAACCAAGTATGTCAAAATTCAAAGAAAGGGAGAAGGCAAGCAATATATAAACCAGTGGGCATGTTTGGATGCTTTCTGATAATGCTACAATCCACTTTAAATCATGATTTCAAATTCAGTAATTCCTTATTTCCTAAAAGTAACTAAAGTCTTCTGAATTCCGATTATTTTGATAAGCTTTCTTGAGATTTTATATTCTGGTTCTTTATTATTCTTTCAATACCTAAGCCCTATTCTAAGATATTTGAGAGCAAAAATAAATTGTGCATGAACATTACCCACCAAGGTACAGCTTCAAAAATTAATATTTAGTTACTAATTTTATTTTTATCTATTTTAGTCTCCACCAATTTTCATCATGCACCTTGTTGAAGGAAGATTCTAAAGCTTAAAATGACTACCATTCTTCAATAAATAGGTCAGTAATATCAAAGGCTTTTTGAAACACTTAAGCATAGAATATTCACTGCACTTTACTTGTGTGACCATGACATTAACACACTGAAAACCTTTAAGTTCCCTAAAGAAGACTTTCTTCTTATACATCTTTCCTAGCTGTGTCTAATCAAATTATGTTTTTCAAGATAGTATGTCCTTTTCTGAAATTATTTCTAGTATGTGCCTCACACACAAAGTTAACTATCTTGGTTATAATTGACTGCCAGCAGAAAGACTCACTTTTGATAACAGTATTTCTGTTAGTAATTTTCTAGGACATACATCTTCTTTCCTCATCAGGAAATAGTAAACCCAAACAACCAACATTGTTTCCCATGTTGAAAGATTAAAATCATCTTAATGAATAGTGCTCAAATGCTGGCACATGGCCAAATGAATAATCTTTGTCTTAAAGTAGCAAACAGTGTAAGACACTACCTATGTTAAGACTTGATTTTCTTTGAATTCATCAGACAATAAGTGAAAATGCTATAGATTCTTAGCTTTCGTCTTGAACATCTGAAGTTCTCTTAGCTAGTAATTTTTTACTTAGATTTATATCTTTAATCCTAGGATCTCCCATCTCTTTGAAACCAGTTAATTAAAACAGATAATCACCTTATAGAACTTTCACATTAGGGTAAAATGAGAAAAAAAGGAATTGAGTAACTTTCATATACGACATAAACAGGCATTTTCAGAGCTAGAAGTACAAATGTGCGTCCATTCCTAAGCTCCTGCTTCCCCGTTTCTGTTAAGAGCTGAAACTTGTGCCACCATGGTTAATGTTTTGACAGATTTTATCATAAACCTTGCTGTTGTAAATTTGCCTTGAGCCAAAATTTAACATGTTGTAAGCTCAGAAACAGTTTTTGCTGTTAGTCACGAGAAACGGAAATAAATCAATTATGCTCTTTTGAATGATAGGAGTAGAGAGTTTAACTCTTTAAAAGTTACACATGACTTGAAATTTGAGAGAAATTCTCATTTTTTATGTCCACGACCTCTCAATTGTCAATAAAACATACATAAACACTTTTGTGACTCTCACAAGGGAGAATATACCAAAGGAAATCATGTGGCTTTAATATGCTCACTAAATTTCATCACCAAAATATAATCCCTAATTTTTTAAAATGAAAATGTCCTTTGCCTTATTATATGGAGTCAAAAATTTAAGCCCTCAACATATGATTGATTCAAAAACTATGAAGTAGCTACTTTGTTTCCAAATAATTTATCAGAATGCACTTCAGTTAGACCCTGTCTTATGGTGTCTGTCATCTATAACTACTTAGAGTATTTTATTAAACTTTAACTCCCAATCATTGCTATTCCTAACAAACTGCAGATCTAGATATTTTTTCTCTCTAAAACATCTTTAATGACCATGACCATTGATAGTTACTCATAAATGCATTTGTACACAGGCTAAATCATAGCACATCAGTGAAGAAAAAAAAAGAGTTGTAACCCAGTCTTTACCCTAGAATAAATCAAATCAACAAATATTTATTGAATGTCTACTATGTGCAAATAGCCCTGGACTGGTCAGCTTTTAAAAAGCCATCCAACTTTTCACATTGACAAATCAAAGCATTATTTTCAAGTATTGCAGAAGCTGCTTCCATGTCCTTTAGGTGACAAAGCCTCTGAGGACCCTGCAATTACTTAGGATAAATAAAGACAAGGAAGAGAACGCTAATTCACGACTGAAAAGAGAAGAAAGAATAACCTAAAATATCACCAGCAGATTGCATCGTGTGTGTGTGTGTGTGTGTGTGTGTGTGTGTGTGAGCTTATGTGTATGAGCATATATTATATATGTGTGTATATTTATATACACATATACACACAAAGAGAAGAATGAGTGAATTTGAAAAAAATAGTCTTTGTTAAGGTGACATAAGAATTGACATTTATATTTGAGTCCAGAGCTTTGCTTTAAAAATGGCTTAATGTCTTAAAAAGGAACGAAATTGGGTCATTTGTAGAGACGTGGATGGACCTGGAGACTGTCATACAGAGTGAAGTAAGTCAGAAAGAGAAAAACAAATATCGTATATTAATGCATATATGTAGTATCTAGAAAAATGGTACAGATGAACCGGTTTGCAAGGCAGAAATAGAGATACAGATGTAGAGAAGAAACGTATGGATATCAAGGGAGGGGGATGGGGTGGGATGAATTAGGAGATTGGGATTGACATATATACAGTAATATGTATAAAATAGATAACTAAAAAGAACCTGCTGTATAAAAAAATAAATAATTTTTTAAAAAATAGGCTTAATGATATTTTGGCCAGTGTTAAGTTCTGTGGTACTAAAAAACCAAATATAGTATAACAGATTACTCAACTTGTCCCCCAGATTCTAAAACCTAGCTTTCCCTAAAGTCTGTTAAGAGATGTCTTCATCAATCAACAGATTTATAATAGAAGATGTGACTTCTACACTGTTACTATAAAAAATTATGATAGAAGCCTAAATAAGTTAATTTTATCATAAATAAGAGAAGCTACTTAAAAGCGCATTTTAAAGATTCTAATTTTTATTAGAAACTAAATAAATCCACCAGTAAGAGACAAAACTTGTACTTTATTATACTACATTATATATTATACTATACTCTTTTATACTATATATTATACTGTATTTTATGCTACAATGGTCTATGCATTTCATTTTACTAATCTGTAAAAGATAAAATAATACACTACCCACATCAAATAATTAAATGTGTTTCCTTAGTGAAGTATAAAAAGGAGGCTGTCAATAGTTTGCAGTTTTACCAAATAGAATTAATCCTTGTTACTTTGCACAGAAGGCATATATATATATATATATATATATATATATATATATATGACTGATGATATTGACATTCTCATGGGTGATGTCTAGTGTCAATTTTAAGTATTTGTTTAGGAGAAGTAATTTTTTATCAATTTTAGGCTAAGTTTAATTTCTAATGAAAATCAAAGCAGATTCTTTTAAGCAGCACCTTTCATCTTTCCTAAAATGTCTGAAATTAATTTCTCAGTTTTTCTGTGGGGAAAAAAAAACTGGTATAGCTCTATTATTCAAAGTTTATAAAAAAGAAAAGTTTATGCTTCTATTATGAAATTGTTGCTTATTAAGACCACTTTGAAGCAAAGGTATCTTTTGATATCTCTTTTTAATTATTTGATACTTTTTCATCTGTTTGTAATTTATTTTCAAAGTATACCCTAATTGCTCTGCAGTAAATTTTGGATTTCTTCTCAGTTTGTGTACAGCCTTCTCTTCTTGATAAAACTATACTATTGACCTTCGTAAATATAGCAGGCACTTTCAATGTGTGACTACATTGGTTTGGTTTCTTTTATTCATTTTCTTGGTATATTGTAAAAAATGTCTTTGGATATATTTTAAATAAAATTTCACTTGGACAATCCAGACATAATGCTTGGAGAAAGTTCATGGAGAAATATTCTCTTTAGAGTTGTTTCTGATTTTCATTTCACCTTTCCCCCTCCTTTGGCCAGAATTCCCAATACTGAGACCCTCTCACCTAGGACCTAGCCTGGATTCACCTGCCCCCTTGTGGTATTCCTCTCTGAATAGTTTATTGATTTCTGAAATTTGGATTTGGTATTACATAACCTGAGAAAATAAACCTCTTTACTCTTGTGTAGCAGTCTAAGACCAGAAAATTTTTCTTCTGTTAGTCAAAGGCTAACATAAAAAGATGAAAGTTTATATTTTTAATTTAATTTAGAGCACAAGAAGGAAATTGAGCACTATAAAGAAACTAGTAGCTTGGAATAAATGATAAGAATTTTGTCTAGAATCGATATTAGTGACCTGCAGATTAATAAACTAAAGAGATGTTTCCAAGATTCTCATAAAGCAATTTAAAATCAAATTTTTTCTATGTCAATGTCTCCTTTTTTAGTGAGTGGGAGAGGAAAATGTTACTCTATTTTATTTAAATTTTAAATAGATTTCCTAAACCTCTCATCAAGGATGAATTCATAAATATACAAAATAAATTAAATGTATACTATATGATCAGGTATTTTGGTACGTTTGACACAAATAGGTTTTTGTCTCTCTCTGAAAAAAGGAATTTTTTTCACATGCTGCAGGACTAATTTTTACATCTTCAATCTTCAACTGAAGTCAATATTGAAGTCACATGGAAAAAGGTTGATATAGTCAATGAGTGAATTACCTAGGCACAAATTTGGAGGCATTTTGCAAGAATAAGGACATAAGAAGTAGGCATCTAGTTAATAAAGAATAATGTGCAGATAAAAGAAAGGGGAAGAGGAAAGAAAAGCACTATTTACAAAAGTAATTTGTCTCTCTTAGAAGGAAGAAATAGATTAATAAATTATTGTTAATAAGACCCCAAGTAATCTTTAAAGACTTATTTTTCTATCTGTTAACTGTAAATATTTCTAACAGAAAGAGTTGTCTCTATGCTGTTCCACCTCCTCGCCTATTCTTCACCAAAGGCTGGTTTGATTGAATAATAGTGGTCCTCTGTGGCATTTTTAACATTATGTCACCTCACTTGAGATCTAGAAGAAGAAAAAGTATGCAGGCTTTAATAAAGTTGTAGTCCAACTTCCAAATTTCTAGTATTTAATGCTCCTTTGCAGCTTCTCTTACATTTGTAACAGTTGACCTACTAACAGGTTCCCAGAAACCCAGGTCCAAATTTTGGCAGGCTTACCTCACCTCTTTGTCCTTCCAAAGTACATAAATGCTAAACTGCGTTCACTGTGAGGAAGAGAGAGTCATTCTGATGAGACTTTTAAAACCAGGACCCTTTCTGCTCCCTACCAAGTTACTGCCATTCTCTCGAAAGGAATAAAGTTTTGTCAGTGTGCTCTTGGCATAATTTCTTCAGCCTGGATTAAACACAGGTGACTGAGAGTCTACCTTATCTCCACAGGGCATTAGTCACTCTATAAAAGTTAAATTTATTATGAAATGCTTTGTTTGTGTTAACATATATCTTCTCTGGGAAGTTGGAAACAAAGGCATGTCCTTTAAGACTCCATATGGGGAAAACACATCCTCCTGTGGAATTTAACCTTAATTTGAACCAAGATCTGTGAAAGAAAAGCACTTTAGTGTATTGTTCCCTTGCTCCACCCCTCTATTCCCTTATCTAAATGGGGTTACTGTTGCTTCGTGTTTTTTAACTCTTCCCATTCCAAATCTTGCTTTCCTGAGTTTAAAATAATCTTAGAAGTATATCAAAATAATTGTGGCAAATAACTATGCCTTACTTTTAAGTATGAGTGGTTTAATTCTGATATCTTTAAAATTAAATAAATATATAGCCAGTTTATACTTATATATCTTATTGTTCATTACCTTGTTTTAACAAATGGTACATTGTAAAGAATATTTTATTTCCTGAAAATCTTTTCTAAGATTCATTTACTAGCAAACATTGTCATGTATGCATAGTTTATGCCTTATTAGAAGTAAAGAATCATAGAAGAAAAGTTTACATTAGGAATGATGAGGAGATGTATTTGAAAGACTAATTTTGATCTCTGTTTTCCTTCAGTCTGTTTGCATAATCTTGCAGTGCTTTCAACGTATCTAAATCCATAGACGTTCCAAAGCTTCTTTTTAAAAGTAAAAGCAAAATTTCCATGGCTGCTTCCCGCCCTCATAACAGACCAGTTGTTTATAAGCAGCAGAGAGTATTTCCCAAAACACTTTCAAGTTTACATTTTTTAAAATTCTGCTTTTATGAATACTTAAAGTTTCTTTTTTTAATTTTTATTTTTTAACATCTTTATTGGAGAATAATTGCTTTACAATGGTGTGTTAGTTTCTGCTTTATAACAAAGTGAATCAGCTATACATATACATATATCCCCACATCTCCTCCCTCTTGCATCTCCCTCCCACCTTCCCTATCCCACCCCTCTCTAGGTGATCACAAAGCACTGAGCTGATCTCTCCGTGCTATGTGGCTGCTTCCCACTAGCTATCTATTTTATATTTGTTAGTATATATAATACTTGAAGTTTCTTTAATAGCATCTACCAACAAACGTAGTTATTCAAATGATTTTCTTTCATTATCTTTTATTAAGAAAAAAATAAATTTGAGTATAAGCTTAGATATTAATTTAAAAAATATGAACATGATATTTAACTTGACAAGTACTCAATTCTTCTACTCAAAATGACTATCTTCAGCATTATTAAATTGAAAATTTCGTAGCAAAATAAAAAATTCATGGCAAAATATTTATAGATTCCTACAGTCACATATTTCCTTATTACATAGTATATTTTATTTAAACTATTATATTAAAATTAGTTTGATAAAGATTTTTTAAAAACTATGGAATACATGCATAATACATTTAGGACGTTAGGACATTTATCACAAGAAATATCAAATCAGGGCATCATTGTTCTCCAATTCAGCCCTGCCTACATTTATTGGTTCCACCCGAATCAACCCTCGTATGACATTTATTGAAGCTTAGTTTCTACCACATGTTAGCACTTGATTATATACTATGTTGTTATTTAAATTCATAATATGTATTATTTTTCATGGAAATTATAAACTCACAATAATAATGAGTTGACAAATGGAACACTTTAATTTACCTCTTAGACTCAAATCCTTGTTTCTCTTGGAATTTGCACTGCATTAGACACTGGTTTGATACAAACTTTCTTAAAAGATAACAGCCCTATACATCTGTTGCCCCCAGATTTTCCCAAGAATGGCTTTGGATGACTGTATCCATGGCATATATAGATGCCTGTATAGCATATCATTTATTCATGGTCCTACCATAAGATAACTGTAAGAAGATCTTTCACAGGAGTAAAATTGTCAAAATGATAGATGAACAAGATAATGGGAGAAGTGGTAATAAGTATAAGACTGAAAAGGCAGATGTTAACCAGAAACAAAGAAAAGAATGAAAAGTGTGGACTTTGTAGATGATGGTGAGAAGCACTTTGGCAAAAACAAAATAAAGGAGCAGGACTTTCCTGGTGGCGCAGTGGTTAAGAATCCGCCTGCCAGTGCAGGGGACACAGGTTCGACTCCTGCTCCGGGAAGATCCCACATGCCGCGGAGGAACTAAGCCCGTGCGCCACAACTACTGAGCCTGCACTCTAGAGCCCGCAAGCCGCAACTACTGAGCCCATGTGCCACACACCTAGAGCCCGTGCTCCACAACAAGAGAAGCCACTGCAATGAGAAATCCACGCACCGAAGCGCCCCCGCTCGCCGCAACTAGAGAAAGCCCACATGCAGCAACAAAGACCCAACGCAGCCAAAAATAAATAACTTAAATAAATAAATAAAGGAGCAAAAGGGAGAGAAAGAACCAAAGATAATTCCAAACTGCCACATGTATGAATTTTGGTGAATCCCAAAATATTTGCAAAACTGGATAAAAGAGGTTTTGTTTGTGTGTGTGTGTGTGTGTTTATAACAATGTAGACAAGAGTGGTCTTCACATATTAAATTTTAAAGATGTCAGGATGTGGCAAAACAAAATAATAAAATACTGAGCATCTTTACTGACCATGAGCTCTATTACTAGACAAATACGTGTCAGATGAAATTAGAAATAATAAATAATGAGTTTGTTCGTGAAATGTATTATTGTATTAATTCTTATTTTATCTGTGAATCTCCAGCACCAACTAGAACATAATGACCATAGGAGACACTTAAAAACATTTAGCTTAAATTAAAATTGCCCTTACCAATGAAATCACGATAGAGTCACAAGAATTACGGATGATGTACTGTGGCAATGGGTAAGGGCTAGGGGACAAGAGAATCAATTGTAAAGCATCTAAGCCCTATTAATATATTAGTCATTTAAGGTCATACAAATAATTTACAGTACAAGTGAAGGTGAAAGTAGTGTTCTCAGGGGATATTTTTCTATACTGGTTATATTTGGAAGTCCTCAGGACAGTTTCCATTCTGATTATATTATGGAAGTCTTCAGTATTTCTCTAAAAGTATATCTTGATGAGAGGATTGAAAGAGATAATAGAGGGGGTATTTGTTTTTATCAGTAATTCAGACAACACCATCCCAAGTGCTGGGGGTGCAAAGTTGAATAAGACACAGTTTCTATCCTCATGGAAATCACAGTCCAGAGGGAATGACAGAACTGTAAATAATGTAATGTAGTATCATAGGTACCATAATAGAGGTAGGCTCAGAATGCTTTGGCAGAACAGAAGAAAGTGTATCTTGCCCTGTCTATGAGATTAAGGAAGGCTTCCCAGAGGAGATGGTGTTGGAGCTAAGTGCCTTTGGGATTGGCAATTAAGGAGGCCATGATGACTTTAATGAGAGCAATTTCTACTGTAATGAGAGACAAAATCCAAATTGCTGTGAACTAAGGTGAATGGAAAATGTAGAAATAGACACAGTGAATATAGACTACTTTTGCCTGGAAATTACCTTCTAACTCTTCTTACTTGCTGCCTCTGAAAAGATTTAATAAGGAATTTCACATTGCATAGCACAATTAAGTGCAATGATAGTAATGGATTTCTTTTTCTGTGTTAGTAGATAAATTGCATTCCACTTGTACAAGCTCAAGAGCGTAAGTCCTTCCAGCAAGAGCCTTAGCACTGAAAGAAGGTCATATCTACACCTTTCCATTATGAATGTCTTTGATCCCTAATTCTATTCCTTTTTCTATTCAGGAATTTCACAGTCTTGATTGCAAAGTGTAACCTGATGAAACTTTCTATTTCTTTCCTCTCTTCCAACTTTCTTATAATTTCTCTTTGTATCTCTAACCACATATCCTCAAGTGATTCACATATTTTATTGTCCATACATTATCTTTCTAATACTAAATATTACCTACTGAATAAACTCCAAAGTTTTTAGAGAATTCAAAGCCCTGCAGACTTTTGTTCCAGCCTACTTTCTCAGCTTTATCTTCCTGTAGCTTCCTCTTTCAGACTTCAACTTCACCTTCCCCTCTATGCACTCTGATCTTTCTGGCTTCCCTTTCCTGACACTGTTACTTCCTCCTGGAACTACCATCTCCCTGAAATCTTATATCTAAATCCTATCTGACACTTAGGTCTTAGTTGTCATATTCCCTATAAAAGCCTTTCTTAGTTTTCCCACATATAGATTTTCTTCTCAACTCTTAATATTCATATGTGCCTCTCTGTGCCTTTCATTCATTCATTTATTCATTCATTCAACAAACCTTTACTGAGCACCTACTATGTGCCAGGAACTGAAACTGCCATTTTCTACATTTTTTCCCATGGTTGAATAACTGTTTTATCTCATCATTCCTATCAGACTGTACATTCTTTGAGGTCAAGAATCATCTGATATAGCTCTATAACTATCTATTACAATGTTTTACACATAGTAATTGTTCTACAAAAATATATTGACCATATTAATGAATAAATTAATCTCAAATGGAGATTAGTCCCCTGAAATTCAATTAGACAAAGATAGCACCCAAATCTTTTATCCTCCCTGCCGTGAAATTCCATCCTATTATCTGAAAGAACACAATTTGTTACTTCCTCAGGTTAAACACCTTAAAATAGTATTTTTTTAAAATGGTATTTGATTTCCTTGTACTTATTCTCTTACACTCTTCCTTGTCTTCAGCTCCATCCATTCCACTGAAAGAGTCCACAAGTTATAGTATTAATCGAATCTTCCACTTACCTCAATTACTACCTCATTTAGCTGGTGACCATACTACAGCTTCCTTCTTAAAAGGATCACTCAACATCAGTCACTTCCTTCTTTCGATCCACCCTACATGACTTAGCTTTGAATGTAAACTCAGATTATATGCCTTTTCATATCTTTCCTTTTTTCTTTCTGTAGACATTATAAAACTGTTTAATACTATCACACTTCCATTTCTTCCCTAATCTTCCATCTTCTTGCTATTTGCCAACAATTTTAGCTTAAAATGTCCTTCATCTCCGGAACATTCTACCTCTTTGCTTCCATCAGCAAAGTTTACTATCACTCCAGCTATCTGAAACCCAGCTTAAAATTCATTTTCAAGGGAATTTTTGGATTAACCTAGATTCATGTATCACTGTACTTATTTTCTATATATTGTTCAACTACTATATTTCTTTGAATCAGTTATGTATTTATCTAATTCAAACAGTGTAAACTCCAATATGAACCCTGTATACTGATCTGAATTTTACGTGTGAAAATTTGCTCTTCATGATGATGTTAATCTGTGGTTTTCTGCCCTTTAGGTAAAACAAACATACTAGATTAAATAGTACCAAGATATTCAACTCTTCTAGAATTACAATATATAATGACATGATCTTTATTGACTAATCAACCAAAATTTACAGAAAAATAAATGCTACCATAATGTGACCTCAAATATACGTCAATCCATTAATTATGAGTAAGAGAATGAATTTGAGGCTTGAACACAAGGTAATTAAGAGGATCTCATAAGAATCACCAACTCTTGATTGTTCGTTAAGTACCAGAGTTTAGAATAAGGAAACGTGTTCTGCTTCTGGCTGTAACAGAGTTGATAGAATGAGATTAATTCACTCACTGAGAATAACTATAAAACTTGGACAAAATGCAAAGTAAAACAAAACAAAATCTGAAGGCACTGGAGAACAACCAGTGCAGCCAGGACCTGAGGGGCCAGGATCCTGGAGAGAAGGAAAATACGCTGAGGTGAGTCCTGCATTCCCAGCTGTGTTTTTCCCTTGAGGCTTTTGCCTATGCAAGGTTTGGGGCATAGAAGTATAACAAAAGCAGCATTCTTGAGTTTGTGGCAGTTTGGCTGGGCTGGAGAATCAAAAATGGAGTTTAGAATTAAATTAAGCAGTTATGCTATGAGGGGCCAAGATCAGGAGACGAGAACTACAGACAGTTGAGACCAACACGCTATGTACAATTTTTCCCTTAAGGCATTTTCTGATTTTTAAGAGGCTAAATTCAGGACAAGACACAGAGAAACCAAGTAAAAAACACTTACTAAGAAGATAAAAAGCTAAGAAGAGAATTAGTCAGTCGTGTGATGCTGAGGAGACAAAAAATGGAGTGCAAGCCTCACCAAAGAGGAGAGACTCAGCTTTTGACTTAGATCCTGGGAAAGCTATGCCATAGGAGTAAGGATAGATTGTAAATAGACCAGCTTCAACTATATCAAGGTGATCCTCCCCAACTAACTCACACCTAAGATGCCCCCACCAACACAAGTTGGAATTTGGAGGAAGAGGAACTTGCCTGTGCTCTAGGCCAGGAATCCCCAACTCCCGGGCCGCAGACCACTACCAGTCCGTGGCCTGTTAGGAACTGGGACACACAGTAGGGGGTGAGCAGTAGGCAAGCGAGCAAAGCTTCATCTGCCGCCCCCCCCCCCCCCGTCGCTTGCATTTACCGCGTGAATCATGCCCCCTCCCCTGTCCGTAGAAAAATTGTCTTCAACGAAACCGGCCCCTGGTGTCATAAAGGTTGGGGACCGCTGCTCTAGACCCTGCACTGACTAGGCAGAGACCGTCTGCTACTGGAGGAGGTGCATAGAAACCCCTCCCCTGCCCCCGCCACGAGCCTTGCATCTAGTAACTGGCAATAGCCACGTACTGGTGGGGGAAACAGAAACATGGAAGTAGACTCCCTCTATGTTGCAGGCATAGATAACCTGCTGTAGTCTGACGGTGGAGCAGGGAAACAGAAAACAAACAAAACCCTACAGTTCTCCAGGCCTCACACCAAACACAACATAGTGGAAGTCCAGCTCACCACTGGAGGAATTTCAAATCTGTGGTATGTTAAAGGTAACTATAGCAGCTACACGACCCACCTTACCTCAAATGCTAACTAAAGTCACTCAAATCCCCATTAGTGAATGGGGTATTCCCATCTGGGGCATTTACCTAGGTTTCTACTGTCCTTTTATACACAAAATCTGACATTTAATTTTTAAAAAATACAAGACACACTAAAAAGAAAGAAGAGCCATGTGAAAAAATAAAATGGTCAATAGAACCAGACCCGGTGATGACCCAGCTGTTGAAATTATCAGAATTAAAAAAGAGGAAAAATAAGAATAAAAACACATATTAATTTCAAAATGGTAATAATAGGAATGAGGATTTCTCAGATAAACAGAATCCAAAATAAAATGAAGTAGTATCTCTAAAGTACTGAAAGTAAACAAACAAACAAAAAACTCTATAACCTAGAATTAAAAACCTGGCAATAAAATCAGAGAATATCACAAGCAGAACTCCAATAAAAGAAATCCTAAAGGGAGTTGATTAGACAAACGGAAAGTGATCACAGATGGAATCACAGTAATATTGGAAAGAATGAGAGCACCTGGAAGGGTAAATGTGTGAGAAAATAAATGAATGCTAACTATTTAAAAAAAAATAGAACACATGTAATAAAAGTTTATTTTGTTCAAAAGAAACATCTATTGTAACTGAAAGTCTAATGATCATAGCTAAATAAATAAAGCACAGATTGAGAAACATGTTTACCCAAGTGGTCATCTAGTCTACCCTTGAATGTTCAATATTGAGATGCTCACTATTTCCTGAGGTCGCCTACTCTATAGCCATGCTACAAATGTCTTTATATTGAGTTATACTCTGTAATTCTCTCAAATTTCTACCTTCTGGCCCTAATTTTGCCATCTAGAATCATATGTAATAAATATTCTAATTTCTTTCACACATGCTTGAAATAACTAAATTATCCTCCAATGTAACAGAAATGTTTTATTCTGTGGCCAAACAGCCTCAATCTAAACCATCCTTCACAAGGCTGGTCCAGTTCTCATCTAATCCAGAATCTTTTAAATGCACCTCACTTTTTAAACATTTCTCAAAGAATAGATCTGGAATAGATCTAGAATGGTCCTGCAGTGACCAGGGCATTCTTGCCCTCCCTATTCCATGTGTGCACCAATGGCATTTATCTTTTGTAAGGTGTGTGTCGGGGGGAATCATTCTAGTTATTTATATGTAATTCCTGATTTTACCTCTGAAAACTCTAGCCTCAAGAGGTAGGACTTATTTGTGTTCACTGAAAGCTATTGCTCAGGAATATTAAGCTAGAAATGGTATACAGACAAAAACTGGCCAAGAGATTCTGAAGGCTATTTCAGCAGGTAGTGGACAGTAGTAGGAAGTAAAATTGTGACCTTTAGGATGTTAAGGAATAAAAGGTTGGCGGAATGGGGGGTTATCGATAGAGCATATTAATTAATTACAGATATATAGGCCATAAGAGGGATGCGTCAAAGACTATGACTTCTCAAGCCTGAGTGACAAAGAGAATGAGAGAAATAAGGACATCAGGAGGCATGCCTTGTTACTGAGAGAAATGTGTTGCTGTCATTTAAATTTATTAAATATTCATGGAAATACCTTGTAGACAGGTGTAGAAATAAGACGGGAGCTTTTGTTGGGGACAGAGGTGGACTTTTAGCATGGTACAGGGATATACTTATAGTTGAACAAGTTGGGTTTATTGCTTGTTGCCAATAAGGGAGACCACACATCATAGGGGACTGTGTGGTATTTTAGTAAGAGGGTGTTAGAAAGGACTTATTATAGTGTGCGGGCTTGTGCTATTTGGTTTGAGGGAGGACTCAAGAAAGTGGGACTTCTAATTGGATGCTGTCAGGGTGCGGGGATAATACTATGCTTGAGTATCTTAAGAAATCTTATCTAGAAGGAGTTGAGAGTAAAACAAAGGCAAAGCTGTACTTTATAAAGAAGCAACAGTTACTAATCCTAGCTCAGATGGGGGGAGTGTTTGCTATTTTTGTGGTTTGCAGTGCCTTTTTTATATCTGTGCTTAGAAAAAATTACAAAGTAGTCTTCTTTTTGTCTCATTTTTCTATAGTTATAAAGTGGCTTTGTCTGCTATTGGTGTTCAATAAAGTTGTTTATGTTTTTTAATTAATTAATTATTTATTTATTTATTTTTGGCTGTGTTGGGTCCTCGTTGCTCGCAGGCTTTCTCTAGTCGCGGCGAGCAGCTCCCACTCTTCGCTGCTGTGCGCGGGCCTCTCATCCTGGTGGCTTCTTATGTTGTGGAGCATGGGCTCTAGGCGCGGGGGCTTCAGTAGTTGTGGCGCATGGGCTTAGTTGCTCCGCGTCGTGTGGGATCCTCCTGAACCAGGGCTCGAACCCGTGTTTCCCTCACTGGCAGGCAGATTCTTAACCACTGCACCACCAGGGAAGCCCCTAAAGTTGTTTATCTTTGACAGGAGAACACCTGGGCCTAACTGTGAATGCTGGACTAAATCGTAAGGCTAACCTAGCCTAGCTGGAAGTGTCAAGCCGGTTTCCAAATGTGAGGGGCTGTTTTTCTTTCTCAGGCTAACATACTAGCCTTGGGGAACTATAGTGAAGGTTGGAGTTTTCTTCTTTTTCAGTGAAATTAGAAATAAGATCATCTGCCAGGCTTTAGGAGAAAGGGAGATGAAAAAGCTTGGAGACGGTTTGAGTCATCTGCTAAGACATTGTATAGTGAATCAACAAAAGATGCTGTTTTCTATTGTCATCCATTTTACTAAAGAAAATGCAACTGTTGCTGTGTATTGTGAATTTATGGAGGATTGAGAAGTGAAAGCCCTTTTATTACCTAAAAAAAAAAAAATAGGATGGATTGGTATCTTTTTATACAAGAGTGGTGCAGCAAACCTCTTTCTTGGGATACCCATACAAGATTAAATATTATTTGATATGAATAATATGTTAACTTTTATTTTTGCTTTTGGACTCTATCTCCCAAGGCAGGAAAAAATCTTGCTGTTTTCAAAAGCTAAATAGAACATCAACCAGAGACAATAGTCATCCAGAAGGATGAATTCCATAGTATCTAGAGCAAAGAAAATCAACATTTTCACTTACTCATAAAAATGGACCCCCCCCACTCCCACTTGAATTCTCTGTTTATGTGTGTCTAAATAACTAGATGCTTTGCTCATCCCCAGTATTAGGTGTGATTGAGAGATGACTTACTCAGGGGCAGTGGCAGCAGCAGCATTTTCTGTGCTCACAGGAGCCCATGCTCTTGTGAGCATCAAAAGGAGATGAAGCCTGATTAACCATTTTGAAATCTATCGGATGAGGAGAAGTCCTTACAAAACAACTTTTATACGCTTTAATTAAAAACGTGTTCCGGCAGCTCAGAGCTGAATGGGCTTCAGGGGGAGCAGGGCTGAGCCCGTTGCTATGACGACACAAAATCTTTTCACGCCTGGCCCTTCCTCATCACACTCTCTCTAGCTCTCTCCAGCCATTAATTTGCCTCCATCCCATCTCTCAGTCCCTCAGTCTCTTGGTCCGTGAGTCTATATAAGACCCAATACATTGCTTTTTCTGCTACGGTACTTCTCCCTCCCTCCCTTTCCCTCATCTTTTCATCCTTTACATTTCCCCGACAATCTCTACTTTCTTGTTTCTCTTGAAAACAAGTTTACCTCCTGAGTTGAAAACACTAAGAAAAAATTTTTTTGCTTTGGTCATAGCATGTTAATCATTGTTTATTACCCCTCATGATAAATCCATTTTCAGGAGTCTTAAGTGTAGTTAAGAAAGATCTTTCACTATGTTCTACATTTTTTATTTTTCAGGTTGAACAGTGGCTACTATATGATGCTTTCTGTTGCTGAAGATAAGGCTAAAAGAAAAAGGGCTATGTTTTACTCTGTTAATTTGTGCTTATTATTAAAATCTCAGGTTATTTCACAAACCACATCATCTGGTAACAACTGTAAGTGAATGTGAGACTTTAAATATATCCTGAAAAAATGCAGACCTCACTTTATTTAAGAAGGCTCTTTGAATATTTTTAAGGTGATACCAGATACAGAGACAAATAAAACCCAACACTGTAACTTGTTACACCACATGAAACAGGAATTGGGTAGAACTTGTGCATCTCAGAACCCAGCAGCCAACTTGGGAGAAGCTGATATCTTCGCAACCTTGCATTCAATGCATTTATATAGATAATAATATTATTGCACAACTTCTTACTGTTACTCTTTGAGTCATCACAGGCCTTACAACCTTTCATTTTTATTAAAATTCCAATTTTCCCTTTCCCCTATTCTATTTTATAAGCTGAGATAGCTGAGTGGAATGCAGTGGAAATCACTTCTCATGTCTCATTTTTTTCTCCATACTTATCTCTCAATCTGTTCTTACTGTGATTATACTTCCAAAGTGAATTATTTGTCAAATTCAATAAGCATTTCCTTTCTAATTGCCTGACTCAGTAGAGATGTTGTAACTTAAGAGACGGGTATAGCCTGGAGCATTAATCCTTGGCAAAGCATGGCCTAGTGGTCACTGTACAAAAAGTGGGTGAATCCTTCAGAGCCTTGGAAACCCAGAGTCCAGTTTCGAGTCTGAGACTCCAAGTCGTAATGCAGCTTTGAAGGTCCAGGCTTCTGCATCTCTGGAAGTGAAATGTAAAGCTTTAACTTCTCTTTAGAAGTTTAATAGTGAACTTCCTCAGTCTCTTTTACTGTATAAAACTCTGACGTAATATATTCCTGATAGGTCACATGTAAATCTGTGGGCCACAAATTAACAAATACCCTAAACCCTCTGTAGCCTGAGAAACAGTATTTCTTCGAAATGAACCAACCTCCAGATGGTTTCTTGACTCTGTTCTTATAAATTAGGAACTCAACACGTTTTGATAAGCTGAAGTTCTTTGACTTCTTACAATAGTCATACTTAAAAGGTGAAGAAGCTAAGCTGTATGATGTAGCATTTAGGTGGCATCTCACAAGTGGACCAAGTCTCCTGTTTATAATGCTGGTATCATTCAGAGGAATTGTTGAGGTTTAACTTTATTGTTTCCCCTTTCAGTATTAAGAATAGAGAGTCAAATGCTTATACTTGTTAAAGGTGTTTTCCCACCTGGGACACTTTATTTGGATCAATCTTAGGTGAGAACTAAAGAAAGTAAATGTGTATAGATTGGTTAAATAAATAGTTAGAGACACAGGCATCCAGGTATCTGAAACAGGTTTAAGACTGAATAAAAAGGATCCTCAAAGAAGCATATTTAAAATTGAAGTCGATTTTACCTACATATCAGAGAAAATATTCTATTGGCAAGATGTCTTGCACTGTGAATATAGAGCTTCTCCATTGCATTGATAAACTCAAGAAGTGGGAGTCCTTCTATTCTTGACATTTAAATCTATTCTGGACCTGACTTGTGAAAACTCTGAGGGGAGGAATCTCACAGGTAAGTGGAGTAGAAAACATAATAAATCGGTCTTTTCCATTACCATGTTCTATAGTCCCAGGCAGTGAATCTCAAGGCTAAAATATGCTTTGGGGTTGCACTTTAGATAACATTAAATTCTCATTTCTACTGAAATGCTTTACATTTCCTTCCCTCCTAATTTTGTTTCATAGTTGAAGACATCTACATGAAGATCATGGTATCTTTTGTTTAGTAATTCATCCATCCTATGGTACCCTGCTCACCTGAAGTCACATAATCCTTTACGTGTGCTCTGACACTAGACGAATTGTTTATGTGGTAAGCCACAGGACTGTCCTGTAGCTTCTGTGGTCTGACAGATATAGGTCAGAATTAAAGGTTTTTTGGTCGTTGTTTTGAACATATTGTTACTCACAGGATGGTTCTTACACTGAGTCCAGAATGTGGTTACTCTGAAGTCCTCAAAATGTTGGAAAAATTAATCCCCAAATAGCTATACCTATATATAATTTATTCTGGTCGTACATGTTATGTTAAACTCTTATTCAAATTGTTAATCTGTAAAATCCAAGTCCCTGACATCTTTACCCTGTATAAATGCCTTTCTCTTCCCAATATTTCTAAACATATGATAATGAATAGACAAAGGAAACACAGCAGTCCACCAGGTGTGGAATAGTATGTCATATTGAGGACAAAGATTAAACCTCCAATTGATATTACAAAAGAGATTTTATAAAAGGTGACTTAAGTAACACCAAGATTCAGACCTATTCTTCAATAAGTTAATAAAATGTGGGGTAAGGTTGAAGGAGAGAAGTCACTCATTCATTCCTTGACAATCTGTAATACATATTTGGAGTTTGATAACTCATCTAAAGATTAGCATTACCCATAGACCTCTTTATTAGAGACTCAGAGTATCTGCAAGTAAATGTTTTATATACTTTTTGATGTAAATGAAAACCATAAAGTTTTCACAAAAGTAAATACATGTTTTCATATATGTTATATTCAGGATGCTCTTCTATAAGACAAAAAGAAGAGAAAAAAAGAAAAGAAAAGGGAAGGAAAAAGAACTGAAGTCTTCTCTTCAACATTACCTATCACAATGGACTTTTCTCCTCCACCTCCCCCAGGTACCTAGGCCTAAAATTTGGAGGGAGTGGTCAGAGTTCCATGGGCTAAATTTGTAAAGTTTTCACCACTTAATGCTGAAGGGGGTTAAATAACTAAATTCCTATATCTCCTGATGAGAATAATGCCTAGCTGAAAGTCTTAAATCTGAAATGCTTTTCATGGTTTGCCCCAAGCCAACAGATCACTTAATTTATTGCTTTCATGCTTTGGGGATAGTCACTAGGACAGAAAGATCTTAGGTATGCTCCTCTAAATCAGCGTATCTAATTGTGTGTGTGCATACACACATATGTATGCTGGCATATATAGCTATCTACCTATCTATATTATCTCCTACAGTGTATGTGGGCTGGCTCTAATTCCCTGAAGAGAAAGGTGAAGCGTCAATTGCTTCAAGATTGCGATAGTCATGACTAATTGGCGAGGGACGACTAATCCTAACTCACAGTTACTACCATAGAGCATTTTATGTATTCTTGCAAAAATAAACAAACATACTTAAAATTCTGTTTATCATTATACTTTATCTGACTGAAATAAAACTGCAATACATACTGTCCTCAGTAATGAGTGAGGGGGAAAATAGGATTGTGTAGGAAGTATGCCTAGTAATGAAATGACTTAAAGTGGAATTTTAGACAGTAAACCATAGAGAAGTTTTCATGATTCTTAGGGAATTTCTCTCACACACACACCTGAAATCAAGGCACCTAATAGTGCCCGTTTTAGCCCCTGTTTTCACCTGCGTACACTCAGGACAGCAGGGGCTGGAGGAGGCTGAAAGGGTAAGGATGGCAGTGGAACTCGGGAGAAGGCGCTCGCGTGGATGTCGGGGTCCGGGACAGTGTCCACCAGGCCGGAAGCGAAAGAACGGCGCCTCATGCCCGGGTCTCGGACCCAGTGTCTGAGCACCGGACGTGGTGTCCAGCCGTCCGGGCTCAGGCTCCCGGCGCTGTTCCGCCATCAGTGCGGGTGGCTGGTGTGAAAGCCAGTGGGGAGAGCCTGAGCGGAGGGGGCTCCAGGGCAGGGGCGATTTAAAGCCCGGTTTATCAGTGCTGGGTTGCGAGTAAAGCTGGCTCCCAGCCGAGGGCGCCGGGGTTGGGCGGCGCGGCCAGGATGTTGGAAGCCCTTCGCGCTCAGCCAGGGGCGTCCTTTCTGGCCGGCGCGCCCGGGCGCCAGGGACTGCTTCACAGCTGGAGGCCGGGAGGGAAGAGAGTAAACACCCAGCCGGAGGGGCCGCCCTCGGGGAATGGTTGCAAGGGAGACACGAAAAATAAATCAAGCTAGAGAGCCGCCCCGCCCCCTCCCCGCGCTGCCTCCGCGGGCGGCGCCACAGGTCCTGCAGCCTCCCGGCGGGCCCGCGCCCCCACGCTTAGGGGGTGTAGCATCTCCGCCAGGCCCGCCGCGACTGCGCCTACGAGCGGGTCCCAGGAGCGCTCCTCGCCTGCCCGCCCCGCCCGACCGGGCCTCTCGGGCGGGATAGAGCTCTGCTTTGCTCTTTTCGTTGGCCAAGCACAATTGTGTTATTGGAGATAATGAATTCAATCCCCATCAAAGGGCATTAGGCTCGCCCGGGCCCTGGAGTTGCTGATGCCTTTTTTTTTTAAACCAGGAATGAAAGGCTGAGGAGGAAAAAAAAAATTCTCTAGGGGAGCCTTTCCCCTGATCGCCGCTTTTGAAGTGAAGGGGCCCGGGCATTGTTGTTCACCTCCCGGCCCATACGGCTGAAGAAAGCCTGGGCTTTTGATGGGCTGAGAACCGCCTTTGCAATGAGCACCACGTCGGGCCGCGCGGCCTGCGGACAGCATATGTCTCGGGGCGCCCGGGCACCGTCTGGCGGGCGGGGCCGCAGGCCTGGCGGAGAGGGGGCTCAGTCGTGCGAGCTGTGAGGCTGGGACCCGAGACCAGGCCCGCACCAAGAGGTAGCGTCCTCTGGGGCCGCAGGCCTCCGGCCCCAGGGCCGCGGTTCCTCGTGCCCACTTTGTGGCGTAGCGCAGGAGTTCCAGCCGTGGTTAATCAGTTAAGGCTCCGAGTGGGAGACCAGACAGCCCTTTAGAGGTGAGGCCGGGGAAGGCAGGGCTCTTGTTGAGCGCAGCGGGCCGGGGAGGTTGGAAGTCTTTAGTTGCTGGGACCCAGCATCTAAGGTGACTGGCCAATCGAGAGCTTGATGAGTCTGCGAAGGCGTACACCTCGGAGAGGGGCATCCGTGCGACACGCTGTTAGAATTTTTCACCTGTGACTCGAGGACACCGCGCAGCGCGACCCGGCTCAGGGCAGGGGGGTGGGGCGGAAGACGGGGCGGGGAAGCGGACACTCGGCAGCAGGCGCACGGCCGCTCCGCCAGCGGGGCAGGTTCTCTAGCGTCCTTGGCGTCCGGCCCTCGCAGTTCCGAACGCAGGAGAGCACATTAGCATCAGTTCACCCTTTCTAAATACTTGGTGCTGGCATTTAAGTTTGCTTACAGCGCCCTCAACGTGAACTTTCCCCACCTGGATTCGCAACCCGCGCACCCCTCCCCCTCCTGCCCACCAGCCCGCCCGCCTGCCCGCCTCTGAGCACGTTGGCTCAAGGGTCAGCAGCTAGAGCCGTTCGGTTCCCTTCTCTCCCCTCTGTGTCTCCAACCCCCTCCACCCCTCCTCAAGGGATCTGGGTTATCCGCCCCGTTAGTATGTTAGCCAGGCATAACACAAAGGAAGCGCGTGTCAGCAGAAGGCAGTGTGATTCCAGGAAGAGGCGAGGAAACCTGGCCGGTGCCCTGCGCTGCAATACGGCTCATTGCAGTCTAAGCTTGTGAATCAGCCTCCACCTAGGAAAAAAGCGGTGGAGAACGCGGCAGAAGGTGGCCCTCGGAGTTGAGTTAGGCGTTTGTGGCTGGGCTATGGGACTGAAGCACTAGGCTCCCAGATGGGACCCAGAACTACGGGAACGTTCCAGAAACACCCCGGTCACCGGAATCGCGCAAAGAAAATCAATTCTCCAGGAGTGCAGCACTAGGCGGGAGCCTCCTAACTCCCTCGTGCATAATGGGTCCTTAAAATTAAATAGATAAACGAAACAACCCCCCACAAAGCCCCTTACATTCTTCTCATTAAATTGCTTGTTTTAAAATAACTCCGTGAGAGAGAGAGAGAGAGAGAGAGAGAGAGAGAGAGAGAGAGAGAGAGAGCGAGCGAGAGAAAACTGACCTGGGACATGATTAGACAAGCATAAGAGTAACTGAAATTTTATGGGAGAGAGGGGAAAGAAACTAAGGTTTCCAGTTGAAAACATTGTTCCCTAATTCCAGGCAATGCTTTGGGGGAGGAGTATTTCCAGGTTGTTTTTCTTAGTTTCAGGAGTTAAAAAAGAAAGAAAAGAAAAAGCCCCTGATGTGTAATCTTGAAGAGGAGTTGAGGAAAGAAGTAGAAAGTCAACCCAAGGCAACCTCTCACTGAATGGCGCTGGCTGGCCCGGGTCTGAACTTGATCTGGATGTGACTTGATTAGCATCCCACTTGAATTCTGAAGTCTTCAAGCATTTATTCCATTCAAGCCCTTTCCTTCCCGGATTTTGAGAGAGAGTATTCTGCTTTTATACTCTAAGTTGACTAGGACATAGAGAACCCCCAGATATCAGGAAGTGGCATCTAGAAGGAGGGATGCTCCTAACTTTCCAGGGCTGCAGAGGGGAGCTCACGCTCATCATGAGCTCTGCTCTTACACTGCGCAGTCACAGCTAGCAATTGGAGAAATGAGGAAGTTAGAAAAAGAAAGGCAGCAAGTGAGGATTCCCCTTTCTTAGATTAAAAAGTATATTTATAAGTAGGAAAATGCATGCATTTTACAAGTTAAAGTTGAGCTGAATGGGTATTTTCCAGCCCCAAATTGCTTACTAGTATGATGGCTGGAGAAGAAAAAAAAAAGGTGAGGGCTGCAGTCTGAGCTGTCCAAAGTTCAATGAACCGAGCTAGACTAGGATCTAAAAAGAGAAACACCAATGGAAACATTATGGCCTCAAACTTTACTATTTGAAGAAAAAGTCAGAATATTTAAAGTAATCTGTTATTGAATGTTATTTGGATACAGTAAATTGGATCATTGGTAGAAAATAAAACTTGAATAAATGGCTTCTGTTAAAAAACCTTATATCTTCCCAAATGGATTGTATTTTTAATTAGTAAGATTGTAAAACCTTCCAAGTTACTTCATTTAATTACATTTTTACTCTCATGAGTTTCTGCAGATGCCATGATTCTTTCGGTTCAGGAATATCTTATTTCTAAATTTCAGCATAATTTAATTTCCTATTTAGCCCAAGGTAGCTTAAAAATAATCACCTTTTTGCACGTAATTACCTTGAAGTAATTAGACATTATCTTAACTCCATTTAGTTGCAAACACATTTTACTACAATTCAAATAAGCAATTAACATTTAATTTTTGAAAGTAAAACATTTTTACAAATTTATTAAACATCCATTACATAATTTAAGCAATTTTATCTTTTCAATGAGCTTTTCCTCTTGACATATTGAGGTATCACATTAAAATACATTATAGCTAAATGTCCTACAATATTGCTGCTAAATCAACAGAAGACCAATTGATCTTGAGGAAAGGTTAATTAATTTGGGCTACAGGTCTCCTACATTGGCCTCCACTGAAAGGAATTTGTATCGATCACAAGTTTTCTGGAAAGAAATGTAATAAGCATTTTCGTGGAATTGAGATCAATTTTTTAAAGTGACAAAACAACAAAGTTTTAAAATTTTATCACTCCAGGAATTCTGTTTTGCTATGGTTTATTCAAATCTGTTAGACTCCTGAGTAAAATAATGTTTTTTTTATACTTTCAGTGAAATCAGTCAGGTATCTAGCTTTCAGAAAATGAAAACAGAAGTTGAGAACTTTAATAGGATTTTGTTTGTTTAATCCCTCCTCCCATAATAATTCTCACCAGTTTATTCTACAATGAGGGGATCACCAAGGGACAATGGAAATTAAATTTTATCTTTGGTTTCAACACTGTATTAGCTCTCGTGTAAGAAACACTGAGCTGCTTTCTACTTGGGAACACTTCTAAGTTGTGTAGTTTCTGAGCAGAACTGGTGAGTTTTTCTTCTTCCCTAAATTTAGTTGTCTTTTTTTTTATCAATTAAAAAAAATGTTTCCGTTTGGGACAAGGTGAAGGTAATATCTGAAGCTCTCCTCCCCACCACTATACTCACTCTCAAAACATTTTTCTTGTTTTCTAAAAATGTTTGCTCGGTGGCGTAGTCAGTGGATCTGAGGGCCTCCGGAGCTTTGCACTTGGGTCTAAAAGAAGGTTTTCCCTTCTCCCTCCCTCCTCCCCTCTAGAGACCCCTCCCCCACCTCGGGCGAAATTCCTAAATAAAGCGAGTCCGGTGGACCGCAGCTGAGGGATCAGCATCCCCTTTCCGGCCCTCTTCTGCAGGAGCCTCCGAGGTGAAGAAATATAGACGCTCCAGGACGAAAAGGGAGGTGGGA
Organism: Globicephala melas; assembly: GCF_963455315.2. NCBI lineage: Eukaryota > Metazoa > Chordata > Mammalia > Artiodactyla > Delphinidae > Globicephala > Globicephala melas. Next base: position 116,552,752 of record NC_083315.2, read on the forward strand.
GGGGGTCGCGGGAAGGCGGCGCGCTCCGGGAGGGTCCCAGCACTCCTTGAAACCACAGATGTTTTCCTCCTGGCCCTGGGGCGCGGCGCCCTGGCCCCGGGCGTTCCGGCGTTTGTGTGTCCGGGTTTCCGAGGAAGGGATTACGCAGCGGGAGCAGCCGCGGCAGCGCGGACGTTGGAGCCGCAGGAGCGGTAACAAGGCGCCTGGCCTTCTTTGTTGACTTTTAGGTCTCGGGCTCAACAGAAGATTTATTCGCTAGGAGGGGAAAATGCCCGAACAATGAAGAACTAACTGCACTTGTCACCTCGAGATGCTTGCGGTCCTTCTCTCTGCCCTCCTTACCCGGCAACCGGCCGCCCCGACCCCAGCCCGCGCGCTCCCTAACGCGCAGGGCGCAGATGGCATCGCCCAGAGGTGGCTTGAGGGAGCGGTCAGAAAATCGCGTGAGAAGCCCACGAGGCGAGCCCCGCTCCCCGCCACCCACAGGGCTAGCTCCCCAGGCAGGTCTCTAAAGTGGCCTCGGCCGTAAACCCGCGGCGCGTTGGCCGCCGCAAACCCTGAAAAAGTTTCCGCTTAGTAAGAGCAAGAGCTAATAGGCCGACTTTAGCCTGGTGGGTGAATGCGAGACACTGATATTATTAACATGTTAAAGAGAGGGAAGGGAACAAAGTTAGACGATTTAGGTTCAGTGGGGCCGGGTAAAATTCCGAGGCCCAAGCTCACGCCTTTATATTACTTTTGGAATTCGAATTTGCCAACGTTTGCCCGTTGTATAAATATAAATAACTATTGGAATTGAAAGCTTTTTCCTCTTTGAGACTTTGACGTCCTTCCGAGAGGCCTCTAAATTAGATTGTGAAATTACTCAAACCAGTAATTTCCATCTCCTTTCATTAGCTGAAGTGAGAGCGGGGGTTGGATCTCTGGATTTTTCTCAAGTGCTAGATGGCACCCCTTCTCTCATCTGGGGAGGCAATTACGCGATAATTAAGGGACTCACACAGCTCTTTTTATCTTGTCCGCGGTAAGGAGTGGGGCGATCAAAGTAAAGGCTGTCCAAGTTCAAGCCCTGGCGAGGATGGAGTTCATACACAAGGGCTCAGGCAGGCCAGCCTCTGCTTGGGCTGGTGTTGTTATTGTTGATGTCAATCCGAACGAGGCTTACAAAGAAATAGGTGGACTGGAAAGTGAGCCTACTATCAAAGGAGATTAATGATTTTGTGATCTCAACCAACTGTAGGGGTGTGAAGCTGCATTTAAAAGCTTCTTAGAAGGCAAACAAATCATCAGTTTTAAGCTCTCAGGAAAAAAATTAGAAACAATATTTTAAAAAAATATCTTCACAAAATACAAAATAGCTGCAACCCTGAAATGTCTTGGTGGCACAAAGCTTCCCCTGCAGGAATGAATTAACTCAGGCCTCCCCGGGCCCCCTCTAAAGCTACCATGATGGTTAAATTTTGCTGCTCTTTTAATAAAAAGAGGGTTCTGGATCCTCTGTGGTAGACAACTTAATTTTATCAGCTACATCTGATATTTTATTCTTACTCGAATACTTTTCAGATAAAGGAAAATGATACATTGGGGAAGGGGGAAGGTAGTTAAAATAATAATATTTGAGTTTATTGTGGAAAGGCTCAAAGGAAGCACAGAAGGCTTAAGACCTTGTCAAAAACTGAAGTAAACATTACTGGGAATAAAGAATCTTAAAAATCTCAGTTCTTAGGAATATTAAATCAGTTTATCTATCTTTTTATTTATCAACTTTTATTGAATCTCCTTAATTGCTTTTTACTAGCTAGATGTTCATATAATAAACATAAACAAAACAAAGTTTTTAGATTATTTTCCTTTTTGTCATTTATATTCAGTGCCTGGACTTTGAAAAATATCATATTCAAAATATCTATTTTGTATTTAATTAAGGAAAATAACAGAAATCCTCTTTTTGTTAACATTTGGTTTATTTAAAGTCCTTAACTGCAAATGATCAAGAACATATTCCACAGCTTAAAATTTATCATTTTCGTTATTTAAATCAAAATATTTTAATTACAATCACATTGATAAAAATTAACATTTTAATTTGTAATTTTAACCGTCATTTAAAGCAATTTCAGCTGTAAAGAAAAAAAGAATAAACCATGCAATAAATTAACATTGAGAAAGCGTAGAGGAATAATAATGAAACCCGTCTGGCTATACTAACACCATGTCCAACTGTGAAAAGTGCATTAACACTGAATGAAACAAGCACATGATGGCAATAATTAAAATGACCACAATCAACTGGATTTTGGAATCTTGGACCAAATTTTGAAATACATCTCCCTATAACTTATCTCTCCTCTAACATTGTAATATTCCTTTTTTTTCTGGAGAAAATATCCTTTAAATGGTATGGATACATAGAAGCTAATTTTACACATTATGTGACCTCAGAATGATAAGACCATAGCCCTCTGCAAAGCAAGGAACAGAGTTACTGAGGAGGGCAATTCTCGAGGAATTGATTCCCAGGGCTATATATGGGTGGAGAGGAGGGGAGGAAGGTGTCTTTGTAACTTCTTGGTCAGGCAACTCTTTCAAGAGCGTGTATATCTCCTACCTATCACTTCTGTATGTTACGTAAATATATGGAAGATGTACATAGCTGAGCATGTGCATAAATAAGTTCATATATGATATATATGTATTTCATTTTAAGACATCTGCTATCTGAATGTATCTGAAATGTAAGCTGAAAAACAAGTGGCTCTGATGTTTATAATCTGTTTATGATTTGCTGCATAATGGCAGCATTGTCCTTCAATACTTTTAACAGCCCTAGTGTCTACTTGTTTTCCACCCTTTCAATTCTTATGGTTAAGAGTATTGCCACAGACCTGTAAACTCCTGTGTGTGTGTATGTGGGGATGGGGGTTAGGTGAGGAGGGGAAAAAAAAGCACAAACAAATATTTTACAAGCTTGACCATCTTTCTTTTTTTTAAATAAATCCTGCACAGACTAGAACACGTCTGCAGGTGGAAGAGGAAAGAAAGGGAGAGGGACAAGGAAGTAGGAGGATTTTATATATATACATTTGTGGATCATTAAACTTTGCAGGAAAAATGTTTGTTGGTTTGGGGCTGTTTTTTTTGGTAATAATATACACAAAGCGTTCGGAACAACAGTAACAAAGTAACAGTCTTTTGTACTGGGGGAAAGATTGTGCACAAAAAAATAAAATAAAAATAGTTGGGATTTTACTATGCTGCTGTCGGCTTGGTATGTGTGGTTTTGTTTGCTGTTGATTTCTCTTTCTCTCTCTCTCTCTCCTGTTACCAGCATGGCCATGCCAGACAAACCCCCAGTCCCAGGGAGCTAAGAAGTGTTTAGAACGGGTCTGGAATACACACCTTGGTAGTAGGCTGGCTCCAGGGCTGAGGGCTCAATGGGGCTCCTCGTGGCCACCGAGGCGCTGCCGAGGGGTAGGCTGGCGGGCAATGCGGTGCCATAGGGCGAGTACTGTACTGCCTGCTCGTATGACTTGAAGTCCAGCTTGTGCTGCTGCTCCGAGGAGGACATGAGGTTGTTGATAGAGAAAGGGTGGTTGAAGGAGTAGTGAGGGTCCCCTTTCAGGTGCAGCTGGGACTCGTGGGGTGCCAGGCCATGCGCCGGGTGGGAGGGGGGCACAGATACCAGCGCCCCAGGCCCGGAGCTGATCGGAGGTGCAGCCGAGGAGGCCGGAGTCTTCAACTCCGAGGCGCCCCCTGTCGCCGCCGCCCCGCTGTGGTCCAGAGTCTGGGGGCTGGCAGCGGGCCCGGGGGCCGGCGCGCCCTCTAGCTGGCCGGCCTTACTGTGCACGCCCCGACGAAGGGGCGAGTCGGCGCTGGGGTTGGCAGCGCTCGAGGGGTCCTTACGGCTCTCAGGGCCGCCCTTGGCGCCGCCGCCGCTGCCGCCCCCGGTGCCTGGCTGCTTCTCGCACTTGAAGCGCTTCTGGCGGCGCAAGTAACAGCCGTTCTCGAACATGTTGCCCGAGTCCGGGTGCAGCGTCCAGTAGGAACCCTTGCCCGGCTTGTCCGGGGAGCGGGCCACTTTGACGAAGCAGTCGTTGAAGGAGAGCGAGTGGCGGATGGAGTTCTGCCAGCGCTGCTGGTTCTGCCGGTAATAGGGGAAGAGGTCCATGATCCACTGATAGATCTCGCTCAGTGTGAGCATCTTGCTGGGCGCCTGCTGGATAGCCATGGTGATGAGGGAAATGTACGAGTAGGGCGGCTTGGCGTGTGGGTAGCTGCGCTTGAAAGTTTTGGCGTCTCCGCCGCCACCAGCCCGGCTGCGCCCCAAATTGGACGGCGCGTACGCCATGGGGCTCATGCACGGGTTCATGGCAGCGGCGTAGGGGCCCAGGCCGTTCATGGAGGCCGCGGGCTGCGCGCCCATGGCCCCCATGCCGCCCGGGCTCAGCGTCGTCCCCATGGCCGTCACGCCCGCCGTCATGGTGTTCATGGCGCCCGCAGAGCCGCCCGGCATGCCAGCCACCGCCCCGGGGCTCAGGCCGGCGCCAAGGCCCGGGTTTGCGTAGGACATGTTGAACGAAGCCGGGGTCATGTTCCCGCTCGTGGTCATGGTGTTCATGGTCATGTACGTGTTCATTGAATTCATGGTGCCCAGGCCCGAGTTCATGTTGCTGACCGGGACCGAGTTGTAGGCCTGGAGCGGAGACAGCGTGAAGAGGCCCCGAAGGGCGGAGTTAGTAGTGGGCGCAGGCAGCCTACCGGCCGGGGCAAATCCGAAAACAAGAGAAGAGCATTTCTGCAAAGCATAGGACTCCCCACCAGGGGCAAACCGTCGGGCGCCCTCCCCAGAACCCGAAAAGAGTTGTCTTGCACGGCAGGGGAAAAATCCTATCTCCGCAGGCATGAAAGACAAGAGCTCACAGAAAATATGTCCCCAGGAAGATGTGTAATCGCCTTACACGCCAGGCTCAGGGGCCGGCTTCTAGGGCCCCTACGTCGCCTCTATCCATGCCACGCGGTATCCCAGTTTCCACCCCAGCCCGGCCTCGGCAAAGCACCCTTTTGGTTGAAAGGAGTTAAAACTCCGAAAACAGAATTAATCTCGGATCCTTCGCTTATTCACTCCACCTTAAGGGTACGGCGTGTATGGCGGTGCAGCCCCGCCTCCGCCCCCAGTAGGGCCACAGCGCCAGCTCAGCACACATCTCACCTAAGCCTGCCAGGCCCGGCTGACCACGTAGCGGCCTGGGCAGCGCGGGGTGGCCGTTAATTAAACTCTCCCTGATACAGCAAATCATCTATGGCCTTATGACCAAACATTTCCAAACAACTGGCTTTACCGTCTTAGCAGTTTTCACCAAATGGTGACTTTTTGTTGTTTATTATATTTAGAAGTGTTTTCCATCTACTTGTAGCAATTGTAATTTTAAAAGGGAAAAAAATACTCAGAAGTTAACTTTTGGAAAAAAATTAAAAATAGATCTATAAAAAAACAGATCTGTAATAGGAGAAGGGGTAGGGAAGGGTGCATAATAATATCAAGGCACTACATACATTTAACTTTAACATGACTTTACAGCCATTCATAAACTTGCACTAATTTCATTACCTATTTCCAGGTCCCTAAGGCTTGAAAATTTTGGTGACACAATTTGTGGAAATAATCATATTTTTTCCACATTCTGATATTTTGCCGCTGATAATCTCAAAACCTGGCTTTTCAAACTATATACGGATAGTTTCAAATACTTTACAATTCCAAAATCAAAGTCCGCTTATTTTCTCTTAATTCTATTCTACTTTCTAATTCCCAGTTTTAACCTGTAAAGAAGCTCTTTTCATAGAGAATTTAATTGACTAGTGACTGGAGATGACTGTATCTGAATTAAACCTGAGGAAGAGTTCTGAGCTCTTTCTTAAATCATCAGTAGGAGAAAACCCTTATCAATAGCAATCTGAGAATGCACTAGATATGTTAAAAAATATAGAGTGCAGAACTATAAAAACTATTTCTGTTATTTAATAAAACTAATGATATCCTTAAATTTATTTTCATCAGAAAATATGACTTTATTTGAAAACATAAAAGGTGAACAAACAGATTTAACTAGGCACACGTTCTGCTGTAGTATGCAAATAAACTCGAGGTAAGTTTGTGAATATATACATATAAAAATCTAAATAAATTAATTACCACGAAAATACTTCCTGATTTTATATTTTTCTGTCCATGTCTTAAGGTATTTTTTTACTTTTCTTTTCCTCTTCCCAAGATTATGCAAGGCAGTTTCAGTAAACGTTTTCAATAATGGTAAACTATTGAAGGGTAATCGCCAGCTATTTCCAGACAAATACTTTTAGTAGGTGGTGGTCCTGCCTGTACCTGGTTTTCCTCGCAATCCCTTTGTGCACATAAACCACATGAACGTGCCACCAAGGGGACAATGAAGAGAAACAGGTTCTCCGCCCGCCCGGAGTGCTGGAGGAAAAGTCAGCTCGCACTAGCGCCACCCAGCGGTTCTAGAGAGGAAGGAGCACACTTCTGCCCAAACGGCTTTTGAAGTTTTACAAAATTTCGGAATCATTTCATTATTAAAACGCTCAACTTAGCGGCTGAGCGCTTTCATCAGAAGACACCTGAGAATTCAACTGCGGAAGGAAGAGGCCGCCCTGCGGGCGAATTCTGGCTTTTTCAAAGTTGCCTCAAACTCGTGCCGGCGCCCGCCCGCCAACCCGCGCTCGGGACCCGGGTCCGGGCTCTAGCTCCCGCTCTCGGCAGGGAGGAGGCAAGTGCGTCTCAGAGCGCGTGTTTTCAAAGCCAGAGTTTCCTAAAACCGTCTCGCCCTCTCTGAGCGCCGATCGCCGGGATCCAGTTCCCCGGCGGGGCTGCGGATCCGGCTCCCAGGCCCGGCACAGGCCCGGCCTGGGCTAAACCCGGTGGGTAGGCACCGGTGGCACAGAGGAGGCGCCCCCAATCGGGGGCCTGCCTCGCCCGACCTCCCCAAGTACGGGCTCCAGGAACCTCCCGCCTGCTGCCCGCCTCTCACCTCCTGTGTGTCGGCGTAGTAGCTGTTCCAGTCGCTGCTCTCGTGCCCTTCCATCTTCACAGCCCCTAACATCCTGGAGCCACCCTGCTCGATGCAACCATCCAGCCCTGTGCGAAGCGACTGGAAGCCGCGCGGGGCGGGGGGCGGGGAGCGGAGTAGCTGCAGTCAACTGAGCGCCCGCGTCGGCCCAACGCCACCCTAGCGAGGAGGAAGCCAGGCGCTGCGGGGCGCGGCGTGCGCGGCGGCGGCGGCGGCAACAGGGCGGGAGGGGGCAGGCGGCGGCCGCGGAGCGCGGCGCCCGGGAGCGCCTCCGCGGGAAGTGAGCGGGCGGCCTCTGCGAGATGAGTGCAGTTGAGCTGATGTGGATCTTACGTCGCTCGAGTGCCCACCTCCTCGTCCTCTCCCCATTTGTCCGCCGCACAAAGACGCTCGCACCTACAAAGCCCGAGGTGCACCTGCGAGGCGGCCGCCCGCCAGTCCAGCCGCCGCGCCTCCCGCCCAGCCACGCCGCCGCGGCGCGCGCCCCCTGCGCCCCCTCCCGCCGAGCCCCCTCCCCCAAACCCGACCCTCACTTTGTTTGCCAAGCGGCGTAATTGGTTTAAGCCGACAGGCTAGGGGAAGAAGGAAATGGGGTGGTGTGTGTGTGTGTGTGTGTGTGACCCCCCCTTTGGAAGAAGAAAAAAGAAAAATAGGCGGGGCCGGGCGGTCTAGCGAGGGTTCTGGATGAGAACGTCGCAGCCGGAGAAGGGCTGGGGGCGGTGGCGTTGGAGGCCGGGCTCGCGGGGAAGTGCGGCTACATGACCCCAGGGTCTCTCCAGGGGGACCCACGACCCTCCGGAGGCCCTTGCGGCGGCCCCGTCCCGAGCCCCTCCTGCCTCCTACTCTTCTGCCAGCTTCCAGCCCCCGCCCTTCTGATTCCTGACCTAAAGTTCAACCGCGGGAGACTGGAAAATACAGACTCCCTCCACCACTCCCACTCCCCCGCCCCCGCCCCGGTCTTCAGGCTTGATAAAGGAAAAAGCCCCACTTTTGCCCCGTCACTAGAAACTCGGCCGTCTGAGCCGAGCTGAGTGACGTTAGGCCGATCCGGGCTCCTGGCTAGCAGAGTGGAGACGCTGCCACGAAACCCGTACCTGCGGCTAACAGCAGGTGAGTCACAGCACCGTTTTATATCTTTATGACATAACTTTTTTTTTTCCGCCTCGGTCCGCTCTACTCCCCCTTGTCATCTGTAGCGATCATAAAGAGGAAGAAACTGAGAACAGATGTCTGTGTGATAGGGCAGGTGGACCCAAGTCGGGCCGTCCTCCCTCTGCCCAGCTCCTCCTCCCGCCCCCCTTCCGCAGCCTCGGGGACTGAGCTGGAGGCGACAGTCTGGTTTCTGATAGGGAAAGGTCAGGGGGAGGGGACATCTCCCTAAATACGCACTGGGAGAGCCTGGGCACAGGATGAATCTGCTCGGCTAGAGAGGTGCCAGGCCGAAGCCAGCGGTGGTGACGGAGGTGCCTGGTCCCATCTCTGAGCTGGAGTGGCCAGGCTGGGACCCCCGGTGTTCACTTGGTTTCTAATCAGTCCTGGACATCGGTGGGAAGTGCTCCTCCAAGCAAAGCCTCTTGGCTCCTATGAGGCTCTGGGTAGTGGATTGCCCACAAGTCCTGGGGAGGACCAACTAAAGTGACTGGGTGATAAGCACTGAGTTGGTGAGAGGTTACACCTTGGTGCCTGTGTGAGTTTCTGAGTGTGTGTGTGTGTGACCATGTGTGTGTGTTGTACTTTCCGAGAACCACTAGGTTTCTTTAAGTAGCAATAAAATAAAGTCTTTCTAAAAGGACTAAGAATCCGCAAAATATTCTTGTTTGGCAAAGTTTTAAACTGTTATTAATCTCATTTTAAGAAATGTGTTTTAACTTGTCTTCCAGATACCTTCCCCCCCCCCAGCTTTGTTCTTTTAAATCTTTCTTCCTTGAAATCTGGCAAGAGAATCACGTTAAATCCTTGAACCAAACAAATCTCTTAAATCAGCAGGGGAGCACGAGAGGGTGAAGATGTGCAGTTAAGGAAATAAAAAAGATAAAAGCTTTGGATTCAATTCCTTTTTTTTTTAACAAAAAAAAGGGGGGGAGAAACGTCACATTGTAAGAAAAGAAATGAGGATGAAATTAAATCCACCTGGAACTCAGTAGAGCAGGAGCCCTCCCCAACTGCAGCCTGTCCCTGTGACTGCAAGTCTGTCCTATCAGTTTGTGTGAACGTATCTGCACATGTGTGGGTCTGCACATATTTCTCAGGGCGACAGTCGGAAACTAATTCTTTTGTGCAAAGTTCCCATCAGCAGCAGGACCTTAGTCTCATTTGTAAAGTACACGGATGCTTAGGCTCCTCGGCCTGATGGGGGGAGGGGGGGACTTTCAGTGCTAATGAGCTTCCTTGTTCCTCCCCGCGGTGATTCTCCAACGCCCTCTTGGCTCTTCAACCACATCGAGCATGACTAGGGTATTTTCTATGGGTAATAACAACTTAGTAATAGCTTTTATGGTGCACAAAAAGCCGGTGCTTTAAGGGAAAAACAAACCAAACAAAACGCTGTAACCGTAAAGGGGGTCAATTAGAACATAAAATATTCTTCCTTTCAGCCCACATCTCAAACCTACTAGGCCTCATCTTAAAAACAAAAAATCAGCTTAAGGGGGAACAAGCGCCCACTTTTCATAGGGGATGGCCAAAGCGAAGTTTCTCTAGGGCTTCTTCAAAGCCCAAGATCGGTGGTGAAGAGTGACCTCTGCCAGCTTTAGAGCCTTGATCCAGCTTGGGGGTTCCCGGGTCCGCGGCCCGAGGAATGCCCGCGAGCACAGCGCCTCCTGTCGTGGGAAGGGAACGCTGAATCCTCCCGAAGGCGCCCCCACCCCCACCCCGGGAGCGCCCGCAGGCGAGATTGCAATCCCGCACGCCTCCCTCAGCCAGAGAGTTTTGGTTCATAGAGCTGACTGCCCGAGGCCAAGAAGAAGGAAAGGTGGCAGCTCGGTGAGCTCCTTAGCCTCTCTCCGTCTCAGTGGCGGTATTCCAAGACACCTAACAAGTTTAGAAGGTGAAGTTCTAGTGTACCCAGATGTCTGTCAGTCATTTCCCCGAGGTTTAAAAACGAAGCATCAGAGCCATGCTGGGTCTTTGATTTGGAAAATAAACAACAAACAAATAAATAAATAAGACAAAGCTGCTGCCTCTGGGTTGCTGACCAGTACACAGCTAGGTGACGTGCTTGGCTGCTGCAGCCATTTCCAACCTTTTCTCCCAAATAGGCCCTGTCTTTACTTGTTGCAGAAGACTGCTGCGCTTTCCGGGGAACCAGACCTTCCTTCAGCATCGGGGAGGCTGGGTTGGGGGGGGGGGACTCGAGGCAAGGGAGCCCCGACGGCAGCCACATGGCGGCTCCTGGGGCGTCCCGGGCCAAACTCTCTTGGACCAGGGCGAATAGCGCGAGCCTGGACTGGCCCAGGTAGCGGGGAGGGCAGGCTCCTTAGATGGAGGGAGTCGGGGCAGTCAAGACGGTGAGGTGCGCGGGTAGTCCAGGTGACTGAGGAAGGAGGGAGGGGCCCCGCCCTTCGCGGAAGCTGCGCCTCCTAAGCCCTTGGGGTCCGCTCCCCGCGCAGTAAGGCCAAGGGAGCCGGCGGCACGTGGTCCACCCGCCAAACTCGGCCATGTCTGCTTCGCTTTCCCAGCATAACGTGGCTGGGAGCCCGTTCCGCAGATCGTCACCGGGGCAGGGAGAAGCAGAGGGTGACGACTGCGAGAGAAGGAAGCAACGGCTGGGGGCTCGCGCCTCGGGCCCAGCTGGCTGCCTTTGGCGGCGCTAGGTCCTACCTGTTCAGCGCGACCGTTTAGCCGGGTGGGCAGAGAGCAGGGCCGGGGTGACGGGGTCAAAAAGTCTGTCCCCTTTCCCCTCCAACCCTTCCCCCTGACGAGTCTCAGCCAGATCTCGCCCGCGGCCGTGGGCCCAGCCACGCTCGCTGCAGAGTGGGTCCTGCTCCTCTGCAGGCTCCCATCCGCCACCCGGATAAGAAGCTTAAATCCTCCACCTCCCGGGGAGAATCAGACGCAAAGAAACTAAGACCTGTCGTCTTTCACGCAGTTGAAAGTCGCCGGGGACCGGGACCCGGGTCGGTTTAGGACTGAGGAAGGCCTGGGACGCTGCAAGCAACTGTTTGCTCTTGCTTGTGCCTCGCCTTCGAGTACAGAGGTGTGTGCCGGAGCTGGGAAAGGGCCAGGGCGCCGCGAGAGGGCGGACCCCCGCGCCTGCGGTCAGCCTCGCGACCACAGCGGCCCGAGGCGCGGCCTTCGAGTCCGGCCGCTGCCCGGACCAGTGCGAGGCGCCGAAGGGCAGAAGAGAAGCACCGAGCTCCTGTTACGTGGCTGCCTTTCTTTTCTTCTCCTTTACTTTTGTTTCTTTCCGTCCTTCCTCTGCCCTTCCTTCTATCATTAAGTCATTAATTAAGACATTAATTCACAATTCACAAGACGTCCGATCCTCAGTAGGTAGGGGCCACGGGACCGCCTTAACCTGTCTTGTCTCTTACGTGCGGGGAAGTCTAAGTTTTCCGGCCGCAGCCCTGGCCGGTTTCTGTGTGTGTGGGTCAACACATATGCACATCTAGAGCTTTCACTTTACTGAAAAAATTTTAATGTAACATTTGAATCCCAATTCTTTACCACTGGGTGTGTCCCTTCCCCTACTGCTCCTGGAGCCGCTGCCGGGTTTCCGAGCGATCCGAGGCGCGGGCCTGGCTCGCCCGCAGCCGGATGCCAGAGCCGGAGCTACTTCCCACCCGGCCTCGCCCGCGGGCGACAAAACCGTCTCTCTGGCCGTGACAGCCAGCATCTCCTTGCCAAAAGCAACTCTCATTTTCATGTATTCAAACGAGAAATGTTGGGAAGGGCGACTTGCCCTTCTGAGCAATCACTAGCCTTGGGAGGTAGAAGTGTCCGGTCGGTCCTCGCAGAGAGCAGGAGCCTCTTTCCCTGGAGGGTAGCGCACGAAGCGCCCCCTGCCCAGGCCTGGTCCCCTCGGCCGTCGCGCGTCTTCAGGCAGCTGTTTCTCCGAGTTACTGACGACTGCTTTATTCACATCGGTCAGCACCAGTCCCAACTAGTCTCCCCTCACTCCTGCACGCCCCTGGAGTGCTACCTCTGCTTAGTGGTGCCCACACTTTGCCTCTGGCTACCTGAAAACCTCTAGGGACGGGGTGTTGGGGGGAGGAGCTGGAAATGCGCGCTTCAGAGTTGACAAATTAGAGGGAAACGTGACAAACTTTTAGGTCTGAGAGCAGAAAAGGACTAGAGTGGATGAGTCCCTACTGTGTGCCACCGACGGGGCGGGTGGGTGGGGGACTTTGAGATTCCGACGTTTTCCCCGTATGCTGCTCCGGCTGTGCAAGAGCTAAGCGGCTGGAAGCCTGGGCATTGGTGTTTCAGAACCTGGACTCCTCCAAATGCGCAGAAGCTCACGCTAGTGGGGAGCAGTGATAGAAACCGAGGGTCGAGGCTGTTAGCTTAAACCTCAATCCTTCCCTAACAGTCGAGGAATGTTTAACTTCTCAGTCCCTGAACCGCCCCCTTCCCCATCCACCCGTCTCCCCCGTGCCCCACCACACATAGACCCAGGAGCTTTCCCACGGCCCTTCAGTCTGCCCTGGTGGTTTAACTTGGGCTATTCAAATGTGATTACCCTCAAATTTACATACTACTATTTAACACATGCTTTTGTAACAATTATATAAATCATATCCTACACATGGGGGGAAAAGGGTAAAAATGCATTATAGCCAGGCTTCCCCCATTGTATTGGCTTCCTGATCTCTCTCCTAATTTTAAAATTGTGCTTTGGGATTGGCATGGTATGACTAGAGGGAGGTTACATTCATTATTTAAAATTAAAATTCGATTGGACAACACTATTGAGTGGCTGCTTTGGGACTTCCAGCAAGCTATTCCAGAGCTAACATCAGAGGAGAGTTTTGTTTTAAAAATAGTGCATCTGTTTGAAGCCTCTTGATTTTCCTTGTCCTAAGGGTCACAGAGCAAAACCAGTATTCAGCACACATTGCAGTGGGTTTGCTTCTAAAGAGAAACACTAGGAAGAGGCCTCCTTGACAGCATTCCCTTTTGCTAGGATACTAGCAAAATTTGTAGGAACTCTCACCACTTTCTGAATGCTGCCATCCTGGTTGCCTACTGTAAATGGATCAAAGTAAGGAAACGCAGCTGCCAACACTGGGCATTACCCGTGGCAAGCCCAGTGCAGCCTCCCTGGGTCTGTGGTGAGGACTTTGCAGACCTCCCCAACCAACTGAGGTCTTCCCTCCTTAGGTCCACACCCTGCTCTAAATTCCTGCCGGGCTCTTATCACTCCTCGACAGCAAATTCCATTTGTGTCTTTTCATTCTTTTCTCTCCCCCACTGGATTAGAAGCTCTCTGAGGGTGGGGACCACAGTTGTCTGCAAGGCCAGAGCAGAGCCTGGAGCATAGTAGACTTCTATGAAGATTTGTTGACTCAATCACTGAACTAACTGCCCCAGTCCAGAGACTAGCCAGGTTGACGTCAGACGGGAAAGGATGCTAGAGCCTAGAAACTGTATCCACTGACTCCAAAGTCTCCAAGTGAGAGCACCCCAGGGACGCGTCTCAGTCTGGTGGGCCTGTGAAATGAATGGACTAATGGACAGTAGAATGAACAAATGGATGGACAGTTATTTCTGGCAGAATGGCCAGGGGCTCAGAGCCCCGGAATCCTGGGGCTTCCAGGCCCTCTGGGCATGGCTCTTCCCCTGGCAGTGATGCTTAATTTTAACCAAAATCATCGTGGTGACATGATCAAATGGGAGATGCCCCCACCTCACCTGTACCTGTCCTTTGGCAGAATCGGTGGCGTGCTTTTCCATCTAGGGCTGTCAACGTGTGACCCAAGGCAAATATTTTACTTTCCCCGCTGTGAAAAGGCAGCAGCGCACCTTTCAATAAAGATACCGATTAAAAGTTAAAGAACCCCATCAACTTTCCATCAGGCAAAACGTTTCACTCGGAGCTGTAAAGGAAACCTCCGTGTTTAAATAATATGTTTAAATTGTCCAAGAAATGAAGCCGATCCCACGCAGTGAGAAGAAACAGCCTTTCAGCAGATCTGCTACTTCGGGGTTGTGCTCCCGGGCTTCCAGTTCCCGCCCTGGCTCTGGGGGGCGCCTGGGGGGCGGGGCGCGAACAGGGCCGGGTTGCGCAGGGAGAGTCACAGATGTGATCCTCCCGGGTTGCCAGACGCTCAGCGCGCCACGGAGGTGGCAGCGCGCTCGAAATTTATCAGGCTTTTACCTTAATTGTCTTCCTGTTTTTAGGATCTAAAGCATTTTAGTCCACACACCTTCCCAGTGCGATGTAATGATTTTCTTAAAGGACCATTGAACCTCTCAGGACCTGCCATGTTGTTACAAGGTATTAACTGGAGACCCGTCGTGTCAACTTCTCCTCCTGAAGTTTTATTTAACATGAAACCATGCGTGGGAGTCCTTGAGAGAGGATGCATGTCTGCCTCCTCTTCTGGACTGTTGTCGCTCGGGAAGCCACCTGGCAGCGCGATACCCCCCAGCCGCATCTGGTGTCTTTGATGTGCAATTCCCCTACACCCCACCCGCACCGGCGTTGTGAGCTCAACCAAGGCTCAGATGCCGCCCGGGAAGCTGAGCGGCAAACTCCCTGCTTTCAGACCACGCTTTCTTCCCGGGGCGGCTACTCACGGGGACCCCGGTCCCGCGGCCCGGGAGACGGGCTTGGCACTTGGATGGAGCACGACCCACCTTGGAGGCTTAGGCTTCTAACAGATCTGCTGTTGGTTTGTTTTCTTTCAAACGCTTTCGATGATGCAGTCGGCGGGGTGGATCCCACTCTCGTCACCCCACTGGCCTCCTTCTGCCAAAATACCTTCCATTGTGAATGGCTACTCTCCTCTGACCTCCTCATGACCCTCCCCTCACGCCCCCCCAAGAGAAGTGGTTTCAATAAATAAAGCACAGTGCTCGGCTTGAAGGTTTATACTGGGGCGGAAGCTTCTAAAACTCCTTCGGGTGCTGGAATGGGAATAAACCAAGGCATTGTCCCAAGAGATGGGAGAGGGAGGAAGCCTGGACTAGAGAGGATAGGAGAAGATACAGGCAGGATGTTGAAAGGGGTGGAAGGGCGTGGTCAGGAGTTTGGCTACCCTCCAACTGACCTTGAATTTGCTGGGGAACCCAGACAGATACTTCGGGCCTCAGTTCCCTCCTTTTACAAATGAGGAGCCTGGACTTGATGCCTGGGTTCCAGCAGCTGTCACTTGTAGGAACGAAGCCTGGAGTGGCTGGTGCAACAGTCTGCCCTGAAGACCCCACCCAGGGGAACCAGGACCTGTGTGAACCTAGGAAGGAAACCATTCTGGTGATGGAGGGTGAGGAGGTGTGACTCATCTTCTGGAGTGGTGAAGCATCTCTCTGCGAGGGGCGAAGACTCTGGGATAACAGGTAGCAGAAGATTTTCCTCCTGTTTGCTCTAGTTTTGTGGTCTATGTTTCTCCATTAATTTTGGGCAAAAGCCTTTCCCTTTTCCATTTCCCAACATCTCCAAAGACAGCAAGCAGCAGCAGCAAAAGTAGAGGCTGTGTTTCAGTTTCTCAGACCAGGCAAAGCCTCCTCAGCTAGGAAGCAGCTGCAGCGCTCTGCACACTCCCTTGTGCAGGGCTGGCACCTCTGAGGCTGAGGGCCTCTGATTCTTGGTCTCTCATTACACAAGCCCCAACCTGGCTTGTTCATGCAATTGACAAGGACAATAGGGTTTATGTTTAAGATCACAGATTTGGAATCAGATCTGGATTCCAATCTGTACTCTGCAAGAGACTTGCTCTCTCTGAGCCTCCGTTTTTTCAACTATAAAATGGGCACATTAGTACCTGCATCGCACCAGTTGAGTGCAGAGTGTAAGTACAATAAATGGTAACAAAAGTAAAGAGCCTTCGCAGAACCCTAAGAACCTGGGCGGTGCTGGATGCTGGAACACATAGTGGCAGGTAAAGTGAACCTGCATTCTAGGCGCCTTCGGCCCTCCCTTTTTACCAGTCTTTTTCAGGTGGTCACAAGCCAGGCTCCCGGAAATCATGGTCTCTCCCGGATAGAGCTGGCAGGGAGGAGGAAGCACCCGCGTGGCTATCGAGCACAGGGCCGCAAGCCCAGCCACATCTCAGCGTCCATCGCGACCCTGCCTAGAATCTCCTCCCAATCTCCCCGAGCCGCGGGGCCGCCCTCTGGGGAGCTGGCGATGGCAGATGAAGGTCCGGAGGCTGCATCAGGCACACCTTAAGGACTTTCTGGCGGGACGAGGCTCAAGGGGTGAAGAGATGAGAGATCCCGTGCCTCAGGACCCCTAGGACACGCAAAACCTGCCCAGGGCAGCCAGACAATTTGTCTTTCCCCCCACCCTCCGGTGAGAGGAGGGAGGTCCAGCTCCAGAAGCCCTTCGTTGCTTCTCCCCCTCCCCACTGTCGACGGGGCACCTGGGGCCTGGATCCAAGAAGCAGCCCTGTGGGAGAGGCAAAGAGAGTGAGTCTGGGCTTCTGGGAGGCTATTCCAGCTATTCCACCCTCAGCACCTGAACTTGGGGAGCACTGAGGTGAGAAAGCAGGACCCTTGATTTGCTCAAACACTTTTTTTCTTTCTTTTTGGGATCACCCTCTCCACTTCCCCTGTCCCTGTCATGGACAGAGTTAGAAGAAACCACTTAGGACTCATTTGGAGAAGTATCACTTGGAGACATTTTCTAAAGTCCTCAAACCCTGAGATAATACTACTGCAAGGAAACTTTAGTTCCTGTCTTTTATAATTATTTGATATGGATTCCCTTATAAAAAAGTTTCTTTCTGGTAGTCCAAGTCCATCTGAAATGAAGCAAGCATGCTGGACTTATGTCTGACCCTTCAAATATCGAAGACCCTAAACAGTACTTTGCATGTGCAAGAAAGCTTAGTGGGACACTGAGGTGTAATCAAGACAGATAATTATAGTATATGAAAAGACCAAGCCACAAAAGGATTTTGCCAGCTACATATAGATTCATCTGATAAGGTGAAAATTCACGAGTTGATTAACCCTTCCTACTGAGGAGGCGTGGAAGAGCTAAAGTTTTGGGGTGAATCCCTGGAGCTCCTATGAATAACAGCCCACATATTTCAGACAGAGCTTGGATGGGCTAAGAAGGTCCTGTGTACAAGGTTCTAGTAAGTTTTTGAATTCCGCTTCACTTAGTAATAAGAACCAGGCAGATAAAATAAAATCGTTCCTTCCCTGGAGGACAGAAAAGCAACACATCTTCAAAGCTTATTAATTTTCCTTGGATTGGTATTGGGGGAGGTGCATTCAGGGGAAGTGGGCTGGTACACAGAAGTCTCAGGCAGCAAGGGATCCCTAGCTAAATGCAGCTTCTGTTTTTACAGCTTACTTAGGGAGAGTTGTTAGTTTTTCTAAGCATAAACCAAGCATTGGTTCTCTAAGCTCAGTGTTTAGGCTACAAAGCATATCCAACAGTCTTACATGCTTACCTTTAGAAAAAAATGGTCTGACCCCAAACTCAGCAAAATCTCTAGTGCATTACCATACTTGGAGAACACCTAAGCAAAGCCCTTTGGAAGTGTAAAGTGTAACTGGAATGTCAAATACCATCCACTACCTCCAAGAAAAATAAATCCTTAGTTCTCAGCCAGGTACACCTGCTTTGGACCAGGCTTATTAGTGTTATTTGTATTTTTTCTTTTCAAGTGGATAGTCTTACTCACAGACTTTTCTTTCTGCTCTGTGCTTGCTATTTTTATCTTACCTTAAAAACCCTGAGATCAGACCTGGCGCCAGACTTCTGAGACACCCCAGGGAAGGATGATGGCTAGCTTCCCAGGGGTCCATTCCTGAACTCTGTAAGCTCAGGTGTTAGAGCCAAATCAGAGTTCAGGGTCAGGAGGGAAGCCTGGCATATGTTAATTGGGTCACCACGGGGAAAGTAGGTGAACAGGCTGGGGCAAGCAATGCCAGGCAGGACCCTAAGGCAGGGGAAGCTGTCTCAGTTCATTAGTTTCTGTGGATTAATGCAGTACAGGCAACTTTGGGTAGTAGACTTTGCTCGTCATTCTCTGTTATTCTTCTGAGCTCCCTCCTCTGTTCTGTCCTCTGCCCCAGAGGCCAATCTCTATGGGGCACATTACCCAGTTTTCCTTGCCATGGGACTTCCAGTTGGATTTGGCCAATGTGGGGATAATGATGCAGGCATGGAGAGCGGGAGGCCAGAACAGTAGGAATACTTACTCCTGCTTTCTCCCTGCATCAGTGTGGCTTTGTCCTTAACTGCCTCTGTGTCTATAGCTCCTGTCAAGCAGCTCTTCTTCCCAGTTTCAGCTCTCACCAGGCTCTGCTAACACCTCTTTTTTTTTTTTTTTTACCCCTTTTCCCCTTCAGATCAAGGGTGGTAATACCTTCCTGCTGTTGCTAGACCTTGAATGTTAGTTCCCTTTAACCCCGCCTATACCCTGTAAACAGTTCTTTCCATTCTCTGTGTGTATCCCCCCAACCCCCTGTCTTTTGAGCATGCCATCTGTCCCCTGTGGGGATCTAACTGATGAGGAGAGGAATGGAAGTCAAATACGATGTCTTTAACTCTTCCCATTGTGATCTTCATATAACTCATCAAAAGGCTCTCCTCTTTCCTTGTCACCATGGTGGGGTGCAGTTGTGAAGGCTCCAGGGTTTCTGTGGTGGTTGCTTTCTGCAGGCAAGGCTGGCTTTGGGTCTAGCAGGGGAGCAAACTCTGAGTATATTTGTTTTATTTATGCTGATCCTGGGCATTCAGCAACAATTTTTGAACGCATTATGTGAGGGGTTAAAGCAACAAACCTTCAAGGTAAGAGTATTATCTTCATTTTACAGATGAGGTTACAGAAACCCAGAGAGGGAAGCAACTTGCCCAAGTGGCAAAGCAGGGCATCCCTACCTAGCTTTGTATGCCTATAGAGCAGGAGCTTCCCTCAGGGAGGCCTAAGGATGCCTGAGTGCATCCACCTCCACAGGTGGGCTGCTCTGAGTCCCAGCACCAGGGAATTGTACACAGGATTCTTTTATCTTGAGCTTCTGGGAAGCATATTGCCCCCCCCCCCCCCAGCATCTGGAGTCCTGTGGAGGACTTCCAGAAGGTTATATTTGCCACTTTCTTGATCTCGTTTATTAGTTGCTTGGGTATTTGGAGAAAGACAGGTTAGTAGAGAGTAGAGGAATATAAAATAAACATTTGAGGGCCTGCTGAGTACCAGGTACTGAGCAAAGCACTATCATCTATATGATTTCATCTAGTGGTTTTTCTTTTTGCCTTTTTAAACAATGATGAGATATAGCACAGGAAAATGAGCAAGACAGAGAATGCTTTATCTAAAGAAAAAACTCAAACGCCCATCACCAACGTTAAAAACTAGAACAGTGCTAGCAGCTCAAGACTCTGCCTATACTGCCCACCCACTCACCATCACCTTCTCCCCTCCTGAGATGACTACTGTCTTGAGTCTTACAGTTATTACTTTCTTGTGTTTATTTGTACTCCATCAGCTGAGCATGCATCCATAAACACTATAGTGTTTGCTGGCTTGGGTTTTAAGCTTCATTTGAATGGAATGGTACAGTAAGTACTCCTTTGGGTATGGCTTCTTAGTTCAACATAACATTTTGTAGACATTCATCTTCGTTGGTCCACACAGAGACAGTTTCTTCTTCTCCTTCAAGTATAGTATTGCATTTAAGAATATACCACAATTAATTTATGCATCCTACTTTTGATGGATATTTGGGTTTTTACCAGTTTTTAGCTATTATGAATGAAACTGCTATGAATATTGGTGTACATGTTTCTTGGTACACATGTGCATGCATTTCTGTTGGGAGTGAAATTGCTGGGTCATAGAGTTTGTGGATATTCAACTTTAATAGATAATGCCAATTTTTGCTCCTTATAACCTTTCTTATCTTGGACATCAAAAACTCTGAATATGGTTGAACCCGGTATTTTAATAGGAACTCTCCAGAAGTCTGAATATCATGCCTTTGATTTTAAGATTATGTTTAAGAGTTGGGCTCTAGGTGGAGAGCATGGCAACCCCTGCCCGCCAGATGTACCCTTAACTGGCATGTAGTGTAGACACACGGCTTAAAAATATTTTAAAAAATAATAAGAAAAAAGAAAAGAAAAGAAAAGAATACTTCTATTCTTGGGCTGCCCTGGTGGCGCAGTGGTTGAGAGTCCGCCTGCCGATGCAGGGGACACGGGTTCGTGCCTCGGTCCGGGAGGATCCCACGTGCCGCGGAGCGGCTGGGCCCGTAAGCCATGGCCGCTGAGCCTGCGCGTCCGGAGCCTGTGCTCCGCAACGGGAGAGGCCACAACAGTGAGAGGCCCGTGTACCGCAAAAAAAAAAAAAAAAAAAAAAAAAAAAAAAAAAAAAAAAAGAATACTTCTATTCTTGTAGTCCAGTATTCATTTAAACGTAGAAAGAACCACAAGAGTGCCAAGAAAGCAGCTGGGTTAAGCTGGGCAAAAGCAGCGATCTAGGAGACTACTCCAGGAGACTCTTTGGAACCAGCGTCTACACCGCCCGGGGAGGTGAGGCCTCTCAACTGTTTGGGCTCAGACTCCAAGGCGGTCCTGGAGCTGGTTCTGCGAGCAGAAACGCGCGACTGGTAGCCCATAGCGCGGATGAATCCGCGAGGGCCAAGACCAGGGGCGGGGGCCGGGGCGGAGGTGCGCGCGCGGCTTGTTGCTGGGCGACGGCGCGCGTTCTTCCTTCCCAGAGAGCTGGTGCGAGCCCACCCGGCAGCTCAGACCGGGAAAGGCCGGTTGGATACTGGGCTGGGCCGTGGCCCTGACAACCTCCCTGCCACCTGAATGGGAGCAGAGGCGCCCCGGGAGGCGTGTGAGAGGAGGACGCGCACTGCGGCGCAGGTAACTTCGTCTGGGAGGCTGTGGGAAGGAGTGGCTGCGATATTGGGGCGGAGAAGTTGTCTCCTCTGTTCCGCCCATCTAATCTCCACGAAAATCAGGGCGGAAAATAGGGCTGAGGTTGGAGAAGGGATTGGGGCTGGGAGCAAGGGTTGAGGAGGAGCTGAGAGGAGTGAAAATCTGGTGGGAGGGAATAATGGGTAGATTGTGATGACTGGGCTGTAGGGAAAAGAATGAGTAAGGAAGGCAAAAAAGGAGGAGGAATCGGAGGGGCGGTGGGGAGGGCGAAAGGTCACAGTGGAGGGAATTTAATTATCCAACTCCCTGACCTTTTCTGCTATCCCTTGACAGGGGGCTGGTTGTTCTGGACAAACCTTAAACACCGTTAGGTGACCTCCCCCACTGAGGTCAGTGTGTCTAACTTCGGAATAGGGAGCTGTTTCCTGAGTGTGATCCTAAAACTCTTCAGTAGGCAGTGGGACACTCTAGGCTTAATTCAAGAATTATTTGGTATCGAAGGCCACAGATCCACAGTCAATGTATTGGGGACCACCACTGCAAGGATATAAAGAAGTTCAATAATTCTTTTTTATTTTTAACACTCAAATATAAAAGTTTAACATTTTTCCCCTATTTACAACTTTATAGAGGTATAATTTTTATTCAATAAGCTGTACAAAATCTATGGTTTGTACGATGTTCAGGTGTACAATTTGATGAGATTTGACAGATGTGTACACTTTTGAAACAATTACTGCAGTCAGAATAACAGAACCTTTTTCATTCTTCTACTGCTTTTGCTGTCCACCCCTGCTCTCACCCTTTCCTACTGCCCCAAACTAACTACAGATCTGTTGTGTAACACCACAGAATTGGTTGCATTTTCTGTAAGTTTATATAAATGGAAGCATCCAATATATACTCTTTTGTGTCTGGATTCCTTTACGCAGCATAATGATTTGCCAGGACCTTTACCTTGATTACTGAATAAACTGTGAGTTTTGAAATTGGGTAGTGTAAGTCTTCTACTTTTTAAAAAAAAAATCACTTTAGCTGTTTTAAGACCTTTGAATTTGTGTATACAGTTTATAATCAGCTTGTAGTTTCTAGAAAAAAGACTGCTGTGCTGTAATTTTGATTGGGAATGCACGGAATCTATAGATCTTTAGGGGGAGAATTGCCATTTTAACAATATTGAGTCTTTCAGTTTATGAACATGGTTCTTAAATTTATGTAGATCTTTAATTTCTTTTAGCAGTGTTTTGAATTTTCAGTGTAGAGATTTTAGACATCTTTATTAGATTAATTCTTAAGTACTTTATGTTTCGGGGGGCATTATTTTCCAATTGTTTGATGCTAGTATATAAAAATATAATTGGTTTTGTACGTTAACCTTGTATTGTATGACTTAGATAATTCACTCATTAGCACTAGTAATTGTTTTGTAGATTCCTTGAGATTTTTAATCTAAAAATCATGTCACCTGCAAATAGGGACAGTTTTACTTTTTCCTTTTCAGTCTTACTTCCTTTTATTTCTTTTCCCTGTCATGTTGCAATGGCTAGGACCTCTAGTACAATGTTGAATAGATGTGTTAAGAGTCAAGGCATTTTTGCTAGTTTTCAGTTTTAGGGGGAAAGCAAAAATAAAATGTTAGCTGCAAGCTTTTTGTAAATTCTCTTAATCAAATTGAGGATATTCCCTATGATTCATAGTTTTCCCAGAGTTACTTATTTATTTTTATCATAGAGGGTGTTGGATTTTTTTCATGTGATTTCCACTACCTATTGAAATGATCATACTTTTTTTCTCCTACACTTTGTTAATGTTGTGAATTATATTGATTTTTATTTTTTATTTATTTATTTTGCGGTACGTGGGCCTCTCATTGTTGTGGCCTCTCCCGTTGCGGAGCACAGGCTCCGGACGCACAGGCTCAGCAGCCATGGCTCACGGGCCCAGACGCTCCGCAGCATGTGGGATCCTCCCGGACCGAGGCACGAACCCGCGTCCCCTGCATCGGCAGGCGGACTCTCAACCACTGCGCCACCAGGGAAGCCCGAATTATATTGATTTTTAAATGTTAAATCAATTTTTTAACTCTGGAATAAACTCTATATGATCAGGATATATTATTCTTTTCAAAAGTATATTTTCAGATTTATTTGATATTTTATTAAAAGCTTTTGCATCTATGTTTATGAAGGATATTGGTACATAATTTTCCTTTTTTAAAAGAATGTCTTTGTCAGGTTTGGTATTAGGGTTATGCAAATCTCAAAAAATGAGTTCCTTCTTCCTCTATTTTCTGAAAATATTTGTGTAAGATTGATGTTATTTGTTTCTTGAGTGTTTGAGAGAACTATCTGGTCCTGGAGATTTCTTTGTGGTAAGATTTTTGGCAATGACTACATTGATTAGTATAGAACTATTAAGATTTTCAGTTTCTTATTTTATTTTTTGTTTCTTATTTTAATTTTGGTAAGTTGCGGTTTTCAGAGATTTGCCCACTTCACCTAAATTATTGGATTTGTTGGCATAAAGTTATCATATTCTCTTATTATCCTTTACTATCTTTAGGGTCTGTTGTGAAATCCTTTTTTCATTGCTGATAGTGGTGATTTTTGTTCTCTTTTATTTTTGAACAGTCTAGCTAGGGGTTATAAAAATTTTATTGATTTATTTTAAAGAACTAGCTCTTGGCTTTGTTAATTTTCTCAATTATCTTTTCTGTTTTCTATTTGATTGATATATGTCCTTATACTTATATCCTTCTATTTACTTTGGGTATACTTTACTCCTCTTTTTCTAGATTCTTAAGGTGGAAACTTAGGTTATTGATTTTAGACCTTTTTTTCTTTCTGATTTAAGCATTTAAGCTGTACTTTTCCTTCTAATCTGTGCTTTAGCTGTACCCCACACATTCTGATATATTGTATTTTTACTATTATTAAGTCTAAAATATTTTCTAAGATTCAATAATTTTTTGTATTCCTATTTTATTATCTATTAACTTTTTTATTACACCTTTTTGTTTTACTTTAAAAAATTGTTTCTCAGGGAATTCCCTGGCAGTCCAGTGGTTAGGACCCAGTGCTTTCACTGCGGTGGCCCGGGTTCAGTCCCTGGTCAGGGAACTAAGATCCCACAAGCCACAAAAAAATTTTTTCTCTAGGAATTACAATATATATCCTTAACATTTCATGGTCTAGAGTTAATATTGATCTAGTTCACATAAAATGCAGAAATCTTAACAACCATAGTTCCCTTACCCACCCCCATCCCAGTCTCTTTAGTTGTCATATGCATTACATCTATGTATACAAACATCACATGAGACAATGTTGTCATATGTATACAAACACCCCATGAGACAATGTTCATACAATTTTTAAAAACATGATAAAAGATGTTTTTTTAAATGTACCCAGATATTTGCCATTTCTGATCTTCTTCATTCATTCCTGAAAAATTTGATTTTCCACTCCTTTAATTTCCCTTCAGCCTGAAAAACTTTCTTTAACCTTTCTTGTAGTTTTAGTCTGCTGGTGAGTAATTCTCTTAGTTTTCCTGTATCTGAATGTGTCTTCATTTTGCTTTCATTTTTTTTTAAATAAATTTATTTTTGGCTGCGTTGGGTCTTCCTTGTGGTGCGTGGGCTTCTCATTGCAGTGGCTTCTCTTATTGTGGAGCATGGCATGTGGGCTTCAGTAGCTGTGGCTTAGTTGCTCTGCAGCATGTGGGATCTGCCTGGGCCAGGGCTCGAACCCGTGTCCCCTGCATTGGCAGGTGGATTCTTAACCACTGCACCACCAGGGAAGCCCCTGCTTTCATTTTTTAAATAATATGCTTACTAGATATCTAATTCTGGGTTGGCAGTTCTTTTGTCTTTTAGCATGTTACGAATCTTGTTTCACTGTCCTTTGGTCTCAGGGATGTTTTGTGGGAAGTCCATGGTCATTTGAGTTATTTCTCTATAATTAATGTGTTGTTTTTCTGTTTCCTTCAGTATTTTATCTTTGTTTTTGGTTTCCAGCAGCTTACATGGATTTTCTTTATCAAGCTTGGAATAAAATCTTCTTTATTCCAAGCTTCTTGAATCTATAAACTTATGTATTTCTCCAGATTTGGGATATTCTCAGACAGCATTTCTTCAAATATTCTTTCCACTCCATTCTGCCCTCTCCTTTTGGGATACTGATAATCCATATGTTAGAGCTTTTGATATTTCCTCACAAGGCTCTGAGGACTTTTTTTTTTCTTAAAACCTTTTTTTCTCTCTTTTAAATATTGGATACTTTCTGTTAATTTATCTTCCAGTTTACTGACTCTTTTCTCTGACATCTCCACTCCATTAGTAAAATTTTTATTGACAATATTATATTTTTTCAGATATAAAATTTCTATTTCTTTATTTCTCTGCTAAGATTTTCTCTTTTTATTCCTCTTTAACATATTTTCCTTTACTTCATTGAGCATAGTTAAGCTATGAGCTGCCTTAAAGTCCTTGTTTAATAATTTCAACAGCTGGGTCATCTTTGGACTGGCATCCGTTAATCTTTGCTCTTGACATTGGGTCACATTTTCCTGAATCTCTTTATGCCAAGTATTTGTTGATTATACCCTGGACATTGTGAATGTTTGACTGTGTAAACTCTGGGTTCTGTTATATCCCTCTGAAG
This sequence comes from Globicephala melas, assembly GCF_963455315.2. Classification (NCBI taxonomy): domain Eukaryota; kingdom Metazoa; phylum Chordata; class Mammalia; order Artiodactyla; family Delphinidae; genus Globicephala; species Globicephala melas. The sequence goes on from NC_083315.2 coordinate 116,578,506, forward strand.
AATGTTTACTTTTTTCATTTAGCAGGCAGTTCACCAGGTTAGACTCGCTGTAAGCTCCATCTCGTTCTCTGTGGTTGGAGGTTAAGTTCAACTAAATCTCAGTTCAGCTCTTTAAGCCTTTGCCTCTATTTTCTATAACATTTTTAACCAGCACAATATAAGTGTTAGGTACTATTATTGAGCTTTGAGTTTGTCCCATATGTGTAATGTTCAGAGGTCAGTCTAGACTTATGTGGGGTTTAAGCACAGAATTGGGGGATTAACTTCTCTGGCTCTCTCTCCTCTGGGATTTCTCTCTCACTCCTCAGTGGTGGTTGTTGCCTGGGCTCTTTTCTCTAATTCTTCTGGCCAGAATGAGGAAGAGCTTTCTATCAAAGTCTTTGCCACCTGCATTATGCCATCCTTCAGTATGGAAGGCATTTAGGGAAAAGCCACAATAAGCCTGGAAACTCACCTTCAGGTCAGTGTTTCTATAAGTTTTAACTCTTCTCCACAAGAGTTTTTGTTTACTTCTTTTGTTTACTTCTAAGAATCCTCAGGTAGTTGTTTTTTATATTTTGTCTGGAGTTTATAAATTATTGTTAATGTAGGATTGGTCTGTAAATGTAGATGTGAAACTCCAACAAAGTGTTTTTGAAATTGAGAGCATGCAACATTTCACATGTCAAAAGCATGATGATAATAATTAAGAAAAACTCCTCCTTTCATTTTCCTGTTTTGGCTATTTAAGCAATTAGATGAAGGAAGTCCAAGAAGGAAAGATAAAACATGGGGAGAAGAAAAAGGCAGGGAGAGCATTTTGCTGTTCTATTACCTTTTAGATATTTATGTATGCATGTATTTTGTATGTATATATATGTATTCACAGGGTATGGACATACTCTAGTTAATGGTTATAAAGAGTTATGTTTTTATAGTCATTGAAATTTCCGTGGGCTTCTGAATAGTTAAGAAAAAAATCTTTTCTGAGCTTAAAAACATCTTTTCTCTATTTTATTTTATTTTTTTTTTGTTTTTTAAATTTATTTTATTTGTTTATTTTTATTTTTGGCTGCGTTGGGTCTTTGTTGCAGCGTGTGGGCTTTTCTCTAGTTGTAGAGAGTGGGGACTACTCTTCGTTGAGTTGTGCGGGCTTCTCATCGCAGTGGCTTCTCTTGTTGCAGAGCACGGGCTCTAGGCACGTGGGCTTCAGTAGTTGTGGCACATGGGCTCAGTAGTTGTGGCTCGCAGGCTCTAGAGCACAGGCTCAGTAGTTGTGGCGCACCAACTTAGTTACTCTGTGGCATGTGGGATCTTCCTGGACCATGGCTTGAACCTGTGTCCCCTGCATTGGCAGGTGGATTCTTAACCACTGTACCACCAGGGAAGCCCAGGTTCTCTCTATTTTCTATATCACTTTTAAACCAGCACAATATGTGTTAATTACTATTATTGATATTATTAGGATTAAAGACAGAAAACACGTATTATAGAAAGTGTGGGATAATAGAAAAAATTGCTGTTATCCTGTGTCTTAGCAAATCATTAAAATATTTGTATATTTCCTTTTAGACTTTTTCATAAATTATAATCAGTGTGCAAACAGATCTCATTTCTACCATTGATGTTACAAAAACAAATATGGTTTTCAGAATATTTTTATCTTCCTTGCAATGCTGAAGATTTTACTAGATGAGATAGGCTGTCTTTGGACATTTCTTCTGGAACTTTGCTGCTGTGTGTTGGGAGTTGATGTTGGTGTGAAATTTAGGAAGTGAATTGAGATATCTGGCTATGGACTCAAGAGAACCTAAATCTTGTCCTTAATGGGTCACTCTTCCCACCGAAGTGCCTGTATATAGGTGACTATATATAGGAAGAGGTCAAGGACAACTAATTCGTATAACCGGCTGGGGCTTTGGCTCAGTTCCCAGTGCAATACTCTGATGGGCTAGGCGCTGTGTGAGGTGTTCATGTGACTTGGAACCAAGTCATCTGGTAACCTGCTTTATTTATTTCTCCTTTAGTTAGAGTCTAGAGCAGAGTTCTGGATCTTCTGTTCTAACAGGAGGAACAACCACACCTGCAAGAACCAGAGAGCAGAGTCTCAGAGTCTAGAGAATTCACACAGGTTGCCCTCCCTGGACCTTTAGCTGTTTTGGGCCGAGAGCTTCCTTTTTATGTCTGACCAGACTTGGCGGGAGAGGAGAGAAGGCTGGCTCTTGGCCTTTCTGACTACCTCACTGCTCAGGCATTGAACCTCCTGGTGGAAGAGGAAGGAAAAGGCAGAGAGTTCCAACAGTCGGGAAGGAAGAGGAGAGTGAAATTACTGCTCAGGTTGCAAAGATTTCAAGCACATTGTGTCCCATTTCAAAGTGCAGGGTAAACAGTCAACCTAGATAGTGAGCAGCAGGTGTGACCCTGTATGTAGATTAGTACTGTATGTAGATGTAGATTAGTACATGTATGTATGTAGATTAGTACGTAGATTAGTACTTCCTCCTTTTGGGACAGCTACATTATTTTTCCTTGAGTATCTTCAAACCAGAACTGGTCTCTTTCTTTTAATAAATTGCTAGCAAAAAAAAAAAAAGAGAACATGTTATTTTCCCATGAGATTGGATGTTTAAAAATCATTTTATACATTTTGTAGTGTTAAGGTGTGGCTGGGGGTGATAAAGGCACTGGCTTTGATGGATTGGCCCATTTAACAATGGGATACCACCTACCTTGAAAACACAATAGAAGTTCCATTTCCTATTGGTTCATCTTTACATATAAAGAACAACTTTCCTATGAAGAACTCAAGGGAATGTACTGAGAAATATTGAACAATGACCTACTTGTTAAACTTCAATAGCAAACCAAGGGCCTGAGAGAAGTTGGAAAGGAATACAAAGCAGGAACTAAGAAACAAAAGGGAAGTGCAGTTGAGAGAGTCAAATCAGATTCCCACCAGGTACTAATGTGTTTCTGGTCTGTACTCTGTTCCAGTTACTACCTTTCAGTCTTTTGTAGGAAGAAATGCGGATGGTGTCAGTATGAGCATATTACCACCTGTGCAAACAATAAACAGCCAAAACACTATGAGGGGGATTTTACAGCATTTTTTAAATAAGGAAACTTCCTTAAGGGCTTTAGAAGTGATTTCATTTTTTTTTAATGTATTTATTTTTGGCTGCATTGGGTCTTCGTCGCTGCGTGCAGGCTTTCTCTCACTTCGGTGAGCAGGGGCTACTCTTCATTGTGGTGCGCGGGCTTCTCATTGTGGTGGCTTCTCTCGTTGCGGAGCATGGGCTCTAGGCACGCAGGCTTCAGTAGTTGCGGCATGCGGCTCAGTAGTTGTGGCTCGCGGGCTCTCGAGCGCAGGCTCAGTAGTTGTGGCTCACGGGCTTAGTTGCTCTGTGGCATGTGGGATCTTCCCGGACCAGGGCTTGAACCCGTGTCCCCTGCATTGGCAGGCGGATTTTTAACCACTGCACCACCAGGGAAGCCCTAGAAGTCACTTCTAATGTTCATATTCTACAGTTTGGAAAAGAGGCAACAGATGATTTTTTTCACTTTTTTTTTTTTTTTTGCGGTACGCGGGCCTCTCACTGCTGTGGCCTCTCCCGTTGCGGAGCACAGGCTCCGGACGCGCAGGCTCAGCAGCCATGGCTCACGGGCCCAGCCGCTCCGCGGCATGTGGGATCTTCCCGGACTGGGTCACGAACCCGTGTCCCCTGCATCGGCAGGCGGACTCTCAACCACTGCGCCACCAGGGAAGCCCTATTTTCACTTTTTAATAAGAAATCTTGTTATGGATAGTATTAAATTGTCCAAGGTCTAGTCAGTGGTGGAGCTGGGTGGAGAAAGAAAGCTTATTGATTCCCAGATGAGAGCTCTGTCATATAGCAGGGTCTTGAACTGGAGAACCAAAAATGGCTATTTTAGTGATTAAAAGCAATATGACTTTATTTAGAGGCTAAAGAGGATGTTTTCTTCATATTGCTCTCACTACATGATAAACGAAGAAATCTAATTGTAAAAATAACTCTCTTATGAGGTGATATAAAAGAAATTCAACCAAGAAATGTGGACAGGTGATAAGCAAAGAAATGCAAAGGAACATAAGAAAATATTTCTTTCCATATTTGTTTTAACCCATTGTATTTTGGCATAAAATGCAGTGATCCCCCTCACCACCCACCCCTACCCCCATCATAGTCAAACAATTGCCTCAGCACAATCTATTGATTAATTCTTCTTTTTAATGCTGTTATTTAATGCTGTTATTATAATATAACCCATATTATTCTTAATTCTTTTGCTCATTCAGTTTAAATGTGGATTCTATCGGCAGTGTTTCAGTTTTAATTCTTATATCCATATGAGTTTTAATTATCTTGCTGGACAAGTGCTCCCTCATTTCTCTTTTTCAAAATTTTGGCTAATCTACCCTGTTTATTATTTCAAATGAATCCAGAATTACTTTTCAAATTTCAAAATATCATTTTTCAGTTTTGATTATGATGGCATTAAACCAGTACAGTATTTTGGGAAGACCTGATAAAATTTAAATATTTGGTTTTCTTACCAAGGAACATTAACTGCCTATTTAGTAGAGTCTTTCTTCTATGTCCTTCAGTAAAATTAAAAAATTTATTCATGAAGTTTCAGCACATTTCTTGTTATGTTTATTCCTAGATATTTACTCCTTTAAATAAATTATACATGGAATTTTACCATTATGCTTTTGGTGTAAAGGAAGTTATTGGGGTTTTTTTTTGGTATTAATTTAAAAAATTTAAATGCCTTGCAGACCTCTATTATAATTCTAAACAGTTCTTTTAGTGCTTATGTTTTCTAGGTAATCACATTTGCAAATAATGATGATATTCCAGAGGTATTTCTGCTTTATTATTTTATTTTATTTTCAAAGAACCTTGGCCTTGGGTTTTCTAAGAAATAAGTAAATTAGTTTTTCTAATTTATTACTTTCTGCTTTTATTTTCATTGTTTTACCCTTATTTCTTGACACTCTTCTCTCCTTGGGCTCTGTGGAACTCTCTTCTCATTTTCCCAACTCTGTGATTGCTCTAGCTCCTCCTACCTCCCACCTGTGAATGTCAGAAGACTCTGTCATTAGCCATTCTCTATTTGTATTTCTTGTTATCTTGGCTTTTGGTATTGATCTTGCTTTCAAGATCTCAAAATTCACTTGTAATCATAGATAGCTGGCTCTGCTGAATAGCATAAGTTTTTCTTTTACATTGTGATAATACACATAAACATAAAATTTACCATCTTAACAGTTTTTAAGCGTAAAGTTCAGTGACTAGCAACAGCTTTCTTATGTACTTGGTTATGACCAAGACTTCATCAAAGCGATTCAAAGTTGCTATTTGATTTATTCCTAGTCATTGGCCAGATCCTATCAGTTTTACCTTATATAGTATTTTCACTCGGCTCTGTTACCAAACCCAGGCCTTAGGCCTTGCAGACTCATACTTGCCCTCTCTCTATTCTTTCTCCCACTTAACATTAGTATCCCCCAAGCCCCAGAACCTATCAAGCCACTATTCTGTTAAAAGTTTTTGAATGGTTTCCAGTAGCCCACAGAAAAAGTACAAACACTCGGCATTCAAGGCCTCCTGATCTCACTGCAGCCTACCTTGTGGCTGATCACCTCTCGCCCTTCATACACTCTGCTTTATTTCTTGTCAAACATTGAGGCAAGTGGGCTGGGTAAGAAATGGAGACACCTGGGACCAGCTGGAGAAGTAAAGGGAAATTGCTACCCTGCCACAAGAGTAGGGATTTGGGTCTTGAATTGCCAGAGCCTTCATTTTTTTTTTTTCCAGAGAAACTGCAAATCTGCATTTTATATGAAAATCTCTCAATTTAAAATCGTTGGCTATGAATTAATATTTTTGAAAAACGCTGAGCAATTGAAAAACATGTTTGCAGGTAGGATCGAGGCCACATTTGACCTCTGTTCTCTCTTCTTGGCAGGGTTACTTTAGATTTTCTAGGCCTATGTGGAGTGTGGTCTCTCTTGCCTGGAATTGGGGCACTACATTATAGTCTAAAGAAACGTTAAAGTAAACCCAGTAGGGGTTTCGGAAACTCTCACTGTGAAAATGTTACTGATTTAAAGCTTTTTCATTATTCCTGTGAAAAGGCCAATAGTTGGACTTAAAATGATATAAACGAATACTACCCATCGTGCTTCAGCAAGCACAGTGAGCGCTCTACCATGAGAAGCTTTTCTGAGCTGGAATTTTGTTTATCAGTAGTTTTCATGTATATATGTATAATATTAATTTACTGTTATTTCACAGGACAAATTAGTCCAGATGTCCACGATTTCTAAGCACTTTGGACTGAAATACAAAGAAGAATCGTACATCTTTAAAGAGATTGAGAAGGTTCACAAGGAGACTAAAAAGGAATTTCTCCGATTCAAGGAGAAGTTGGCCTCCAAGCCGGCTGTGGGTGAAGTCCCTGTTTTCGGCCTCCGGGTCCCCGGTCCGGCCCGGCATGGGGGGAAGTGGAGCGTTTCCCGCGCCGGACCCCAAAAGCCACCAGACTCCCCTCGGGCCAAAGGCCGTGCGCCCCTCGATGCGGCCCTCCCGCAGCCGGCGCCCCGAGGCGCAGCGCGGCCCCGGGGCCCGAGCGAGGCGGCCGCTTCCGGGAAGACCCAGCCCTTCTGCCCCCAGGACTTCTACTTGCGGAGCTCCGTGTTCCTCCGGCACTGGCCCCAGAAGAAGCCGCCGGTCATCGCCTCCAGGGCGGGCACGTCCAGACCCGTGGTCCTGATGCCGCCACCTGCGCCCAGGGGGAAGGTCCGGGCGCACCAGGGCGCCAGGAGCCCACGGCCCGCGGGCTCCAAGCCGGTCCTCGACCCGGCCGGGGGCCGCGACGCGAGCCAGGAGCCGGCTCGGCTCGCGGAGGCCCGCAAGGCCAGAGAGACGAAGGGCGGCTCCCTGTCCGGAGACGAGGGAGACTCGGAGGCGGCCGGCCGGCGGAGTGAAGTGAGAATTCACACCCGCTTCCTGCGCGAGGGCTCGCGCGGCGAGTCGCGGGAAGCCCCCGTGTCGGTTTCCAAAACCGACCGCGAGAGCGATCCGCCGAGTGACGCGCGGGAGGCCGCCCCGCAGGACCCGCAGCCCGTGCGAGCGATCCCGGCATCCATCGAGATCATCGCCCCGCTTCAGTCCGAGGCCCAGCAGGCCTCCAACCCGAGCATCAAAGAGCTCATCCAGAGCGTCCTCGGCCAGAACTACGACATTAAAATGGAAGTAGGTGACCCAAAAGGAGAGTAGTATTTCTCCTGGGTAAATGTAACTTAAGGATACAAACATAAAATAAGTGCATGTGGTGTGTTATAAGCTAGACAAAACGCTGGGGTGTTATTCAGGTTCTTTGAATTTTCCATCGAGGGAGTATATCCTCTTTAAAAAGTGAAAATAATTGAGAGTATATTTCAAAAACTGGTACAAAGAACATTAGTTTTTAGACCTGAGTAATGCATCACTGGTAACCTTTCCTTTCAAAGTCTTTGTGATTATTTAGTATTGATTTAGCAGATGTTTTATATGAAAGAGTCTTTTTCTGTACAGTTTATTAACAGTGAATCTATATCTTAAGAAGATCAGTATATTACTAATAAGTTGAATTTATGAGTTCTGTACTATTTTCAGTGAAAACCGTTCTCCTAAAATATCTTTAAAAAATTTACTTTCTAGGTCTTCCCAATTATAGAGACTATAAGTTATTATTTGTCCCAATGACAACCCCATCAGGTGGGTACCCATGAGAGCCCCATTTTACATAAGAGGCTTCCTGGCTTTCGTGAGGTTAAGAGGATTGGCTCACAGTCCTGCAACTAAGGCAGAGCAGAGCTGGGATTCCATCCCAGCCGGTCACACCCCAGAGAGTAGACTGGAACCATGCCAGGGCTGGCTATTTGTTGATTGTGATGTGTCGTCCCCAGCAGGGAGCAAAGCTAGATAGGGTCATAGTTTAAGATATTTTGTTCATTATATAGACTTTGCCTTGACAGGGACCTTCAAAGTAAAAATAATAGCAGGGGAATCTGAGTCCCACACAGAAAGAGAGAGAGGGAGAGAGGGAGGGAAGAAGGGAAGGAGGAAAGGACAGAGAGAGAGAGAGAGAGAGTTTTTTTTTTTTGAGAATGGTAATGAGAATGGCACTTAGGGGGGAAGAAGATTCTATTACTGTTCTTGGCTGCAGCTCCAAACCTCTTGTTAGTACACAGAATACTGCTGCCACATTATGTCTTTAAAATAGTTTCAGCCCAGAATATACTCTTGGCTGTGATTTAAGGAATGTGATCCTAAAGCCCATTAGGGAAACAAAAACGTGTAAGGACAAGAGTCCCCAGTGTCGTCTTTGACCTAATGTTTGTCGGCAGAATGGGACAAATGTTTTCAGTTAAGACCCATACCTCGATACGGTTACTGAACAAGATCAGTGTGACTGCTCAGGCCGTTTCAAAATGGGTATTTCTAATTAGGTTTTCTGTGGGCCTAACAGAAAATGAATCAGGGATGCACACTGGAGAGCCTCAATGGAGAGAACAAAGCCTCATTGCCTGCCCCTGTGAGAAGAACTCTGTGACATAGTCAAGGCATGTGACATGAAGAGGGGCCTATATTAGAAGCTGGCTCGAGGTCCTGTACAGTTGGGGAAAGTTACACTTTTAGAGCAAGGCCCCATAGAGAAAGTACATTTTGAAGGGTTCAAATAGAATAGAATATAAGAAGGGAGTGTATCAGTGACGAATGGGCCCTGGGACAGTGAATTCTGTTCTTTCTGGTATTCCATTTCTCTTGTGTATCCTTTTCTGGTGCTTCAGTTACCTGAATTGTTTTATGTAGGAGAGTGGCCTGAAGGATTAGGGTCAGAAGCCAGGGTCACTAACTAGCCCTGCATTGTAAGACTTGGCCAGTTTCAAATGCCTCAGTCCCATCCTGCCTTCCATTGTATTGATTTTTTTGTGTAGCTAGATTTTGTTCTTGCTTTTAAAACTTTGCCTCTGCCTGCCCCCCACCCAACAATTCCAGAAGATGGAGCTTTGCATTATCTTGGTTTCAGAAGTTTTATTAGGGTGAGAAGAGAACAATGGGGAATTTGTCGAAATGGCTATGGCTGGGTAGGTAAGAGAAAGCGATGAGAATGCAAGCGTAAAAGTGGTATCTAAATTATGATTTTAAAAATTCTTAAGATTACAATAAGGACACTTGTTTTAAACATTTGGAGTTTATATAAACAATGTTCTCTCCATGATAAGCAAGGAATATGGTTCTTTACTTTAGACATCTTAATTTGGAGCCAGTCCCCGGAGGGAAAGCCAAAGGATAAGACAGTCCTGGCAGGGTGTGCTGTCTCTGTTTAGAGTTTGGGCAGAGCCCTTTCAGACCTAGCATTCAGAGTTCCACAAACAATTACATAGGCCAGAAGGTGCACAGAATATCTAAAGATGAAACTCAGCTGTCAAATGTAGGTCAAACATCTAAACCAGGGTTTCTCAACCTTGGCACTTAACTTTTTGTTTGAATAATCCTTCTTTGTGGGTGGCTGTCCTGTAATTGTAGGATGTTTAGAATTATCCCTGGCCTCTACCCAGTAGATGCCAGTAGTATGATCCTCTCGTCACCCTCCCCACCACCAAGTCATAACAATTGGAATATCTCTAGATGTTGCTGAATGAGACCCTGGGGAGAAGGGCAAAATTGCTCCCCTTTTAACCTCCCATCTAGTTAGGAACTACTGTCTTAAACAGTATGCATACACTATGGCAGGAGGGATAGAAATGTTATAAGGTCCTATGTTTGTTTTACTGAGGAGTTCAATACTATCACTCACAAAATACATTCTAATTATATGAGACTGAAGTTCAGAGACTACCTTCCAGATATTAATTGAGGATGAAGGAATCAGCCCTTCCTGGCTTCTGTCATGTGTAGTTGTTTTTGGCCATATAGCTCAAAAGAAAAATGGCTTAACATGACCCACGTAAGAGGGAATTCATGTCCCAAGGTCTTCTTTAAACAAATAATGTATAGCTCACAAGCAAATGTTTTATCATAAAACTTATGCCTGCCTTTAACTTTAGGGAAGATGAAATAGATGTACTTTTGCCTCTTCTTCCTGCTAAGTACAACTAAGTACAAACCTTAGATGTTATTTATAAAACAAACATGAGAAGACTCCAAAAGGTGGAGAGAAGCAGACTGGCTAGGGACTTTGGGATCCAAGGAATCACATAACCTGATGAGTTCTCAGGTTTTCTTTTGGTCTCATGTCTGCCAGATTTGGAGCTAAAGAAGCTGGCAACCTAAGAATGCCAATGGGTGCAGACAGAAAAAGCCCCAGCCAAAGCCTGCTCTCTGTAGCTAAGGATCAAGAAAGGGGCAGCCTAGCAAGATGAAACTTTTAGACAATAACTGTGCTACTTTAGTCAAACACCACAGAAAAACCTATGGCCCTATCCCCACCCCTGCCAGCCAGGGCTGAGGGGGGAGCCTAAACTTCCACTCTTACCAGGCTGAAACAAGGTACCCCAACTCCTTCCCTAATGATGTGGTGTTAGTGGAGAGTCAAGACTTTCAACACTGCCTGGCAGTAAAGAGGCTACCCTACCCACCCCCCGTGCCCCCTTAGTGTCACTGGACGCCTTGTAGGGAACGGTAATGAGAGACTTCTGTCCCTCCCCACCAGGATGGTATCAGTAGAGGCCTAGTGGGGGGCCAGAACTCCTACTCCCGCCCAGCAATAGCAGGGAGCCCCTTACCTCTGGTGCCAGTGGAGACCAAGCTGGGAATTTGGACCACTACCCCTACCTGGCAGTAATGAGGCAGCCTTGGCCCTCCTCCTACTGCCCCTACTAGAGCAGTTTCAGAGGAATGTTTAAATAAGATCCAGACTCTCATAATACCCCAAATGTCCAGGTTTCAATAGAAAATCACTTATACCAAGAACTGAGAACATTTAGACTTGGAATAAAAAAAGACAATGAATACCAACACTGAGATGACTGAGATGTTAGAATTATCTGACAAAGATTTTAAAGAGGCCCTCAAAAAAAAAAAAAAGCCCCAATGAGCAATAATAATGAGCACACTTGGAACAATGAGAAAAAGAGAAAGTCTTAGCAGAGAAATAGAAAGTCTCAGTAAAGAAACAGAACATATAAAGAGAACCAAAGAAAAATTTTAGAACTAAAAAATACAGTAATTGAAATAAAACTCAATGGATGGCTCAAAAACTGAACGGAGGGGAGATAGTGGAAAGAATCAATGAACACAAGGATGGAACAATACAATTTTCTCAGTCTGAACAATAGAGAGACAATAGACTGGGGGAAAAAAATAGAGCCTCAGGGACTTGTGGGACTATAACAGAAGATCTAACCTTCCTGCCATCAAAGTTCTGGAAAATGACAAAAGCCCAAACCAAAGAAACCCAAAGGAATCCACACCAAAACATGTAATAGTCAAACTTTTGAAAACTAAAGAAAAAGAAAAAGCCTTTGAAAGCAATGAGAGAGAAACAATGTGTTACGTATAGGGAAAAGCAACTTGAATGACGGGATTTCTCACTGGAAACCATGGAGGCCAGAAGGATTGGCACAGCATTTTCAAATGCTGAAAGAAAAGAACTGTCCACCCAAAATTCTGTATCTAGGCAAATTATCCTTCAAGAATGTAGGGAAAATCAAGACATTCTCAGATGAAGGAAAGCTAAGAGAATTTGTCACTTGCAGTCTTACCCTAAAAGGATGACTAAAGGAAGTTCTCTAAATAGAAAGGAATGATTAGAAGAAAAGACTTGGAACAAACACCAGGAAGAAAGAAAGAATATAATAAGCAAAAACTATGGCTAAATACAATAGGCATTCCTTCTCCTGAGCTTTTCAAATGTATTTGATGGTTGATGCTAAAATTATAAGGCTGTTTGATGTGATTTTAAATGTATGTAGAGGAAATATTTAAGACAATTATAAATAGGGGAAGGTAAATAGATATAAAAGGAATATGGTTTCTATAGTTCACTGTAATTGGAAAATAACAATTCCAGTAGACTGTAATAAGTTATGTATATATAATGTACTATCTGGAGCAATGACCAAAAAAGCTATACAAAGAGACTCACTCAAAAAACATTATAGATAAATCAAAATAGAATTTAAAAATTTTAAGTAACCCACAGGAAGGCAGGTAAAAAGTAAACATAAGCAAAAAGCAGAGAATAAAAAGAAAACAAGAAATAAGGAAGCAGTTTCAAACTCAAATATATCGATAGCAACATTAAAGGTAAATGGTCTACATATACTGATTGAAAGCAGAGATTGGCAAGTGGATTCCATATATAACACAACTATATATTGTTTACAAGAAACATACTTCCAGTATAATGATATAGGCAGGTTTAAAATAAAGCATGAAAAAACATCAGGCACACCTTCTTCAAAAGAAAATAGGAGGGGCTATATTAATTTCAGTTAAAGTAGACTTCAGAACAAAGAAAATTACTAGAGACACAATGGGCATTATAATATGATAAAAGGTTCAATCCATTAAGAAGACAAAGCAATCCTAAATTTGTATGAACCAAACAACAGAGCTGAAAAAATATGTGAAGTAAAAACTGAAAGGAGAAATAGATGAATCTACATAGTTGAAGATGTCAACACCCTTCTTTCAACAATTGATAGAAAACTAGATAGAAATTTCCCAAGAATATAGAACTCAACAATACCATCAAACATCAGGATCGAATGTACATTTTTAGAACACTGCACCTAACGGCAGCAGAAGGCACATTTTTGTCACTGTCCATGTGACATATACTAAGACCATATCTGGTTCATAAAAATGAACGTCAGTAAGTTGAAAAGCATTGACATCAGGGGAGACCTTCAAGATGGCAGAGGAGTAAGACGTGGAGATAATCTTCCTCCCCACAGACACATCAGAAATACATCTACATGTGGAACAACTCCTACAGAACACCTACTGAACGCTGGCAGAAGACCTCAGACTTCCCAAAAGGCAAGAAATTCCCCACGTACCTGGGTAGGGCAAAAGAAAAAAGAAAAAACAGAGACAAAAGAATAGGGATGGGACCTGCACCTCTGGGAGGGAGCTGTGAAGGAGGAAATTTTTCCACACACTAGGAAACCCCTTCAAGAGCGGAGATGGGTGGTGGCTGGGGGGGGGGAAGCTTTGGAGCCATGGAGGAGAGTGCAGCAACAGGGGTGCAGAGGGCAAAGCAGAGAGATTCCCGCACAGAGGATCAGTGCTGACCAGCACTCACCAGCCTGAGGGGCTTCTCTGCTCACCTGCTGGGGTGGGTGGGGGCTGGGAGCTGAGGCTCTGGCTTTGGAGGTCAGATCCCAGGGAGAGGACTGGGGTTGGCGGTGTGAACACAGCCTGAAGGGGGCTAGTGCACCACAGCTAGCTGGGAGGGAGTTTGGGAAAAAGTCTGAAACTGCCTAAGGGGCAAGAGACCATTGTTTTGGGGTGTGTGAAGAGAGGGGATTCAGAGCACCACCTAAACAAGCTCCAGAGACGGGCATGAGCTGTGGCTATCAGCACGAACACCAGAGACAGGCATGAAATGCTAGCACTGCTGCTTCAGCCACCAAGAATCCTGTGTGCAAGCACGGGTCACTATCCACACCTCCCCTTCCGGGAGCCTGTGCAGCCTGCCACTGCCAGGGTCCTGTGATCAAGGGACAACTTCCCTGGGACAACACACAGCGCACCTCAGGCTGGTGCAACATCACGCTGGCCTCTGCCACCGCAGGCTTGTGCCACATCCGTACCCCTCCCACCCCCTGGCCTGAGTGAGCCAGAGCCCCCTAATCAGCTGCTACTTTAACACCATCCTGTCTGGGTGGGGAACAGATGCCCTCAGGTGACCTACAAACAGAGGGGGCCCAAATCCAAAGCTGAACCTCAGGAGCTGTGTGAACAAAGAAGAGAAAGGAAAATTCACTGTGCAGCCTCAGGAGGAGCGGATTAAACCTCCACAATAAACTTGATGTACCTTACATCTGTGGAATACCTGAATAGACAACGAATCATCCCAAAATTGAGGCGGTGGACTTTGGGAGCAACTGTAGACTTGGGGTTTGCTTTCTGGGTCTAATTCGTTTCTGGTTTTGTGTTTATCTTAGTTTAGTACTTAGAGCTTATCATTGGTGGATTTGTTTATTGATTTGGTTACACTCTTTCTTTTTTTTATATATAGATATATATTTTCCTTTTTCTCCTTTTTGTGAGTGTGTATGCCTATGCTTCTCTGTGTGATTTTGTCTGTATAGCTTTGCTATTACCATTTGTCCTAGGGTTCTGTCTGTTTTTTTTTTTTTTTAGTATGGTTTCTAGCGCTTGTTATCATTGGTGGATTTGTTTTTTGGTTTGGTTGCTCAGACTTCCCAAAACCTGTGTGGCTGACAGGGTCTTGGTGCTCTGGCCAGGTATCAGGCCTGTGCCTCTGAGGTGGGAGAGCTGAGTTCAGGACATTGGTCAACCAGAGACCTCCCGGCTCCACGTAATATCAGATGGCGAAAGCTCTCCCAGAGATCTCCATCTCAACACTAAGACCCACCTCCACTCAAAGACCAGCAAGCTACAGTGCTGGAAACCCTAGACCAAACAACTAGCAAGGCAGGAACACAACCCCACCCATTAGCAGAGAGGCTGCCTAACATCATAATAAGCTCACAGACACCCCAAAACACACCACCGGATGTGGTCCTGCCCACCAGAAAGACAAGATCCAGCCTCATCCACCAGAACACAGGCACCAGTCCCCTCCACCAGGAAGCCTACACAACCCACTGAACCAACCTTAGCCACTGGGGGCAGACACCAAAAACACAGGGAACTACAAACCTGCAGCCTGCGAAAAGGAGACCCCAAACACAGTAAGCAAAATGAGAAGACAGAGAAACACAGAGCAGATGAAGGAGCAAGGTAAAAACCCACCAGCCCAAACAAATGAAGAGGAAGTAGGCAGTCTACCTGAAAAAGAATTCAGAGTAATGATAGTAAAGATGATCCAAAATCTTGGAAATAGAATGGAGAAAATACAAGAAATGTTTAACAAGGACCTAGAAGAGCTAAAGAGCAAACAAAAAATGATGAACAACACAATAAATGAAATGAAAGATTCTCTAGAAGGAATCAATAGCAGAAAAACTGAGGCAGAAGAACAGATAAGTGACCTGGAAGATAAAATAGTGGAAATAACTACCACAGAGCAGATTAAAGAAAATAGAATGAAAAGAATTGAGGACAGACTCAGAGACCTCTGGGACAACATTAAATGCACCAACATTCAGATCATAGAGGTCTCAGAAGAAGAGAGAAAGAAAGGGACTGAGAAAATATTTGAAGAGATTATAGTTGAAAAGTTCCCTAATATGGGAAAGGAAATAGTCAATCAAGTCCAGGAAACGCAGAGAGGCCCATACAGGATAAATCCGAGGAGAAACACATCAAGACACATATTAATCAAACTATCAAAAATTAAAAATATTGAAAACAGCAAGGGAGAGGCTTCCCTGGTGACGCAGTAGTTGAGAGTCCGCCTGCCAATGCAGGGGACACAGGTTCGTGTCCCGGTCTGGGAAGGTCCCATGTGCTGCGGAGCGGCTGGGCCCGTGAGCCATGGCTGCTGAGCCTGCACGTCCGGAGCTTGTGCTCTGCAACGGGAGAGGCCACAACAGTGAGAAGCCCGCGTACAGCAAAAAAAAAAAAAAAAAAAAGCAAGGGAAAAACAACAAATAACATACAAGGGAATCCCCATAATGTTAAGAGCTGATCTTTCAGCAGAAACTCTCCGAGCCAGAAGGAAGTGGCAGGACATATTTAAAGTGATGAAAGGGAAAAACCTACAACCAAGATTACTCTACCCAGCAAGGATCTCATTCAGATTCATCAGAGAAATCAAAAGCTTTACAGACAAGCAAAAGCTAAGAGAATTCAGCACCACCAAACCAGTTTTACAACAAATGCTAAAGAAACCTCTCTAGGCAGGAAACACAAGAGAAGGAAAAGACCTACAATAACAAATCGAAAACAATTAAGAAAATGCGAATAAGCACATATATATCGGTAATTACCTTAAATGTAGATGGATTAAATGCTCCAACCAAAAGACACAGACTGGCTGAGTGGATACAAAACCAAGACCCATATATGTGCTGTGTACAAGAAACCCACTTCAGACCTAGGGACACATACAGAATGAAAGTGAAGGGATGGAAAGAGATATTCCATGCAAATAGAAATTAAAAGAAAGCTGGAGTAGCAATTCCCATATCAGACAAAATAGACTTTAAAATAAAGACTATTATAAGAGACAAAGAAGGACACTACATAATGCCCAAGGGCTCAATCCAAGAAGAAGATATAAGAGTTGTAAATATTTATGCACCCAACATAGGAGCACTTCAATACATAAGGCAAATGCTAACAGCCATAAAAGGGGAAATTGACAGTAACACAATAATAGTAGGGGACTTTAACATCCCACATTCACCAATGGACAGATCAACCAAAATGAAAATAAATAAGGAAACACAAGCTTTAAATGATACATTAAACAAGATGGACTTAATTGATATTTATAGGACATTCCATCCAGAAACAACAGAATACACTTTCTTCTCAAGCACTCATGGAACATTCTCCAGGATAGATCATATCTTGGGTCACAAATCAAACCTTGGTAGATATAAGAAAATTGAAATCGTATCAGGTTATCTTTTCTGACAACAACGCTATGAGACTAGATATCAATTACAGGAAAAAATCTGTAAGAAATACAAACACATGGAGGCTAAATAATACACTACTAAACAACCAAAAGATCACTGAAGAAATCAAAGAGGAGGTCAAAAAATACCTAGAAAAAAATGACAATGTAAACACGACGACCCAAAACCTATGGGATGCTGCAAAGGCAGTTCTAAGAGGGATGCTTATAGCAATACAATCCTACCTCAAGAAACAAGAAACATCTCAAATAAACAACCTAACCTTACACCTAAAGCAGTTAGAGAAAGGAGATTAAAAAAACCCCAAAGCAGAAGGAAAGAAATCATAAAGATCAGATCAGAAGTAAAGGAAAAAGAAATGAAGGAAACAATAGCAAAGATCAGTAAAACTAAACCTGGTTCTTTGAGAAGATAAACAAAATTGATAAACCTTTAGCCAGACACGTCAAGAAAAAAAGGGAGAAGACTCAATAGAATTAGGAATGAACAAGGAGAAGTAACAACTGACACTGCAGAAATACAAAGGATCATGAGAGATTACTATAAGCAACTATATGCCAATAAAATGGACAACCTGGAAGAAATGGACAAATTCTTAGAAAAACACAACATTCTGAGACTGAACCAGGAAGAAATAGAAAATATAAACAGACCAATTACAAGCACTGAAATTGCAGCTGTGATTAAAAATCTTCCAACAAACAAAAGCCCAGGACCAGATGGCTTCACAGGCAAATTCTATCAAACATTTAGAGAAGAGCTAATACCTATCCTCCTCAAGCTCTTCCAAAATATAGCAGAGGGAAGAACACTCCCAAGCTCATTCTACGAGGCCACCATCATCCTGATACCAATATCAGACAAAGGTGTCACAAAGAAAGAAAACTACAGGCCAATATCCCTGATGAACATAGATGCAAAAATCCTCAACAAAATACTAGCAAACAGAATCCAACAGCACATTAAAAGGATCATACACCATGATCAAGTGGGGTTTATCCCAGGAATG
Organism: Globicephala melas; assembly: GCF_963455315.2. Lineage (NCBI taxonomy): Eukaryota > Metazoa > Chordata > Mammalia > Artiodactyla > Delphinidae > Globicephala > Globicephala melas. The sequence goes on from NC_083315.2 coordinate 116,596,295, forward strand.
CAAGGATTCTTCTGTATATGCAAATCAATCAATGTGATAAACCATATTAACAAATTGAAGGAGAAAAACCATACGATCATCTCCATAGATGCAGAAAATGCTTTTGACAAAATTTAACACCCATTTATGATAAAAACCTTCCAGAAAGTAGGCACAGAGGGAACTTACCTCAACATAATAAAGACGATATATGACAAACCCACAGCCAACATTGTTCTCAATGGTGAAAAACTGAAACCATTTCCTCTAAGGTCAAGAACAAGACAAAGTTGTCCACTCTCACCACTACTATTCAACGTAGTTTTGGAAGTTTTAGCCACAGCAATCAGAGAAAAAGTAATATAAGGAATCCAAATCGGAAAAGAAGAAGTAAAGATGTCACTGTTTGCAGAAGACATGATACTCTTCATGGAGAATCCTAAAGATGCTACCAGAAAACCACTAGAGCTAATCGATGAATTTGATTAAGTAGGAGGATACAAAATTAATGCACAGAAATCTCTTGCATTCCTATACACTAATGATGAAAAATCTGAAAGAGAAATAAAGGAAACACTCCCATTTACCATTGCAACAATAAGAATAAAATACCTAGATGTAAACCTACCTAAGGAGACAAAAGACCTGTGTGCAGAAAGCTATGACACTGATGAAAAAAATTAAAGATGATACAAACAGATGGAGAGATATACCATGTTCTTAGATTGGAAGAATCAACATTGTGAAAATGACTATAGTACCCAAAGCAATCTACAGATTCAATGCAATCCCTATCAAACTACCAGTGGCATTTTTCACAGAACTAGAACAAAAAATTTCACAATTTGTATGGAAACATAAAAGACCCATAATAGCCAAAGCAATCTTGAGAAAGAAAACGGAGCTGGAGGAATCAGGCTCCCGGACTTTAGACTATACTACAAAGCTACAGTAATCAAGACAGTATGGCACTGGCACAAAAACAGAAATATAGATCAATGGAACAGGATAGAAAGCCCAGAGATAAACGCTTGCACATATGGTCACCTTATCTTTGATAAAATAGGTAAGAATATACAATGGAGAAAAGACAGCCTCTTCAATAAGTGGTGCTGGGAAAACTGGACAGCTACATGTAAAAGAATGAAATTGGAACACTCCCTAACATCATACACAAAAATAACCTCAAAATGGATTAAAGACCTAAATGTAAGGCCGGACACTATAAAACTCCTAGAGGAAAACATAGGCAGAACACTCTATGACATAAATCACCGTAAGATCCTTTTTGACCCACCTCCTAGAGATATGGAAATAAAAACAAAAACAAACAAATGGGACTTAATTAAACTTAAAAGCTTTTTCACAGCAAAAGAAACCATAAACAAGATGAAAAGACCACCCTCAGAATGGGAGAAAATATTTGCAAATGAAGCAACTGACAAAGGATTAATCTCCAAAATTTACAAGCAGCTCAATATCAAAAAAACAACCCAATCCAAAAATGGGCAAAAGACCTAAATAGACATTTCTCCAAAGAAGATATACAGATTGCTAACAAACACATGAAAGGATGCTCAACAACATTAATCATTAGAGAAATGCAAATCAAAACTACAATGAGGTGTCACCTCACACCAGTCAGAATGGCCATCATGAAAAAATCTACAAACAATAAATGCTGGAGAGGGTGTGGAGAAAAGGGAACCCTCTTGAACTGTTGGTTGGAAAGGAAATCGATACAGCCACTATGGAGAACAGTATGGAGGTTCCTTAAAAAATGAAAAATAGAACTATAATACAACCCAGCAATCCCACTACTGGGCATATACCCTGAGAAAACCGTAATTCAAAGAGAGTCATGTACCACAATGTTCATTGCAGCTCTATTTACAATAGCCAGGACATGGAAGCAAACTAAGTGTCCATTGACAGATGAAAGGATCAATAAGATGGGGCACATATATAGAATGGAATATTACTCAGCCATAAAAGGAAACGAAATTGAGTTATTCGTAGTGAGGTGGATGGACCTAGAGTCTGTCATACTGAGTGATGTAAGTCAGAAGGAGAAAAACAAATACCATATGCTAACATATATATGGAATTAAAAAAAAATGGTTCTGAAGAACCTAGGGGCAGGACAGGAATAAAGACACAGATGTAGAGAATGGACATGAGGACACGGGGAGGAGGAAGGGGAAGCTGTGACGAAGTGAGAGATTGGCATGGACATATGTACACTACCAAATGTAAAATAGATAGCTAGCGGGAAGCAGCCACGTAGCACAGGGAGATCAGCTCAGTGCTTTGTGACCACCTAGAGGGGTGGGATAGGGAAGGTGGGAGGGAGACGCAAGAGGGAGGGGATATGGGGATATATGTATACGTATAGCTGACTCACTTCGTTATACAGCTGAAACTAACACAGCATTACAAAGCAATTGTACTCCAATAAAGATGTTTAAAAAAAAAGAATTGACTCATATAGAGTGTGTTCTCTGCTCATAATGGAATCAAACTAGAAATTAATAACAGACTGTTAATAAGAAAATCTCCAAACACTTGGGAACTAAACATTAGAGTTCTAAATAATCCGTGGGTCAATGGGGAAGCCTCAGAGAATTTTAAAAAATTGAACTAAATTAAAATAAAAGTACAAAATATCAAAATTTATGGGACAGAGGTAAAGCAGTGCATTTTTCCTAGAGAAATGAAAATTTATATTCAAACAAAAACCTGAGATGAATGTTCATAGATGCTTGTAGTACTTAATAACCAAAAACTAGAAATAACCCAGATGTCCTTCAAGGGGTAAATGGTCTTATATTACTCAGTAATAAAAAGAAATAAAGTATTGATAGGTGCAACAATTTGGATGAATCCCCAGAAAATTATGCTGAAGCAAAAAATCCAATCTCAACATGTTACATACTGTATAATTCCATTTATACAACATTCTTAAAATGACTAAATTCTAAGAATGGAGAATAGATTTGTGGCTGCCAGGGGTTGAGGACAGGCTTGGAGTAGGGGAGGGTGAGAGGGAAGTATGTATAGCTTTAGAAAGGCGACATGGGAAAGCCTCATGGTGATGGAGATGTTTTGTATCTTGATTGTGTCAGTGTCAGTATCCTGCCTGTGATTTTGTATTATACTTTTGCATGATATTCCCATTGGGGAAAGCTGATAAAGGGTACGTGGGATATCTCTGTATTATTTGCTACAAGTGAATATGAATCTACAATTACTTCAAAACAGAAACTTTAATTAAAATGTTACCAGATTCTTTATAAAATTTATTTTTACAAGTTTTAAGAAGAAACATAGGGAAACAGTAATAAATTCTCTTCTAAATCCCCTTTAACTCACCAACAGTAACCGATACTTGTTGTTTATCCTTCTATTTATCTTAAGTCTTTAGTACAAATGTGTACACATACATATATATATAGGGTTTTTTCTTATAAAAATAAGAACATATGGTACACATTATTCTGCAGCTTATTTTTTGACACACATCAATGGAGATTGATTTTTAATTTATTCTTTTAAATAGCTGTATAGTATTTAAACATTTTAAATAGTATTTAAACATTTCCTTGGCCCTTTGCTTTTCAAATTTTATGTTTCCCTATCCTAGGAACAAAGTTTTGCTCATTGGAGGTATAAATCAGGGAACCTACCAGGATCTGGGCAAAGAAAAGCAATCTATTGTTTGAATGTCACCAGTGCAATTGGGAGGGACTAGTTTGGACAAATCTTTTCTCTTCAGAGTGACAGATGCATTTATTACACTTTTCTTTTACACATTCCCTTTGTGCAGTACTTTTTTGTTTTCATAGATGTTAACAGCTTAAAGTAGTACAAATGATGTAATGATTAAGAAGTTTCTTGATTTACAGTTTTTTTTTCCTGTGAAGTTTTAAAGTCTTTCAGATAACATTTAGATGCCTTCAGTAAATACAAAATGCTTATGTGTTTAATTTCATTCATTATTAAAGGGTGGAAAATATTATTTTTATTAGTTTTTGAGAGAAAATTCCTATTCCTTTAGCTGGTTTGGTTGTAATAATAATTTTGAACCAAGCTAGGAGTTGCTCCTTTAAAATAAACTTATTCTTGGTTGGATACAAGCACATTTTATTTTCCATGAGGATTTTTTTTCAAGATTGAAATACAGAGTTACTTGAAAAATGAAATGCTAATTTATTATAGAATTCAGGTGTACTTTTTTCCTGATTGTTAGTACAGATACTGCCCAGCAATGATTTTTTTCTTTTGCCTGTTTGTGTAATAAAGTCTCTTAATTTAGACTATAAAGGAAAAATGAATTGGAATCTTGAAAGTAATCCATTTTCACATATGCCACGGTTTGAGTACACATGAGGTTTTTAATTTTTATTTGTTTGGCTGTGCCACATAAATTGCAGGATCTTAGTTCCTTGACCGGGGATCGAACCTCGGCCCCTGGCAGTGAGCGCATCAAGTCCTAACCACTGGGCAGCCAGGGAATCCCCAAGAATTTTTAAATGTTAGCGAAATAATTGCTTTTTTCTGGTTACTTTGGGTATAGTTATTTGTATAGTTAGGATAAAGACGTTTCCCCTCTATGGATTGTTATTTCAATACATAAATCAGTTTTAACTTTGATTTCCTAATGTAGACTTTTTTTTAATAGATCTTTATTGGAGTATAATTGCTTCACAGTACTGTGTTAGTTTCTGTTGTACACCAAAGTGGATCAGCCATATGCATACACATGTCCCCATATCCCCTCCCTCTTGAGCCTCCCTCCCATCCTCCCAATCCCACCCCTCTAGGTCATCGCAAAACACCGAGCTGATCTCCCTGTGTTATGCTGCTGCTTCCCACTAGCTAACTATCTTACTTTCGGTAGTGTATACATGTCGATGCTACTCTCACTTCACCCCAGCATACCCCTCCCACCCTGTGTCCTCAAGTCCATTCTCTATGTGTACATTTTTATTCCTGCCCTGCAACTAGGTTCATCAGTAACATTTCTTTTTTTTTTTAGATTCCATATATATGCGTTAGCATACTGTATTTGTTTTCTCTTTCTGACTTACTTCACTCTGTATGACAGAATCTGGGTCCATCCATCTCACTGCACATAACTCAATTTCGTTTTTTTTTTATGGCTGAGTAATAGTCCGTTGTATATATGTGCCACATCTTCTTTATCCATTTATCTGTCGGTGGACATTTAGGTTTGTTCCATGTCCTGGCTATTGTAAATAGTGCTGCAATGAACATTGTGGTACATGTCTCTTTTTGAATTATGGTTTTCTCAGGATATATGACCAGTAGTGGGATTGCTGGGTCATATGGTAGTTCCATTTATAGTTTTTTAAGGAACCTCCATACTGTTTTCTATAGTGGTTGTTTCAATTTACATTCCCACCAACAGTGCAGGAGGGTTCCCTTTTCACCACACCCTTTCCAGCATTTATTATTTGTAGATTTTTTCATGATGGCCATTCTGACTGGTGTGAGGTGATACCTCATTACATTTTGATTTTCATTTCTCTAATAATTAGATGTTGAGCATTTTTTCATGTGCCTCTTGGCCACCTGTATGTCTTCCTTGGTGAAATGTCTATTTAGGTTTTCTGCCCATTTTTTACTTGGATTGTTTGTTTTTTTGATGTTGAGCTCCATGAGCTGTTTGTATATTGTAGAGATTAATCCTTTGTCTGTTGTTTCATTTGCAAATATTTTCTCCCATTCTGATGGTTGTCTTTTCATCTTGTTTATGGTTTCCTTTGCTGTGCAAAGGCTTTTAAGTTTAATTAAGTCCCATTTGTTTATTTTTGTTTTTATTTCCATTACTCTAGGAGGTGGGTCAAAAAAGATCTTACTGTGGTTTATGTCAAAGCGTGTTTTTCCTATGTTTTCCTCTAAGAGTTTTGTAGTGTCCGGTCTTACATTTAGGTCTTTAATCCATTTGGAGTTTATTTTTGTGTATGGTGTTAGGGAGTATTCTAATTTCATTCTTTTACATGTAGCTGTCCAGTTTTCCCAGCACCACTTATTGAAGAGGCTGTCTTTTCTCCATTGTATGTTCTTGGCTCCTTTGTCATAAATTAGGTGACCATATGTGCATGGGTTTATCTCTGGGCATTCTATCCTGTACCATTGATCTATATTTCTGTTTTTGTGCCAGTACCATACTGTTCTGACAACTCTAGCTTTGTAGTATAGTCTGAGATCAGGGAGCATGATTCCTCCATTCTTCTTTTGCAAGATTGTTTTGGCTATTCAGGATCTTTTGTGTTTCCATATAAATCTTAAAAAATTTTGTTACAGTTCTTATATGGTGATATTTAACTGAAAGAAAAATTGGTACCTGGAAGTGGGGTGCTGTTGTAACAAAATCATGTGGCATTTGGTAAATAGTAAATATATGTACAGTTTCCTGGGGAGAGGATCAATAACTGTAATTAAATCCTTATAAGGATATAAGGCCTACAAAAAAGATTAAGAACCCTTTATCTTAATATATCTCAATAAAATTTTTAGTGTAAAGATGTGGTAGATAAAATATGATCATACATTCTTTTTGCTCTAATTTAAAAATTTCATTAACAACCAGAAACTCATCCACGGAGAACGTCAAGTTAAGAATCCTTGGCTTGAGTATTGGTATGTTTTCATTAACTTTCAGTTTACCCTCTCCATCTGCAGATACAGTTCTTTATTTACCTTATTAAAATTGTTTTTCACTGGATATTTGGGTAGTTAGGATTAAGACATTTCCCCTCTGTGGACTGTTATTTCAATACACATCTCAATTTTAACTTTGATTTCCTAATATAGACCTTTTTAATGCTTTAAAATTTTAAGGACTAGTCCAAGGGCTTAGAATCTCCTGCAGTGGGTGGTGAGGTGGGTACAGCTGATAAACTGCATGTTTAAAATATAGCACTAATTGCCACCTTAACATTGTAGAGTTTGGGTCCATTTGTGATACCTTCAAGTCATGATTTTGACCTATTCTGTGTAAAGTGAGAGGAAAGAGTTAATGCAATTCAAAGCAGTTTTAAAAAACATAAAGTTGATATTAGGGCTTAGAATAATATGGCTACCTTGACAGCAGAGTGAACCAACTGAATGTCCCAGTTAGGTTACATGTTGACTTATTGTACACAGTAAGTTGTTTATTTTTTATTACTGAAAACTACAGTATTTGGTTGTGAGTTAAGTCAGTCATTCTGTAGCTGTAAACAGCCTGCAGCTAGGCAGCTGTATTCTTTACAGTGCTTGTTTTAAAGCATAATAGGTAAACGTGGATTTTAAGGATGGGTAGATAAATAGTTTTGACAGGAAAATCAAAATCTTGAGAATTAGCCAACTACAATCATGTTTAAGCATCTTTCATCCCAAATGGAAATAATCTAATAGACTGTGCAGTACATTATCCAGTATGTATGATAGTATCCAGCACATTATCCAATATGTATGTCATTTTGGGGAGAATATTCTTTTACAAGTACCTGGTTTCCTTAGTCCACTGTAAACTGCACTGCATCTTTTTTTTTTTTTTTTGAAAAGAGAGAATCCCTCACTGTACTTAGCACCAGCTGTACAACAGAAATAGCTCCCGGCACCACCTTCAAGAAAAAAACCAAAAATACTGTTTAAATATTCTAATTTCAAAATGTTGATGTTCTCCTTCCCTAAGGCACAGTTAAGAGGCCCCAGAGTAAAGCTGGTAACCCTGAGGGCTGTGCCTTGGAAACGATGTGTCTGTGTCTCTGTGGGGCAGTGACGGTGGGTGGCGTTGCTCCGAGGCAGGCAGCTGCTCAATGGCACAGTGGACTTTCTTTGCAGTTTCTTCAAATTCTTTCTGCTTATTGTTGGCTCCCTTTGCAATTTTGTTCTTGGCTCTTTCTTTATCCTGTTTCAAAAATTCGCTGAGGGTTAATTCTTCAAACTGCTTCTTGACAGAAAGGAAAGCACAACCAGATGAATGCTTTTTATGTTATTCTATAGGGTCGTCATCTGGCTCCCAGCCTTCTAACTCCTTGAAGCATAAGAAACACTGAGCCAGGTCGGGCTCCTTCTCAGTGGGACAGTGGACAAAGCCGGCGGCGGCCATCTGCAAAGGAGAGCTCTGCTCAGGCCCCAGCGCGGAGGGGTTCTCCCGGGATCTGGGAGCCCACAGAGGGCTGCACTGCATCTTGGTCTCACTATAGAGAAGGATGGCTTGACACATCAGCCATATTTATTATCTGTACAAGTTTTTTTGAACATAGTAGGAAAGAGGTTAAATTCTTAGTCTATTGCATTGAAACTAAAAATAATACATTCTCATTTAATAAATTTTCTTTTACATATTTTACTTTGTGTTCTTACATGGAAAAGGACTTTCAGAGTCCTGTGATAAATTTTTCCGTAGTGTTTTCTTACCTTCATTTTTCATTAAAATAGTGTCTGGAGCTGGAAGATAACCTAATTAACTTTGTATTATACATTAGATAACAAAACTGAGACCCAATGGGAGAAAGTGACTTTTGCAAGGCCATACAGGCAATTAGCATAGTTGGGATCAGAGCCAACTTAGTTCCTTTGACAACGAGACCAGAATTGGTTTTATTCTTTTACTACATCATGTTGATGGCACTTCCTTTTCCTCTTTTGCTCCATCTTCCTTTCTTTTTTCCCTCCTTACTGTCTTAAGACTCAGACCCCAGGTAACCAGAATTACTTCTCATTATGAGTTTTCCCCTCTCAGATCCCTGTGATGACTCTACATTTAGTGAGAGGCCCATCACACTCTCCTGTCCTGAGATGGCCACCCATAGCCTCTTGCTGGTGACTTCTAAACCCAACACACTTAGGCCTGGGAGGTCAGCAAGAAGCAAGGATTTGCTGCTCATAGAGTAGTGTGGTGGTGGTAGAGATGGTGTGTGTGGAATGGGACTTGGGCTAAGATTGTGTCATAAAGGGAAAGAATACAGGTGGGATGAATTATAGGTAGTGATGGCTTTAGCAGTTGATTATGTGATCACTAACCAGTTATACGTAATCAAGTACCACTGATTCTGCCAACTTAGGTTGCTGTTAATATGAATAAAAGATGAAATTGCCATTATCTGCCATCTCTCATGGCAGAATAACAGTCTGACCCATGTCTACTTCATCTTATTAGCTTTATTTTATTTTAAAATCTTTTAGCTATTCTCAAGGTGAAGAAATGCCTGCATGTACTTTTTCTTTCTAGCCCAGTGGTATAGGCTATGAGTCCCCATTCTTTTGGGGAAGGAGAGCTTCTTTTGACATAGTTGAAATCTTATCTGTGATGGATTGGGGTCTTGCTGAGACTCCTCGACTTGAGAGAATGGAGTGTGTCAGTGGCTTTACCGAGAACTCCCAACAGCTAGGAGGAAGAGTCAACGCTTTGGATATTATCAAAGTAAGGCTGCAGGATTGCCATGATCACATGGTTAACTGTTAATTGGCATTCTGGTCATCAGATTTGGCCAGTCTTGATAATGAGTAAAATCCCCTGCATCCTCCACCCCTTTCCCACCTTTTAAATTGGTAGTCTATCTTCTTTTTAGATCTCACAGATAATACAGTAAATAAAATTCCTGTCCTTTGCTTGGCTTACTACAAATTTATTAGGCACACAGGAGAAGATTATAATAAAGCCAGACCTCATCATTTCAGCCAGATTTCCCCTCAAGAACATCTCTAGTATCAAGCTCTTCATCTCTTAATCATTGGAAATAGGGTTTTGAAGAAATGAAAGATTGAGACAGCTGGGACACTTTTCATTGTTCTGATTTCATTACGCTGTTGAGACCTGCCTAGATGTACAGTCTTTGACAATCAATTATTACTCTGGAAAGTGATTATTAAACAGTTCACTGAATTATGGCTTTTTATGCATGACTCTGTTCTCTTGCTCTTTAGGGTTAAGTGAAAAAGCTTATTAAATATCCATTTACGATGGAATCTTTGAAAATGCTAAATGGAATGCATAATTCATATAGGTTGTCACTAGTACAATGCCAAATCAGTTTAGTCCAATATCAAGTATCAAGGAAATGGGAGTAAGTGGCAGTCGTAATAGAACTAGTTCAGGGCAGCTAATGGGTGCAAGATAATCAGGAAACCCCAAATAATAGTGACTTAGACAAGGTAGAAGTTTATTTCTCTCTTATAGAAAAGTCATATGAAAGGTAATGTTGAACTGATACAGTGTTTTGTAGAGTCAGGGATCCTGCCTTCTTATTGCTTCTCTGAGTATACCCCTCATTACCAAGGTCATCTCAAGGTCCAGTCTGGCTGCTCTGGCCATCACATCTGCACTCCAGCCAGCAGGAAGCCTTTAAGCAAGAAGATCATGTGCCTGAAGTTGTCCACCACTTCTGCTTATATTTCATTAGCCAGAACTTATCTACATGACCACATTTACCTACAAAAGATGATGAAAATGAAGTCACTATTCTGGGCAGCTGTGTGGCAGGGTTAACATTGTGTTAGTATGAGGGTAGAAGAGATATTGGGTCAGTTTCTGTTATTGTCTCTATGGGTCTTGCACTGTCTATGGAGACTTCTGTGGTTGAAAGAGTTATTCCCTCTTCCAGCAAAGGTTTATTGAGCACCTGCAATGTTTAGCATTGTGTACTAGGTACTAAGTGTTGAAACATTTTTTATGTGACACAATTTTTAGCTTTAAAGAGTTAGGTAACCTAACAAGAGAACTCACAGACAATGGAAACTGGTGGAGAAAGCCCTGGAATTGCAGTTTGATGACCTAGGTAGAGATCCTTGACTTGTAATTTATTTGTTACTTAAACTTATTGGTGCCTCAGTTTTCTCATCTGTGCAGTGGAGTTAATAATGCTTATTTTACAATACTGTGAGAGTAAAACAATCTTAAATAAAACAGCACGTGTTAAATATACTGCAGTTTTTAAAGGCTCTCAGTACATATTTCCTCCCAGTAACAGTGAACCACCTACATTACCACAAATAGTGAATACCTGTCTGTTTCTCTACATCCTCACCAGCATTGTGTATTACTGTGCTTTTGCATTTTTGCTAACTTGAAAGACCAATGGCTTTCCAATACTTTTCAGTTGTGGAACCTTTCTTCAGATGAAATATTCAACAGATGTTCAATATCCCAAACATTTAATAGCATGGCAGCATTGTGTCAATTGGGGATGAAGGACCTGGAACCAACCTGCTAGGTTCAGGCTCCTACCAGCACATTCTTTGGCCTTTAAGACATTCACCTATCCATTCAGTTTTATCGGGTACCTATCATATCTGGCACCATACTAGACACTGGGAAGCAGCAATGAACAAATGAAGCCCCTTTCTTGGGCCACTTTGCATTCTAGAGACATGAGGCAGAGAGTAAACAAATCAGTAATGTCTCAGGTGGCAATAAGTGACATAAAGAAGAATAATGGAGAGATGTTTCAATTGGACGGTCAGGAAAGGACTGTAAGAGAACCTGGCGTTTGAGCAGAGGTCTGAAGCAAGTAATGGAGCAGGCCATATATGGGGGAAGATCATTCCAGGCAAAGGGAAGAAACATTGTACATCTTCAAGGCAGAAATATTTCTGTGGTGTTTGAGGAACAGCAAGGTGGGGGGCTTTGAATGGGGGCTATGATAGGAGAAAAGTCAGAGAGGAAGCCAAGAGCCAGATCAGCCAAGGCAGGTGTTCTCAATACTATCAGACTTAGCACTGCCTTCTTATTGCATGTACTTTGCATATAATTTTACCCCTTTTACTAATCTGAAGTGAAATTAATAGATAATTATCATCTACCTACCTATGTAATGTCAAAACTCAATATAATGCCCTATTTGTAATGTAAAGAAAAAATGAGTGATGAATAATTAAATTATAATTATAAATGACTACACTGGAAGACATAATAAAGTTGTTAGCTGCTTGTATCTACTGATAATGAATGTGATTTGTGTAGGAATATAAGTGGTCATAATTTATAAGAAAGACCAAAAAATGAAAAAGCCGTACAGGTGGCACTAGAATACACATTAAGATAAATAATAGCAAACTAGACTTAATGTGTGTATGATAAGAGAAAATGGGAAATAACTTTAAGTTAAGTGGGGAAGTATGCTATGAACAATTAAAGACTTTTGAAATGGAGAGAATGAGCTAGACCTCTTTATAAGTGTACTGTCAAAATAAATTTCTTTTGTGACATGGGACAAAGTGAAAAAGCATCAAAAAAAAGCCCCATATCTCCCAACTTGAAATTTTAACAGATGTCAGGACACATTCAGAGTCTGGAACTTAGAGCTTGCAATCCATATCTTTTGATAGATGAGACTACAGGATGGACTGGAAAAAAAAAAGAGTAATACAAGAAGACATGGAGAAATGGACCATTGTGGACAGTTTGAGAGTAAAACAAACAAACAAAAAAACCAAACGAGGCCATTCAAAATTTAAAAAATAACTTCAACATGTAATTTTTATGACAAATTTATTATCCTTTGCTAAAAGCACTTAAGAATTACATAGATTGGTAATGATATATAGTTAGTCCCTTTATTAATTAAATATTATTTCTGTGTTTCACATGTCTTTGCTAAATTAATTAGCAGAGTTGCCTTTGGTTGACCTGATACTCTAAAATGGTAAGAAACTCTTGTTGAAGTTCCCAAGAAAATAAGGTACAATCTTTCTTTGGTTTACATAGTAGTTGTATTCCTGGAAAACATAGTGTGGGTTAAATAAGGGGAATATTTTGTGCTTTAATATTTAAAATGGTGTTAGAGTCTGGTCTCAGATATTTATAAAATGCTCTTCACCCACAAGAAAGCCTTCCCAGACATTTGAAAAATTTATACACGACGAGGGACATTTTCTGTTTTATGGGACTGTCCTGTGAACTGCAGGATGTCTGGTGCATCCCTAGTCCTTCCTTGTACATTAAACGCCAGTAGAACTTTCCTGTTGTAAAAACCAAAAATGCTGCCCCCACCCTCAGGCAATTTATAAATGTTCCCTAGGAAGCAGTATCATCTCTGCTGAGAATCACTGATGCGTAGAGTGCTGTAGTCTTCATAAAAACTTTGGATTTCACTCTGAGTGACGTGGGAAGACTTTGGAGGGTTTTGAGCAGAGGCATGACATGATCTGACCTTGTTTTAAAATGATCAACTGACTACTGTGTGGACAGTAAATTACAGGGGAAAGAGTGGTGGAGGAAGACCAGTTGGGTGCCTACTGCAGTAATCCACATTAGAGATGATGGTGGCTTTGTCCAACTATGGTGATAGTGGTGGAAAGGAGGTGAGAAATGGTCTAAGCATGCATTCTGAAGGTCACTTATGGGTTGAATATGTGGAGGGAGAAGGGTAAAGGATGACTCTATGGTTTTTGGTGGGTGAAGCTAACTGATAGAATATAGTTTTCATTTTCTGAGATGGAGAAGACCAAGGGTGAGCTAGGTTGTGGGGTTGGCTTAAGTTTGAGGTGCCTAATGTAATTCCAAGTGGAGATGTTGAATAGGTAATTACTTAAATTCTAGAGGTCAGAGGAAATGTTAGGGCTAGAAAGATTGGGACTCATCAGGGATTAGGTGGTATTTGAATTTATTAAACTGGAAGAGATGACCAAAGGGAAGAGTATAGTTGGAAAGGAGAAGAAATCTAAGGACTAAGAGCCCGGGGGCCCACCAACGTTTAGAGGCTGGAGAAGAGGTAGAATGAACAAAAAAAACTGAGAAGGAAAGCCAGGTATGGGAGGAAAACCAAGAGAAGGTATATGGGGTCTTAGAAACCAAGTGAAGGAAGTATTTTCAGAAGGATGTGATAACTGTGTCAGATCCTCCTGGGTCAAGTTAGATGAGCGCTGTAAGGTTTAACCATAAAGTTTTAACTATAACATTTAGCTATACACACGTAACTATATCTACCTTATAGATTTTATTGCTCTTGTGAATGAGATTGTTTTCTATTTACATTTTCGAATTGTTTATTACCATATTGGTTTTAATGTGTTGCTCATGTATCCCATAACCTTTCTTAACTCTTATTTGTTCCAATAGTTAGCCTGTAGAACTTCTTGTTTACTAAAATTTGTGTTGAATAAAAGTGGTGATAGTGAGCCTCCTTGTTTTTTATCTGACTTTAAAACAAAGGCTTGGTTTTTAATTTCACCACTAAGTATGATGTTTACTATAGCTTTTTGATAGATGCTCTTTATTTTCGCTTCCTTTATCAGCTTGCTAAAAATTTTTATCATTAACAGGTGCTGAATTTTATTGAATTCTTTTTTCCTCTTTATTCTGTTGTTGTTATGTGGTAGTGCATCTGAACTGTTCTTGCATTCTGAGAGAAAGTTCTTGTTTATGTTACAGTATGTTTTCATACACTGAGAATTTCTATTGGGGTGTTTGCATTTATGTTCATATGTGAGATTGGTGTATACTTTTTTCTTGTACAGTCCTTGTCCATTTTTGGTATTAAGGTTGTACTAGCCAATAAGTTGGATGCTTTCTATCTTTTTCTATTTTCTCAAAACAGTTTGTTTGAGAGAGGGGTTGTTTGTTCCTTGAAACTTTGGTGGTTTTCACTTGTAATGTTGTGGCTTGTGTCTTGGGTAAAGAGAGATTTTTAAAAATTATTTGTTTCTTTAATGATTATTAGTTTATTCAGACTTTCAATTCCCTCCCTCCCCCTAGATCAATTTTGTGACATGTATTTCTAGACAATAATTTTTTAAATTAAGTTTTGCTGCATTTATTGGCATGGAGTTATTCATAGATTATTTCTTATTCTGTGGTTTAGTCTTTTGATTTTATAGTTGTGGACTCTGTCTCAGCATGTAGTGGGTATGAATCTCAGTCTCCAAACACAGATGCGCAAGAAATATGTTTATTCTCTAGAACTCAATTTAGTCTTTATTTGGAGTTCTTATTCCATCAGGACCACAGAAATTTGGTCTTAGGCAATTTGGGGATTCCCTATCTCTGGGATAGGGATAGTTACAGAGTCCCTTAAGATTACATCCCATTCTGATCTTTGTTGGGACATACTTCCATCTGGTGGTCCACTTCCCTACCAAAAGATAGAGTCCTCACAGCTTGTGTTGGACTTGCATCCTTGTGTGGGAATATCTTTTCTTGTTTCAGACTCAAAATGTATGTCTTTGTTCTGCTTAAGTGTGTGTATTATATGGCATGTGGCCAGCCCCACTACTTTATCTGCCCACTGCAGGGAGGGGACGGGGCCCTTTGTTGTACAGCACAAGAAGGGTGTAGGAAGGCCTATGGTCCTGCATTGGCCGTCGGGAGGGACTTGCTGGCCATGGCGGACCTCCGGCCACTGGTGAAGCTGATCTTACTCTGTCTCTTCTGTATGTAACATTGTTCCCTCCCTCCAGCGCTTGACTGTGTTGTGCTTTCCTCCAGTACCAAGATGCAGTGGGCAGAAGTGTTTGGACTTCTACTCCTGGTGATGGGCAACAGATGCCACTTGCTTGACAGATCTCCCCTCCATCATCAGTCTACAGAGCTCCCTGCTGAGTTGCCCCTTGTTCCCATCTCTATGGCGCCTTCAGTTTCCCCAGATTTCCCATCTGTGTTTGCCACTCTTGGGTATACAGAAGTCATTTTGCTGTTCTCAAGACACGCTGGGGCCTGGTAAACTCTGTAAGATTATACAATGCTCCATCTGCCTTGATGCTCCCACATGGTCATGTCTTCTCAGGGATCTTGCTGCTTCTTGGATTCTCCATGGGACGTGATCTCAGATGTTTTCTGCTCTCCATTCCTACGAACACATCTCCCTCTTGTTTTCTTTGGGCTTAGCCCTGGGGAGCTGGGTATTCGTCCCTATCCCAGGGATCCACCAGCATCTATGTTTTCATCACCTCCCCACAAACTTCTTCTGGTCCAGGAATTCAGTTCTTTTCTATCTGTGAAGGAGGGACATATTACTCAGATAAATACGTCTTGTTTTCTCCCAAATCCATTGTTATTGTCCTATGTTCTTCTTTTCCACAAGGCTCCCTGGATTTTGAAACCCGAAAGCCAGAAAAGGACTCTTCCTTTATCATTTTATGTTCTGCAATAGCACCTTTTGCTTAGGGCCATGGGCCCAGAATTGCCAAGTTGAATAAAGGGAGAATATTGGGTATGTGGGATGGGGGGAAATGTCAGTGGATTCTTGAAAACTATCTCTTCAGACCCTCATTTGACAGATGAGGAGACAGAGTCTCAGCTGACTTGGCAAGGTCATATACAGTTAGTGGTGGAGCAAAGGGAGCAAACTCCAGATCCTCTAACTACTACTTTTGTGTTCTTTGATGTTACATATTATCTTAACAGTTATTTGAAACATGTGTGGAGTTTAGATTCTACAACTCAATATATATTTCACCTAGATTTCAGATACTTTGTAACTGTCATCATAAGGGTCCCTTAGCAAATGAACCATTGTAGATGCTGAATTTTCTTAATAATTTGGATTCAAGAAAAATATGCCCTTTTAAAATGTTTACTCTTCCAGTAGGAACATATTCTAAAATCTGTTATACTTCTTCCCCTTTGTAAAAGTGGGCGGGACTTGTCCCCCCCTTGCATTCCCATTACCTAGCTCAGGTATGCCCTAGCAGAGGTGCTAAGTTGATCCTCTTCTTGAGGACAAAGGATGCCATTTTGGAAGTTGTTCCTTATCCTATGCAGTAATAAAGTGATGCCATGGTCTTATTGGGTGAATGGGGTGTTTGTCCCCCACACCCTATATCCAACTGTGTTTTGAGTTCTCTTGTTTTCTTTTTATCATTTTTGTTTCCTCCTTCCCATTAGGCTGACAACTGTCTCTGTTTTGCAGTCGGTATTTCAGTATGCTGTAAGTAGCTCCTCTCCCATAGCTCTCTTCCTAATATCTTATTTCTATTCTGCCTTAGGCTTTGAAACTAGGTAAATAAGCCTGGTAATATTGTTTGTAAAGTGAGAGTAAATAGCCTCTGAGGGAGGGCCTCCCAAGCTTTCCTATGGGAAAGTTTGTGAGTTTCCTCTGCACAAGCCTTTGCTGACATCTCTTTACCTGCTCAAAGGCCATTTTGCTTACATCCTGCTTCCTGTCTTGGCTAGATCTGTGAGGGTGCAGGATGTCTGCACAGTGAACAGGTGAGGAACAATTGTTTTTTTTTCCTTTTTTTTTTTAATTGATTCAGAGATACTGTAAAAATATTTTGCATTTGAATATGCCACATTCTTAGCAGAGAGCTATTAACTAGATAGTTGCAAATCAGAATAAAAAATAACCACCACAGAACCACAGGATACCTTTGGGCCATTTGATGTAAACTATATTGCTGACCTTGGGGGCTTTTTGAACCACAGCTGTCAGTTTAAACAAAACTCCAAACCCAATTAAACTTTTGTTGGATGAGGTGCTAGTTTGAGAACTGGTTGGACGGCTTTTAAAATTTAATGACGCAGTTCTTCACCAAAAGATAAATAGAAGTACTAATACTTGGTACATATATTCCTTAAGGCTAACCATAAGTTGGTCTTAGTTTTATCATTTTTTGGAAAATGGAGAACAATTTCCTGAACACTGATTAGTTGTAATGTTTGCAAATTTTCTTCACATAGTTGTTACACAGTAAAATTGAGGTGAAACTGTTTTCTTCCAGATTCCTCTCCTCCCTGCCTTTTCCCACTCCTCTTTTTCTTTCTCTCATTCTTTCCTTCTCTCTCTCTTCTTTCAATACGACTTGTTCTTAGTTCCCTGTCACAATGCGTTTGAATATTTTAGTGAACATAATCAGCCTTTTCAGTATTGACTTGGCCCATAGAAGAAATCGAATTTTTATATATTTTTCATCCATGATTACTTTTGGGATCATTTAAGAAAACACTGAATGTTTAGTATGACTCAAGTATAGAATGCAAAGCTGTGATCAGTCTAGGAGGGGTACAGAGAATGGAGGAGGATAAGCAAGAGAGGTAGACAGTGGTCAGCGTTTCGCTGTGAGAGTGAGTTTAGGTTTGATTCTGATGGTATTGGGATGCATTCTAAGTAGGGGAGTGACATGATACAGTGAGTGTTTAGAAAGACCATTCCGGCAGCAGTGCCAACATGGCCTGGTGGGAAGCAAGCATTAGGAGGTTAAAGCCTTAATCCAGAAAGAAATGAAGAATGTCTGAATTAAGGCCGGGCAGTGTGGCTGGAGAGCAGGGTAGAAATGAAACAGACGACAGGACATATTCAGGTGATGGACTCAGAATTTGGTGGTAATAAGAGTAAGCCATTAGGTTGAACCATATGAAATCCTCTTTTTATAGGTAAAAAATGATGAGATCAACACTTTTCCACATGGTTCAACTTAATCTATTGCAGCAGATTAGAGGATAATTTGCAGGAAAATTGGCTGTGATGGAAAGAAAAGAATCTGGACTATGGCTGGAAGAGGTTATATAAGGATTTTCTTTGAAAGAATGTTTATGTGCTAAGGGGAAAGACCTGGTGGGGAGAGAGAGTGAAGACATAAGAAGAAATGGATTTAATGTTGTTGTTTTATTGCTTTATTTATTATTTTTAATTTAATTTTAATTTTGGTCAAAATAATACATATAGTTTAAAAGGTCGTATATTACTACTTGGTTTATAACAACAGTTCCATACCTCCCATTTCTACTCCCCATAGAAAATTACTATTCAACCTTTTAGCTATTTCATCTTACATATATTTTTGTATTTCTAAATAATATTTTAATGCTGCTATTTCTGATTTTTTTATATTAGATAGCATCTATTGATTTCCTTTATGGAATATGACAATTTAGTGCTTTTACTACCACTTACCCCCACCCCATGGCACATACACTTTCCTATTTTCTCAATATAGTTAATCATAATTTTTGGTATTTGAAATATATTATTTAGGAAGATATCACAACTAACGTTTTCTTTATTGAGTAACTACTTTTTCCTAGAATTGACGATTGCAAAGGTTTTCTTTCTTTCCCAAATTTCTTAGTTTTTTATGTAAACATTACTAATTTATTCCTGAGCTCTTTGATATGTCATATAATCTCTCATGTTCTTTCTTTGAGACATTCCTTTTGGAGTTCTTTGATTTCCTGGTAAGATCAGGATTAATTGCTCTCTGGGCTGCTACTTAGCTGTGGCATTTGCCTTCAACATCCGTTGATTGAATCCCATATTTTCCCCTTTCTTGATTTACTAACTACCAAGAAAGGATACATGGGAGGTACCTTTTATAAAAGATCTCACTTGTGAAAATTTCATTATTCTACCTTCACTTAATGGTTTGGTCACAGAATGCTAGGTTGCAAGTTGTTTTACTCAAAATTTTGGAAGTGTTGTTCCATCTTCTTCTAACATCTGTGGTTGTAGGTGAGAACTTCAATGATGTTCTCATTTCTATTCCTTTTTAGTGACCTTTTCTCCCCTCTCCAAAAGCTTTTTACCCCAGGTTTTCTTCAATTTCACAATGACATGATGTGGATCCTTTATCATTCATTTATGGATCCTTTATCATTCATTTATCATTTAAGGGCCCTCCATAGCCCTTTCATTCTAATAACTCATACCCTTCAGTTCTGGGAAATTTCCTTTTATTATTTAGAAAAGTCTTCATCTGTGTTTTCTCAATTCTCTCTGGAACTCATATTATTTGAATGTTGGTTCTCTGGAACTGCTGTTATTTGGGTGTTGGTTCTCCTATTATTTGGAGTGATTCTTTTTTTTTTTTTTTTCAGTATGCGAGCCTCTCGCTGTTGTGGCCTCTCCCGCTGCGGAGCCTGTGCTCCGGACGCACAGGCTCATTGGCCATGGCTCACGAGCCTAGCCGCTTCGCGGCATGTGGGATCCTCCCAGACTGGGGCACGAACCCGTATCCCCTGCATCGGCAGGCAGACTCTCAACCACTGCGCCACCAGGGAAGCCCTGGAGTGATTCTTTTATTTTTATATATTTCCCTACTATTTTCCTCCTTCTTGTCACCTCTTTGTTCTGGGAGAATTTTCTCAATTTTTCTTTTTTTGTATTGATGTATTCATTCTTGCTGGCGTATTTTATTTTCAACCCTTTCTGTCCTCTGCTCTGGTGTGGGAGAGACAGTTATTTGGCTGTATGAAGGGGTGTCTAGGGAGGCTGTCTTCAGCCTCACTTGCACCTTCACGTTTGGAGATTGTTGCCTCCAATTCCTAAATCTTTCTGAGGTTCTGCAGTTTGACTTCTTTTGCTTCTGGGCTTTCATTTTTGTAAAATGAGGTTACATTTCATAGAGCATTTCTGATAAAATAATAAAATATTTACAAGATATTCTTAGGTCAGCTTATCAATGTTTATTGTTGTTTTTAATGTATGCCTTTATTTGCAACTTAGTATACGCATTACAATAGCAAGACACAAGAATAAATAAGTCTTGCAGAATACATTTTGAGGTTCTTATTGTCTTTTGAGTCATGTCCAAAGTAAACTTCCTTTAATATATTTGCTCCCAATTAGAAGAGTGTTTATTTAAAGCAATGTCTTCTTATAGTTAAAGCTTGTCTGAGGTAATTGTTTTATTGTTTTTTACTCTTATTTATTTAGTTGGCTGCACCCGGTCTTAGTTGCGGCACATGGGATCTTCGTTGCCACATGAGGGATTCGTTGTGGCATGTGGGAATCTTTTAGTTGCAGCACGTGAGATCTAGTTCCCTGACCAGCGATCGAACCCAGACCCCCTGAATTGTAAGAGCCGAGTCTTAACCACTGGAACACCAGGGAAGTCCCTTACTCTTTTTTTAAAATTGAAGTATGGTTAATTTACAATGTTATGTTAGTTTCTGGTGTACAACAAAGTGATTGTTATACATATACATTCTTTTTCATATTCTTTTCCATGATAGTTTATTACAAGATATTGAATATAGTTCCCTGTGCTATACAGTAGGACCATGTTGTCTATCTGTTTTATATGTAGTAGTTTGTATCTGCTAATCCCAAACTCCTAATTTATCCCTCCGCCCCTTTCCCCCTTGGTAACCATAAGTTTGTTTTCTATGTCTGTGGGTCTATGTCTGTTTTTTATATAAGTTCAATTGTATCTTTTTTTTTTAGATTCTACATATAAGTGATATTTGTCTTTGTCTGTCTGGCTTACTTCAATTAGTATGATAATCTCTAGGTCCATCCATGTTGTTGCAGATGGCATTATTTCATTCTTTTTTATGGCTGCGTAATATTCTATTGTGATACACACACACACACACACACACACACACACACACACACACAAACCACATCTTCATATCCATTTATCTGTCAATGGAAATTTAGGTTGCTTCCATGTCTTCGCTGTTGTAAATAGTGCTTTTATGAGCACTGGGGTGCACGTATCTTTGCGAATTAGAGTTTTCTCTGGATATATGCCCAGGAGTGTGATTGCTGGATCATATGGTAACACTAATTTTAGTTTTTTAAGGAACCTCCATACTGTTCTCCATAGTGGCTGCACCAATTTACATTTCCACCAACAGTGTAGGAGGGTTTCCTTTTCTCTGCACCCTCTCCAGCAATTATTATTTGTAGACTTTTTAATGATGGCAATTCTGACTGGTGTGAGGTGATACCTCATTGTGGTTTTGATTTGCATTTCTCAACTAGCTATGTTGAGCATCTTTTCATGTACCTGTTGGCCACCTGTATGTCTTCTTTGGAGAAATGTCTATTTACGTTTTTTGCCCCTTTGTTAATTGGGTTGTTTGTTTTTTGTTATTGAGTTGTATAAGCTGTTTGTATGTTTTGGAAATTAATCCCTTGTTGGTAGCATTGTTTGCAAATATTGTCTCCCATTATGTGGGTTATTTTTCCATTTTGTTTATGGTTTCCTTACCTGTGCAAAAGCTTGTAAGTTTGATTAGGTACCATTTGTTTATTTTTGCTTTTATTTCTATTGCCTTGGGAGACTGACTTAAGAAAACATTGCTAGGATTTATGTCAGAAAATGTTTTGCCTACGTTCTCTTTTAGGAGTTTTATGGTGTCAGGTCTTATATTTAAGTCTTTAAGCGGTTTTAAGTTAATTTTTGTATATGGTGTGGGGGTGTGTTCTAACTTCATTGATTTACATGTGGCTGTCCAAGTTTTCCAGCACCACTTGCTGAAGAGCCTATCTTTTCTCCATTGTGTATTCTTGCCTCCTTTGTTAAAGATTAATTGACTATAGATGTGTGGATTTATTTCTGGGCTCTCTATTCTGTTGCACTGATCCCCATGTCTGTTTTTGTGCCAATACCATGCCTTTTTTTATATATAAATGTATTTATTTTACTTATTGATTATTTTTGGCTGCATTGGGTCTTCGTTGCTGCACATGGGCTTTCTCTAGTTGCAGCAACTGGAGGCTACTCTTTGTTGTGATGCACATGCTTCTCACTGTGGTGGCTTCTCTTGTTGCGGAGCATGGGCTCTAGGCACACAGGGTTCAGTAGTTGAGGCATGTGGGCTCTAGAGTGCAGGCTCAGTAGTTGTGGCACACGGGCTCAGTTGCTCCGTGGCATGTGGGATCCCCCTGGACCAGGCATCGAACCCACGTCCCCTGCATTGGCAGGCAGATTCTTAATCACTGTGCCACGAAGGAAGTCCCCTACCATGCTGTTTTGACTGCTGTAGCTTTATAGTATTGTCTGAAGTCTGGGAGGGTTCTGCCTCCCGCTTTGTTCTTTATCCTCAGGAGTGCTTTGGCAATTCTGGGTCTTTTATGGTTCCATATAAAGTTTAGGATTATTTGTTCTAGTTCTGTGAAAAATGTCACAGGTAATTTGATAGGGATTGCATTAAATCTGTAGATTGCTTTTAACAATATTAATTATTCCAATCCAAGAGCATAGGATATCTTTCCATTTCTTTGAATCATCTTCAGTTTCCTTTACCAATGTTTAATAGTTCTCAGCATATAAGTCTTTCACCTCCTTGGTCAAATTTATTCCTAAATATTTTATTTTTTGATGCTATTTTAAAAGGGATTTTTTAAACTTTCCCTTTCTATTAGAAATGCAACAGATATCTGTCTGTTAATCTTGTGTCCTCCTACCTTGCTGAATTCATTTATCAGTTCCAGTAGTTTTTGTGTGGAGTCTTTAGGATTCTCTTTCTCTATAGTATCGTATCATTTGCATATAATGACCTTGTCCCTTCCAATTTGGATACCTTTTATTTCTTTTTCTTGTCTGATTGCTGTGGCTAAGACTTTCAATACTATGTTGAATAGAAGAGGTGAGAGTGGGCATCTTTGTCTTTTTCCAGATTTTAGTGGGAAGGCTTTCAGCTTTTCACCGTTGAGTATTGTGTTGGCTGTGGGTTTGTCGTAAATGGCTTTTGTTATGTTGATATGTTCCCTCTATACCCACTTTGCTAAGAGTTTTTTTCATGAATGGATGTTGAATTTTACCAAATGCTTTTTCTGCATCTATTGAAATAATCATGTGGTTTTTGTCTTTTCTTTTGTTGATGTGTTATATCACATTGATCTGCATATCTTGAACCATCCTTGTGACCTTGGGATGAATCCAACTTGATCATGGTGTATGATCATTTTACGTGTTGTTGGATTCTGTTTGCTAGTATTTTGTTGAGAATTTTTGCATGTATATTCATCAAAAATATTGGCCTGTAATTTTCTTTTTTGGTAGTTTCTTTGTCTGATTTTAGTATCAGGGTGTTGGTGGCTTCATAGAATAACTTTGGTTGTGCTCCCTCCTCTTCAGTCTTTTGGAGGAGTTTGAGAAGAATTGGTATAAGTTCTTCCTTGTATATTTGGTAGAATTCCCCAGTGATGCCATCCAGTCCTGGACTGTTGTTTGCAAGGAGATTTTTGTTTGTTCATTTGTCTGTTTGTTTTTAATTACATTTTCTATTTCACTTCTAGTGATTGCTCTGTTCAAATTATCTATTTCTTCTTGATTCAGTTTTGGTGGGCTATATGTTTCTAGAAACTTGTCCACTTCTTCTAGGTTGTCCAATTTGTTGACATATAATGGTTCATAGTACTCTCTTATGGTTTTTTGTATTTCAGCAGTATCAGATGTTATTTCTCCTCTTTCATTTCTTATTTTGTTTATTTAGATCATCTCTCTTTTCTTGGTGGCCTGGCCAGAGGTTTGTTGATTTTGTTTACCCTTTCAAAAAATGAGCTCTTGGCTTTATTGATTTTTTTCGATCTCTATTTATTTCCTCTCTGATCTTTATTATTTCCTTCTTTCTGCTGACTTTAGGTTTTGTTTGTTCTTTTTCTAATTCTTTTAGGTGGTAGTTTAGGTTGTTATTTGAGATTTTTCTTGTTGTTTGAGGAAGGCCTTATCGCTATGAACTTCCTTCTTAGGACTGCTTTTGCTGCATCCTATAGATTTTTGTATGGTTGTATTTTAGCACTCTCAGAAATATGGGTAAGTCAGGTATTTGAGTCATTAAAATTTTTTGTTTTCTAATTTATAGAGAATAAGGCTAGATTTTATAGTTGATTATAATCTATTAATGCTAATCTGGAGATTATGCTTTTCCATTTATCAACTTTTTCCTTAAATAATTTCTAAATCCATACTAAGTGTGTGATTTCATTACCCTGTGGATGGGTTTGGAAACTCTGTGAGTGAGTTGTTTTGGCTGCTCTTAGGGTGTGCCACTGACACCTTTCACCCCCACCCCCACCTCACACCCTAGCTGTTTAAACCACTTTCATGTCTAGTGTAGCAGGCCTAGAGGTTTTGACATAAAGACTGGAAAAATAAGAATCATGGCCAAATACCACTCTTGAATTTTGATACTGTAAAGATGAATATTTATGATAAAACCTAAATGACAAATATGTTTATCTAAATTGAGAAACTGAATGGTACCCAGAAGAGCAAAGACTAAAAAAGAAAAAATACTCTTATGTATAAATTGGGTAGCTTCTCACATTAATTCTTCTATTTTCCATTTAACTTCTGCATTTTAAGCTATTTCCAGCAGTTTAAAAATAAAACCTTGTGTTTTAATTTCTATATTGCTACTTTGCTACCACACTATTAATATGAGTTATGTTATCTTGAATTTATAGAGTACGAACAGCCAACCAGGATTACTCTTTTCTTCTAGAACTACCTTTGTGTCAATTTGAAGTAACCTTCCTTTTCTTTCAACTTTTTGCTGTATCTATAATGTAGGCATATCATATCCCTGTTCTAGATTTTTATTTTTCTAACAGCTCCTCCCAGGCTTATTCAGCATGACTCAGTATCATGCAGGGACCCAAAATACTTTGAACAGGGATCAACAAACAATAATGAAATAAGGCTATAGATTCTCAGGAAATGCAAAGATAAATATTAATCTGATACTACCACTACCCAATACCTACCATTACCCGATATTTGCAGGTATTCATAAGGTACTTTCCTACAAAGTCTTAACCACTGCTCTTAACTTCAGTTTGTTGTTGTTTTCTTTTAATATGAAAACTGTTGGAATGATAAATGTCATTATCACCTGGGTTTGTTGAATATGTTTGTCAAGTGTTCAGTGATGCCTGGAGCACGCTAAGCGCTCAGTAATTCTTAGCTTTCATAGTTCATGGCACATTCTTTTGCCTATCTCTTGTCAAGTATCTAGCTTTTGAAGGTGGGTTAGATATTTTGGAAACAAGCAAATGTCATTTAAAGCAATGTGTTTCAAATAAAATGGGTGAACACTTTGGAGTAAAACCTTTCTGGGTCAAAAATCCAGGTGTAGCAATGAAAACAAAGACAATTTTTCTTTTGTGGATGGCAAACTGTCTTTGAAGGCAGTTTCAAAAGATATTCCAAAAATTATAGAATTAAGTATGGAACTTCCAAAATGGACTCCTTTAAAGTAGTTGGCAACCTTGAGAGTGCAAAGAATGAGGTGTTGCCGAGCATTAATCCAATCATGAAACGTCTTTGAGCGGCCACTGTAAACAGATCACACCCTTATGATCTAGTGGAAGATACAGGCTTCAAACTCCAGCACAATTTTGCAAGCCACATGGTGCTAGGATCCCTTGTGATATGGGTAGATGAAATAGTCAGGGATGTCAGTGTGTGTGTATATGGATGAGAGTTTGATTTAAGAGGATTGTCCTGACTGTAGTGTGGGGAATGAATGGCTGTGGTAGGAGGTGGTTAGATTGGTTGTGGGTTGTAACAGTTAAGACGCTATGGTAGGGGTTCCAGAAATATTTATGCAGCAATTTAAGGATTTGGTGATGAACTGGATTTGGGAGGTGAGGGAGGGGAGAGATGTCAAAGATAGCTCCTCCTTTCTGCATATGCACTTTGGGGATGCCACTCTGGAGATGAGGAACACCAGAAAACAACCAGCTTCTTGAAATCTGTAAAGACATAGAGGTGGATGATTCTAAAATCACATTCTAATCAGATAGAATGGCATAAATGCAAAATAGAAGTATAAGTAATGCATTGTGGGAACAATGAATTCTGAGTGAACATTCAAGGAGGAGAGATATTTCAATAAAAAATGGTTTTCAAAAGTTTTGGAAGGTTTGGAAACTTTCCAGTAAAAAAAAAAGAAAACCTCCTCCTCCCCCAAACCTCCCAAATGTCTTATTATCTACATATGCTACATGGAAAGAACTACTGTAAGAGGGTATTCAGAAAGAAAATTCCTGACAGAGGGACAAACATAAGCAAGGGCACTGAACCAGGAAAGGACCCAGTGTATTTGGGAAACTATATCAGTATGAATGATTTGAACAATCTATAAAGAAAAATAAAACATTTACAGTCATACCTCGGAGATATTGCGGGTTCGTTCCAGACCATTGCAATAAAGTGAGTCACACAAATTTTTGAGTTTCCCAGTGAGTATAAAAGTTATGTTTACACTATAATGTAGTCTATTAAGTGTGCAGTAGCATTATGTCTAAAAAAGGTACACAGCTTAATTGAAAAATATTTTATTGCTAAAAAATGCTAACCATCATCTGAGCCTTCAGCGAGTTGTAATCTTTTTTGCAATAGTAATATCAAAGATCACTGATCACAGATCACTGTAAGAAATATAATAATGAAAATAGTTGGAAATATTGCAAGAATTACCAAAGTATGACACAGAGACACCAGGTGAGCAAATGCTGTTGGAAAAATGGCACCGATAGACTTGCTTGATTCAGGGTTGCCGCAAACCTTCAATTTGTAAAAAATGCATTATCTACAAAGTGCAATAAAGCAAAGTGCAATAAAACAAGGCATACCTATATTGGTATGCTTCATGAATTGAAAATTATTTAATACATTGCTTGTCATTAAGTAGATTTTTTCACAGATATCAATTTTATAAAATATCATTTTGATTAATAAAAATCTTGTCAAGTTTAAAGCAGAAGGGAACAGTAGAGTGGTTGCTTAATTCTTTGACTTAAACTCCCAGTAAAGTTAATTCTGAGAGGAGATCCCAATTTCTCTTGTTTTTCACACAATGCAGTATGTAGTGAGGTGATAAAATCAGTTTAACCCATGTAACTCTACATAAGGAGATAGTTTGATTTCTTTTGTTGATATGTACCAACTCTTAAAAGTATTTGTTTTGTCTGAAATTTCAGAGTGAAAAATTCATTCCTTTGGTCCTCTTTAGAGATGCATTTTTCCCACGGAGTGGTGATTTCTTATTACTTATCAGTCATTTACATCAGGGGTCACCAAACTTCTCTGTAAAGTACTAGGTAGTAAATAGTTTAAGCTTTGTGCGCCAAGAGGCAAAATCAGGAATAGTAGGTAGGTACTCATATAATGAGAGAATACAAATTTCCAAAAATATTTATTGATGAAATTAAAAATGTTATTAATGGCCATTGAAATTTGAATTTCACATAATTTTCACGTCATGAAATATTTTTCTTTTGATTTTTAAAAGCCACTTAAAAATGTAAAAAACATTCTTAGCTCATGGACCAAACAAAAACAGGTGGCTGGCCAGATTTGGTAGGTGGGCCATCCTTTGCCAAATCTTGACTTACATTGTATTATGAAAGACTGTCATTTTATGTGATCAAGTTTTCCTCTTTTGAACAAAAGAGAGACTGCAAGGACCTTGGCCATTGTTTTTTTTTTAATTAATTTATTTTCTTTCTTTTTTTTTGGCTGCGTTGGGTCACCATTGAGGCATGCAGGCTCTCTCGTTGAGGCACATGAGCTCAGTAGTTGTGGCTCACAGGCTTAGTTGCCCCGCATCATGGGGGATCTTAGTTTCCTGGCCAGGAATCGAACCCGCATCCCTTGCATTGTAAGGCAGATGCTTTACCACTGGACCACCAGGGAAGTCCCTTGGCCATTGTTATTTAAAAGTGCGTGTGAGCTGGTGGGACTTGGGGTTGGGGTTATTCTTGGTTTGGCTAATCTTGGCTTTCTGTTTTTAGAAAAGCCCTGGATAAGTAAAATATCTGAAAAAGTCTTTCACCTTTACTTTAGAAATGGATGT
The DNA here is from genome assembly GCF_963455315.2 of Globicephala melas. NCBI lineage: Eukaryota > Metazoa > Chordata > Mammalia > Artiodactyla > Delphinidae > Globicephala > Globicephala melas. The sequence goes on from NC_083315.2 coordinate 116,624,760, forward strand.
GAAGTGAAATGATTATGGAAACTCATGACATTTTTCAGAATATATCTATGCTTCCACTCTAAAATTTAGATCTTGGTCTCACAAAACTGTAATCGTTGAAGTATATGATTTTTTCTTTTGAAATATAAATTATATGATGATTAATTACCAAGATTTACATGTTGATTTCAAGTGTTAGTCTAAATCATCAGTTCTCTTACGTTATCAAATTGAAACTTTTTTTTTAGTTATGCCAATTGCTTCAGACGTGAGTTCATGGTATTAACACACATAAAATTTTGAGAAAACAGTGTCATTTGTACCACTGTTGACTGTTTGAAAAAATCACAGAATTGCCATGATGAAAGTTAATGTGGAGTTTTATCTTATGAGGGGGTCAGTTTCCCAAATCAACACTTAAGTTGAAAACGACGAACAGTCCTAACTACCCTTGAATATCTTGAAGGAAAAGGGGCCATATGAGACAGCCACACAGTCTCCAAGTAAGTTCAGGGGAGCTAGGCTGAGCCCAAGATGACCTGGCTGGTTATGTTTTGGGGCTGTACATGTCCTTAAAACTGGAATCATACTCCTTAGATGTGATGTTCGTACTCTGAGGCTGTACCGGCAACTAAAGCAGCAGCTGAGTCAAGCTTGTCATCTCACGCACGTGCAAGAGCCTTGATTTAAATAGCTTACTTCTTTTTCTTACCCTACTCCAGCATATATAGTTAAATATGTTGGAACCAAATGAATATGTAATTATAAAGCAATTTACAAATGAAACGAGTTCTAAATGTAAATTTGTTCTTCGATCGGCCCACCTATATTATGTTGTAACTTAGTAAGAACAGTGATTTCTAGTGTCCCAGGGAGTCCTGGGATCCTGTGGAGGTGGGCAGGAGGAATGAGTGGACAGGGCACTGGCCCTCCCAACACTCTCCATCAGCCCTCACCTAAGTGCAGGATTCCCTTGTATATAGATAGATTTTTTTTTTAAGATTTATTTATTATTTATTTATTTTATTTATTTTTGGCTGCGTTGGGTCTTAGTTGCGGCACGCAGGATCTTCGTTGAGGCATGCGGGACTTTCGTTGCAGCTCGTGGGCTTCTCCCTAGTTGTGGCGTGTGGGTTTTCTCTTCTCTAGTTGTGGTGCGCGGGCTCCAGGGTGTGTGGGCTCCGTAGTTTGTGGCATGCAGGCTCTCCAGTTGAGGCACGCAAACTCAGTAGACGTGGTGTGCCGGCTTAGTTGCCCGCAGCTTGTGGGATCTTAGTCCCCTGACCAGGGATCGAACCCATGTCCCCTGCATTGGAAGGTGGATTCTTTACCACTGGACCACCAGGGAAGTCCCAGGATTCCCTTTTGATCTACTTTACATGCTGGACCTTCAAGCATGAATTCGACAAAAAAAGATCTTGCTTTTTAAACAAGTTATCCCTGGTTAGAGCAGGGGGATTGGGTTGGGGAGAAGGACTCTTCATCCCTTAACAAGATGTGTTAAGTTAATTAACTGTTTCATTGTTTATTTATAACACTCATCCCCCCAAACACATACTTACTATGAATCAGACATGAGTCCTGATGGGCTGGACGAGGAGACAAATTTGAGAGAATTGTCACCTCTCTCAGATCAAGGCTTTCTTGTGGGGTTCTGCTCATCATGGCTAGGTTTTTTATTCTTTGGGTTTTTTTCCACAAGTGACTCCATATTCATGCAGATTAGATTTTGGGAAGTCTGTCCCGTCAGACTTTGCCAGACTGTCCAAACATATGTGAATTCCATTTAGACTCAAGAGAGCCTCCCTATATTTCAAAAACTTGAAGGTTATTTTTTTATTAATCTTTACTTTTGATCTGTAAGGATATCCTTAAGGAATGGAGAATGAGAATTTAAAGAGAATATTCTTTTAAACCTTCTCCTTATTTCCACTGACTGTGTCTTAAATTAGACCCTCATCAGCTTTCACATGGATCCTTTCAAGATCTTCAGTACCAACTGCTAGTTCTTACCCCCCACTAAGTTTATTTACCAGAAACTTGTTATTATGTTATTTCTGACTAAAAATTTGGCTGGATACCTGCTGACCACAGAATAGACTCCAATTCCAAAGCATAGATAGCATAGAGCATCCTTCATGATTTAACCTTGCTAGCCTCATACTTTTCTCTTGCAATCTAATTTCAATCACCAGATGTATCAGTCAGCTAATGCTGTGTAACAAACAGCTCCCCAAATCTAGTGGCTTAAAACAGTATTATTATAGCTCTCACATCTGTGAATTGGCTCAAGTCAGTTGATCTAGGCTGGACTTGCACATGTGTCTGTGAGTTATTCGGCTTTTTCATGTATCAGTGGGTCAGCTGGAGACTTCAGCTGGGGCAATTCTGCCCTGTGTCTCCCCTCTGGGACCAACATCTAGAGCAGGCACATCCATGCATGTTTTTACCCTGGAGCCATTGATTTGACCAAGCATGCCTTTCTCATGGTGACAGCAGAAGCTCAAGAGAGCAACATGCAAGACCCCTTGAACCCTAGGCTTGGAATTGGCACATCATTACTTGTGCCAAGTAATGGCACAATTGGTAAGGTTTCATTCAGAGCCATTGTGTCATGAGGAAGCCTGGCAAGTCTATTCTTGCTGAAACACTATTATGATGCTTCTGTCTTCTTGATTCTGTGACTCTTTGGTCCTTCTCCCATTGATTCTGTGACTCTTGCCAGTCTTTCAATGCCTCCTTTATGACAAGAGTTTGTTTCTGATGCTCCCGACTGAGAATGTTGATTGAGTCACTTGATGACTTGAGTAAGCTCCTTGCTTCCCCCCAGAGATGAACTTTCTTGCTTCAGAAATTTGCAAAGTAGGAGGAGGGAAATGAAGGATATAGATAATCTGGTACAAGTTCTTACAACTTCATATAAACCAGATGAATAGAGTGATTTCCCTTTTGAATTGGATCCTGCTTGTCAGAAAAGCCATTTTAGAGAATCAGGTGAGCACACACAGCCAAAAGACTCATTACCATTCCTTGGAAATAGATGTGGGGGAAGTGAGGGAGCCAATATGAAGATCTTTTCCATCCTCACCCTGCTTATCTTCAGTAAGTGACATGTGTGTGCCTGCCCCCGAGGAAGAGAAAGGACCTAAAAATTTGCCCAAAGAGTCCTTCTCCACATGAAATGCCCTTTGTATGCCCCAGACACATTTAGACCCTACCTTTCTCTCATAGCCCATTTTAGGAAAATACTGCCTTCTATTCTAAAAATATTTAATTTGCCCCCTCCTTGCCCTAACTCCGTGGTACAAATTTACTTTCTGCCTCTCTTATGACACGTATTATTGTTATTTACATACACACCAATATATGTGTTTGTCTAGGCTGTGAATACCCAAGTGGTCAGAATCGAATCTTATTTGTCTTTCTATTTTTAGTAGGATGGATCGAATGAACGCCAAATCTGTCTTGTAAGACTGTAAATGACCTGGAGGCAACATTGTTTATCTTTTGTCTTTTTATCCCTCACATCACCCCACATAATTCCTCGTACTTAGTAGTCATTATAAATACATATTTGTCGAATGTTGTAAATAAAAATAAGCTTACTCTTGGAGACCCGAATTTTATTATTGAAGTGTTTATGTTATTAAATCATGTGTGAGATGAGGAGGCTTCAAGAATATTCTTACGGATTCTTCTGAAAACTTACCATTTCCACTCCCAGATCCATATGAGAAAAGTTTGCAGGAGCTGGAGTTTAGTATGGGGAAGAGATAAATGAAATCTGATTATTAATTCTCCTTTATGGATGACATTAGTCATTCTTCATCTTAACTAAGGAAGGTGTATACATTGCCTAAAATATAAACATAGGTTGGATATTATTTATAGATTTGTGTTTCTCAGGGGAGTTACAGAATTTCCTTCATTGACTTTACCTAGTAATAAGACAAAGGACCATGTTCTTGGTGTTCTTGGTGTTGGTGTGTAAGCTCTTTTATTCTCTCTAATTCTGTGGTTTTCACAAATACTATAGTAATGGTGCATAGCATGTGTCTTTTAAAGTTGCTGACATATGTAATGAAATGTTAGATGATAATGTTTCGTGATGTACAGGATAATTATGTGGGACAAAGAACAGCGTGTTAAATATCACCCAGTATTTATTGCTAATGCACATACTTTTTGTATTGCTTAAAGATCTAGCACAAAATACTTAACTTTTTAATGGACTTTCTTAAACAATATATATCTTCTAAAAGGGCTAAGAAAAATTATGTAATTATAGGTAATAAGGAAGAAAACACATAATTACCTAAATAAAGAATTGTAATTGTTTTGAGATCTTGAGATCTTAGGTTCTCTAGGAAATGCCATGAAATATCTGAAGAGCTAGAGTTTTACCTTTAGTGCCTTTTTAAGTTGTTTATTTCTTTGTAACAAATCACCCCAAAGCTTAGCAGCTTAAAACAATGAATATGTATTATTTCACATAGTTTCTGTGGGTCAGGACTTCAGGTGCAGCTTAGCTGGATGATTCTGGCTCAAGGTCATGGGATTGTGGTCAAGATCTTGTTGGGGGCTGCCATTATTTGAAGACTTGATTGGGTCTGGAGGATCCACTTTCAGGGTACCTCAATCACAAGACTAGCTGTTAGGTGCTGGCTGTTTCCAGGAGACCTCAATTCCTTATCATGTGGACCTCTCCATAGGATTGCATGAGTGTCCTCATGACATGGCAGCTGGCTTCCCCTAGAGCTAGTGTTCTAAGAGAGAGCAAGGTTGGAGCTGCCGTATCTTATATGATAAAGCTACACACTGTCATTTCCCCTCTAGTTTACTAATGACACAGGTCCGCCGTATTCACGGAGTAGGGGACTACTGAAGGGCATGATTACCACCAGATGGAAATCACTGGGGACCATCTGGGACACTGGCTATCAGAGCCTTTTTGTAATAAGATCTGCAAATGGTACTATGAATGTTTTTGCTGAACATTAGAGATAGGTTAGCTGTGTAGTAACTTGCTGAGTTTTATTTTAGTTAAAAATTTTTGAATGATTTTACAATAGAAAACATTAAAGAAAATTAATTGAACTTATTATTTGATTTAGAACAGTGAAAACTGAAAGAAACCATAACAAATATGTTTTCATCCTTCTTCAGTTTGTGTCTTGAAAGTTCCAGTTTTATAGATTCCTGTTGACTAAGTAAACAAAAGAGGGATATAGGAACTTTCAAAACGAATTGACACAAGCACATATCTTCAGGTGGTCTTATATTAAGACATGAAATGAGAACCGCCATTGTCACTTCCATCTTCCTCTGCCCTTCCAACCCAAGAACCCAGCTCTTCCCCAATTTTATTTCCCAATGGCATAATTGGAACTGGTGCATTTTCTTGTATTTATACACTTATCCTCATCTCTCTATATAAACTGAATCCCTATTGAACTTGGAGCCTGTGCATAATAATTATGCTTGATTGAATACATTGCTTTGCATTTTAAAAAACATTGTTTCTAGTCCGTTATTTTCAGCTCTCTAACTAGATTGTAAACTTAAAAAAAAATTAATTAATTAATTTTTGGCTGGGTTGTGTCTTCACTACTGCGTGCGGGCTTTCTCTAGTTGTGGGGAGCGGGGACTACGCTTCACTTGTGGTGCGCGGGCTTCTCATTGCGGTGGCTTCTCTTTGTGGCAGAGCACAGGCTCTAGGTGTACAGGCTTCAGTAGTTGTGGCATGTGGGCTCAGTAGTTGTGGCTCGTGGGCTCAGTAGTTGTGGCTTGCGGGCTCTAGAGAGCAGGCTCAGCAACTGTGGCGCACGGGCTTAGTTGCTCTGTGGCATGTGGGATCTTCCTGGACTGGGGCTCGAAGCCATGTCCTCTGCATTGGCAGGCAGATTCTTAACCACTGCGCCACCAGGGAAGTCCCTAGACTGTAAACTTCTTGAAGAAAAGCATCTTGCCTCATATTTCTCAGGGATTCCTAGCCTTGATGCTCTGTAGCATATAGCTGTCACATAGCTGGCTGTAACTCACTAAGTAGTTGGTGCTTAATTCAAAGGAATGTCATATCTGATACAGCAGATACTATAAGCTAGAAGCAGGCATATTAACTAAAATTTATTTATAGGCTTCTGAAAGGAAAAGCCCAGATTTTGTGTTGTCTTCCCTAGTAAGAATGTCAGGGAGTAAAGGATAGTGTGTTACTTGACTGTAGGCTTTATCATATTCTGAAGATATTTTATTGATTGCCTCTGTCTTAGATGACCTGGATTAAACAAGCCTTTTATGAATACTTCAATAATTTTTTTCTAAAAACACTATATAATTTTATAGTATATAGCACCTATCAGAAATGTGATATAAGAAGTGAAAATCCACTTGAAACACTGTATTCTGGAAATATATATTTTTGAACAGGCTTAAGTAATGGACATTATTCTGTTAGGACTTTGTGGAAAAGCTACCATACATATTTAGTTATAGATAGTGTCTGTAGCAATTTTGATGTTTACATTTATATGGCTGCCATTCCAGTTCAGTTTTTTTAAATCATATTTTTTAGAACTGACAGTTTACAGAATACAGGGGCCAGCCATCCAGAACAATCATATAAAATGTTTAATTAAAAAAAAAGTCAAATGTGGTTAAGAATGAATGCAAAGCAGCTCTGACACATTCTTGTGCCTGTAAGCAGGATTCTACAGGCCAATGCCGGCAGGGTTTTGCCTGCGGGAAGCAAGAGAAAGTCAATGCAAATCAGGGCAGTTTCTCAAGAAAATAACCTGTGTGGACAAGTATTTGCTTAGGGCCATAAAAATGTCTTTTCTTTCCTTCTTTCTGAAACTTGAACTTCATAGTGAGTTATTTAAAGGCCGTGCACCTTGAATAAGTGCTGACGAAACCATAAAAGAGTATGTGGTAGAAATACACTTTGGCCTCTATCTTAGCAGCAAGCGTCACTTGGGGAGAACTGGATTGCTTGAGGAAGAGTAGGGGGAAGTTGCTCTCCCCAGCACTTTTTTTTTTTTTTGCGGTACGCGGGCCTCTCACTGTTGTGGCCTCTCCCGTTGTGGAGCACAGGCCCCGGACGCGGACGCGCAGGCTCAACTGCCATGGCTCACGGGCCCAGCCACTCCGCGGCATGTGGGATCTTCGCGGACCGGGGCACGAACCCGTGTGCCCTGCATCGGCAGGCGGACTCTCAACCACTGCGCCACCAGGGAAGCCCTCCCCATCACTTTTAAAAGATGATTGAAAAAATCCTGGCCCTGCCTAACAGGCCAGCGGAACACTGCTGCTTCTGTTGCTGGTCCATCTGCTGGAAGCAGTTTAGGGGAAAGACCACGGACTCTGTTTGTTTTGAATACTACCCAGCACGTTTTGGGGCTTAAAGCTCTGGTTTCAATGTCTGTGAAATTTGGGCTTCCTTCAGACTTTCCTAATCTTTCAAGTTCCTTCCAGCTCTGACATTTTGGATTCTAAGTTAGACACAACAGTTTGAAACTTCCCTGAGAAACACATGAAAAATGTATCTAGGATTGTGAAGCTGGACTGCTCATGGCTGTATACATTTTCAGATTTTAAAACATTTGTTCAACACTGTGCCAGACCCTGTGAAAGATGCAGAACAATGCTACTCGTTATAGTTTCTGACTCAGTTGGGGAGACAAAATAGAATTAATACATGTTAGGCAAAATACTAATTGCGTTTCTTTAAAGAATTATCTTTGCTTTTATTCTGAGTCCTAAATCCAAGATTTCTGATTCAAGGCAATTTTTATATCTCAGTAAAGTTTTTTAGTTTTCCTCACATTTGTTAAGGCACTGTTTTGGTAGTTTATATTTTTTGTTGCTTTTTGTGACTTTTGTTCCTTTTCTCGTTTTCTAAATTTGGTTTTTGTGAATTGATTTTATGTCTAAATAACACTATTTCTAATACTTTTGCAATAGATTCTTTTGGGGGTTCTAGGCATATAGTCATAGCCTCTTTAAATCACAGTAATTTGGTTAAATTATTCTTATAATCTTATGTTTTATTTATTTCATATCTAGAATTTCCAGTATAATAACAAATGGTGATGGTGACCACAATAGGCATCCTTATTTTTTTTTATTCCAATGTGAACAGTAATAGTTATTATTACATGTAAGATTTTTTGTTTTCATGTATTATTTATTCCTCACAATAAGCATAAGAGATATGTACTATTATTATCTCCATTTTACGAAACCAAGGCCCAGAGAGATTAAGTAACTTGTTCAAGTCTGCCCTAAAGTGACTGAGTGAAGATTTGAATTGAAGCAGTTTGACTACAAGTAGCATGTGTACTCAATCATCTTATCACAGTGCCTTCCCATGTGATTCTCACTTGAGACTACCATGGTAGTAACTCTTACCTGATACCTCCACATTCATGTATGTTACTAAATTTATGTTAAAATTTCGATCTAACAGTAACTAAATTGTTATCAATAAATCATTATTTTTTACATTACATGTCTTTTAAAAACGTCAAACGTGAATTTTATTTCTATAAATTTACTATAATACGGACAAGCAAAATAAGTTCTTTTGTTATTGGACAATGTCTTAGAATTATCAAGTATAAATTTTATTGCTATATAAGGAAGTGTTGAAGGAGCAGGGAATATTTTCAGGTGCTCATCAAACCCAATCACTTTTTTTTTCACATTGAGGTGAAATTCACATAACATAAAATTAACCACCTTAAAGTTCACAATTTAGTGGCATCTAGTACATTCACAATGTTGAGCAATTATCACCTCCATCTGGTTCCAAAATGATTTCATCATCCCCAAAGGATATCCCACATGCATCACTCTCCATCTACTGCCCCTCTCCAGCCCCTGGCAACCACAAGTTGGTTTTCTGTCTCAAGGGATTTACCTCTTCTGGATGTTTCATATAAATGGAATCATGCAATATATGACCTCTTGTGTCTGGTGTCTCAATTAACATAATAATTTTGAGGTTCATTTATGTTTTAGCATGTATTAGTACTTCACTTCTTTTTTTTTTGCTGAATAATATTCCATTGTCAGTTGATAGGTATTCAGGTTATTTCCACGCTTTGGCAATTGTGAATAGTGTTACTAAGAACACTGATGTACAAATGTTTGTTTGAATACCTGCTTTCAATTCTTTTGGACATTTTTCTAAAAGTGGAAATGCTGGATCGTATGGTAATTCTATGTTTAAGTTTTTGAGTAACCACCAAACTTTTTTATTGTGGCTGCACCCTTTACGTTCCCACCAGCAATGTATAAGGGTTCTAATTTCTCCACATCCTCACCAGCTTTTGTTGTTGTCTGTTTTTTCTTCCTATTATAGCATCCTATCTGGTGTGAAGTGCTGTTTCATTGTGATTTTTTTTTTTTTTTTTTGGCTGCACTGCGTAGCGTGCAGCATCTTAGTCCCCCAACCAGAGATCAAACCCGCACCTTGCAGAATCTTAACCACTGGCCTGCCAGGGAAGTCCCTGTATTTCACTGTGATTTTGATTTGTGTTTCCCTAATGAATATCTTTTCATATGCTTGTTGGCTGTTTGTATATCTTCTTTGGAGGAATGTCTATTCAAGTCCTTTGCACATTTTTTTTTGACTGTATAAAAATGAAAATTTATTGGCTATTTTCTCTCCTGTGATTTCCTTCTCACTTTCACTAAATAAATCACAGGGTTTTGTAAAGCAGAGAGTTAGTGCTTCAACTCCTGGAATATTTTTATTGCATATTAGTGTCAAGATTGTGCCAAAGGAAAGAACACTAGACGGTTTTCTGTTGCATGGTAATATTATAATATTAATGATGAACAAGTGATTCTGAGAGGAAAAGCATACTTGTGTGAGAAATGCTGAAGTCGTTGACACTAAAGAATGATTAGTATTAGGATTAAGGTCAGAGAGAGTGGGGTGGTCAGGAGAGTTACAACGGGTAGGAAGAGGGAGGGAGGGAAATTCTTAAGCTAAATAATCAGGACAGCTCCTTTGATTCCCTCCTTTTGCTTTTCCCCAACTTCAAAATTACTAGTGTTATTGCCAAAGAGTATTATTAACTTCAAAGCTGAGATCGTTTGCCCATTTTTTAATTGGGATTTTTTTTTGTTTTTGTTGAGTTCTAAGAGTTCTTTTTATATTCTGGATACATACCCTTATCAGATAAATGATTTGTAAATAGGTTGTTCTCCCATTCTATAGGGCCTCTCACTTTTGTGGCCTCTCCTGTCACGGAGCACAGGCTCTGGACAGGCAGGCTCAGTGGCCATGGCTCATGGGCCCAGCTGCTCCGTGGCACGTGGGATCTTCCTGGACCGGGGCACTAACCCGTGTCCCCTGCATCAGCAGGAGGACCCTCAACCACTGCGCCATCAGGGAAGCCCTCTTTTCACTTTTTGATGCATGAAAATTTTTGATTTTGATGAAGTCCAAATTTATTTTCTTATGCTTTTAGTGTCATTTCTGAAAATCTATTACTAAATCCAAGGTCATGAAGATTTACCCTTATGTTTTCTTCTAATAATTTTACAGTTCTTACACTTAGGTATTTGATCTATTTTGAGTTAATTTTTGTATAACATGTGAGATGGGGAGCCATGTTGATATCCAGTTGTCCTGGCACTATCTGAAGAGATGATTTATACCCCTTTGAATGATCTTGGGACCCTTGTAAACATTAACAGTTGGATAAGATTATTTCAGGACTTTCAGTCCTATTCCATTGATTTAGATGTCTGTCCTTATGCTAGCACCACAGTTTTTAATTACCATAGCTTGATAGTAAGTTTTGAAATAGGGAAGTGTGAGTGCACCAACTTTATTTTTCTTTTTCAAGATTGTTTTGCCAATTCAGGGTCCTTTTCAATTCAATTTGAATTTTTGGATCAGCTTTTCTATTTCTGCAAAAACAGGCCTTTAGGATTTTGATACAGATTGCATTGAATCTGTAGATTGCTATGGGGAATCTTGCCATCTTAATATTAAGTCTTCCCATCCATGAACCTGTGATGTCTTTTCTTTTATTTAGGTCTTCTTTAATTTCTTTCAGCAATGTTTTATAGAAGTCTTGTGTCTACTTGGTTAAATTTATTCCTAAGTATTTTATTCTCATCGACGCTATTGTAAATGGAAAGTTTTCTTAATTTCATTTTTAGATTGTTCATTGTTAGTGTACAGAAATTTAATACTTTAAAATATTTTTATATTGTACCTGCAACTTTAATGAATTTATTTATTAGCTCTAATAGTTTTTTGGTACTATTTATGGTTTTCTATATATAAGATCATATCATCTGTGAATAAAGATAATTTTACTTCTTCTTGTGCAATTTGGATGCCTTTTATTTCTTTTTCTTGCCTAATTCCTTCAACTAGAGTTTCCAGTACTATGTTGAATAGAAGTGGTGAAATTGAGCATCATTATTCCTGATATTAGGGGGAAAACTTTCAGTCTTTTACCATTGAGTATAACGTTAGCTCTCGGTTTTTCATAAATATCCTTTGTCAAGTTGAGGAAGTTCCATTCTATTCCCAGTTTTTTGAGTGTTTTTTGTTTTTGTCCTAACCACAAAAGGGTTTTGGACTTTGTCAGATCCTTTTTCTGTAACAATTGAGGTGATCATGTTTTTTTTTTTTCCCCTTCATTCTATTAATGGGGTGTATTACATTGATTGCTTTTTATGTTGACCCATTCTTGCACACTTGGGATATACCCCACTTGGTCATGTCTTATGATCATTAAAATTTGCTGCTGGTTCAGTTTGCCAGTAATTTGTTGAGGATTTTTGCATCTATATTCATAAGAAAAATTGTCTATAGTTTTCTTGTAATGTCTCTATCTGGCTTTGGTATCAGAGTTATGCTGGCCTCACAGAATGAGTCAGGAAGTGTTTCCTCTTCTTCTATTTTTTGAAAAGTTTGAGAAAGGTTGTTTGGTAGAATTCACCAGTGAAACCATCTGGTCCTGGACTTTAATTTGTTGGAAGGTTTTTATTTTTTTATTTTATTTATTTATTTTTTTGCGGTACGTGGGCCTCTCACTGTTGCGGCCTCTCCTGTTGCGGAGCACAGGCTCCAGACACGCAGGCTCAGCAGCCATGGCTCACGGGCCTAGCTGCTCCGCGGCACATGGGATCTTCCCGGACCGGGGCACGAACCTGTGTCCCCTGCATCGGCAGGTGGACTCTCAACCACTGCGCCACCAGGGAAGCCCTGTTGGAAGGTTTTTGATTACTGATTCAATCTCTTGCTATAGGTCTGATCAAATTGTCTGCTTTCTCTTAGGTCGGTTTTAGTAGTTTTCTTGTATTTTAAAATGTAATTCTTGACATTTACACTCAGTTTTGTTAGCCATTTAAAACTTATTTAGACTATTATTTATGTTTAAAGTTTCATTGCATACCACTTTTACTCATCTATTTTTATACTTTAACTTTTTATTTTGGAGCACTTAATTGCATCTTCAAATAATTTTTCTAGAAGGTTATTTCATGTATGGTGGGTTTTCTGAGCTGAGTATATCTGTGATCCCCACTGCAAAGGAGACATGCAGAGTTCTGAGCCAAAAGGAGAGGATGTCTCTGTTCTCTCTTGTGTAGGCTCATTGTCAAGGAGTTCTTTGTGTGTCTCTTAGGTTCATGGAATCACCTGTGAAGTGTTCCTTTAGCTTCTGTCTGTAGAAGCTTCTAAGGACCAGGCACCAGTGTCTGAGACAGATTCCACTGTTTTCCTAATCATCCAACCTTCCCACTGTTGTCTGCCTTAAACCCTCTCTGCATTTCCTGCCCAAATTGACCATTAGGAACTCTGCCGACAGGTCAGCATTTGCTTCCAGAATCTGTCAGAATATCTTTTTCTGGGCACAAACTTACACATCTGCTACATTTCTAATTAAATATTTTATAGCATATGTTTAGGTGTGCTTTTATTTTCACTGATTTTTTTTCCCTGGAACATGACAACACAAACCCTTTTAACTTACCTATACCTTTTTAAAAAATCAGTTAAATCATTTTGTATCCAGCTACTCATTTTTGCTTTTATTTACTTTTACATTAAAAAAACATCATTTATCCTCACATTGTCTCTTCATTTTCTCTGATTTTATTACTATCTTCCCATTGCTTCCACCTCCATCCCCCCATCGCCCTTTGGTCATTTTCCTCTATATTTTGGAAGACCTTATAATTTGTCCTCTACCATCTGATTTGATTTTTTTCATTAACATATTTTAAAATCTGCTTTTTAAGATGTGTTTAAATATTTTAATACTATTATTGCATTTTATTTTTCTTCAAACCTTCTTAGTTGATTCAGTTTGTTTCATTTTTATCTTGCAGGTTTCAACTCAGTATCTTTACTCTGCATGGATTTCTGTATTTTTTGGCAGAATTCATATCTTCTTGCATCTTTTGAGCACATTACACAATTTAAAAAAAATTATTCCTTTGGTATTTTAGAGTGTTGTCTCTTTTCCCTTATCCTGCAATGGTTTTCCATAGGCCTTAAGTTGCCTTTTTCTCTTTATTCATGAAATGAATATGTTCTTTAAATCTAGAAGTTTATTCTAATATAAAATAAAAAAATTTAAAAAATCATTAAAATTATATGACCTTAAAAAAAAAGTCTAGAAGTTTATGAACTGAATGCGTTTGTGGGCTTCTTTTACCCTGCACTGTTTTCCAGAGCCCTATCTATGGAGTAGGTTGACTTGCCAAGCTCTGAGTCTCACTTCCTGGTTCTAGTAAGCTTTCACTATGGAATCTCTATTTCACTGTAGTGTAATCTTCTTCAGTACCCATGGTATGGTTTTCTAAAATGTTGAACTAATGAAAAGTGTGAAAAGCTGTAGGTTTCTTTTTGTACTGTTTTTATCCCCTATTTATTTTACTTTATATATATATATATATATATATATATATATTTTTTTTTTTTTTTTTTGTGGTACGCGGGCCTCTCACTGTTGTGGCCTCTCCCATTGCAGAGCACAGGCTCCGGACATGCAGGCTCAGCAACCATGGCTCACGGGCCTAGCCGCTCCGCGGCATGTGGGATCTTCCCGGACCGGGGCACGAACCCGTGTCCCCTGCATTGGCAGGCGGACTCTCAACCACTGTGCCACCAGGGAAGACCCTACTTTATATTTTTAACTTATTTTCTTAATGGTTACCTTTGAAATTATAATTAACATCCCAACATAATAATCTGATTCAGGTTTATACAACTTAATTTCAATAATATAAAAAATTTGCTCCTGTATAGCTCTGTTCCCCACTCTTTGTGATGCTGTTGTCATGTAAATTATATTTTTAATGCAATATGTGTCCATCAACACATATTTATAATTATTGTTTTATTCATTTTTCTTTTAAATCAGATAGGAGGAGAGAAAAGTTACAAACAAAACTTTTATTTGTATTGTCTTATATATTTACCTATTTACTTTTACCAGTGCTCTTTATTTTTCATGTGTATTTGAGTTATTGTCTAGTGTCTTTTCATTTCAGCCTGAAGACTCACTTTAGTGTTTCTTGTAGGGCGATTATATTATTGACAAACTCTCTTAGTTTTGTTTATTTGGGAATATCTTCATTCCTCCTTCATTTTTGAAGGATAGTTTTGTTGGATTTAGAATTCTTGGTTGACTTTTTTTTTCTTTTAGCACTCTGAATATGTCATCCCACTGCCTTTTAACCACCATGGTTTCTGATGAGAAATCAGTTGTTGACCTTACTGAGGATTCCTTATAGGTGTTGAGTTGCTTTTCTCTTGCTGCTTTCAAGATTTTCTCTTTGTTTTTGAATAGTTTGACAGTTTGGTTATGGTGTGTTTAGCTTCTTTGATATCTAGATGATTTCACAAGGGAAATTTTCTGCCATTATTTCTTCCAATATCCTTTCTGCCTTCCCCTCTTCTTTTGGAACTCCCATTTTGCTTGATGGTGACCCACAGGTCTCTAGGGCTCTGTTCAGTTTTCTTCATTACTTTTTCTTTTTCTTTTTTTTCCTCAGACTGAATAACCTCAACTGACCTATTTTCATGTTCACCAATTTTTCTTCTCAGTCTGCTCAAATTTCTACTGAGCACCTCTATTGAATTTTTCATTTCAGTTAGTGAACTTTTCAGAATTTCTATTTGGTTCATTTTTATAACTTCTATTTCTTTATTGATATTGTCTGTTTGATGAGACATTATTGTCATACTTGCCTTCAGTTGTTTAGACATGGTGATTTAAAGTCTTTGTCCAACATCTGCGCTTCCTCAAGGATGGTTCTTTTGATTGTCTTGTTTCCTGTGTTGAGCCATACTTTCTTTGTTCTTTGCATATCTCATATTTTTTGTTATAAATCGGTCATTTAAAATAATATAATGTGATAATTGTGGAAATAAGGTCCTCCTTCTCCCCCACCAGGGTTTGTTGTTGTTTTGCTGTTGTAGTTCTTATTGTTATCATTTAAAAAATTTTAGTGGTTTTCTTGAACTAATTTTGTAAAGTCTGTATTTTTAGTCATGTATGGCCACTGAAGTCTCTGCTTGCTAAGCTTAGTGATCAGGTGATGACTGAATATAGATTTCCTTGAATGCCTGGAACCAATGTCTTTCAGTTTTTGCTAAGGGGCTCTTTTGTGTGTTGGGACACACCTTCAGTGCCCAGGTAGGCAGTTTAGAACTCTGCACCAGCCCTCACTTCCAGCTTAGCTAGAGCCTCAAGGTCAGTCAGATGTGAAAACT
The DNA here is from genome assembly GCF_963455315.2 of Globicephala melas. Classification (NCBI taxonomy): domain Eukaryota; kingdom Metazoa; phylum Chordata; class Mammalia; order Artiodactyla; family Delphinidae; genus Globicephala; species Globicephala melas. The sequence continues at coordinate 116,640,493 of NC_083315.2, forward strand.
TAGGGCTTCTAGGTCTTTTCTGAGCATGTGCACAGCCCTTGGTATGTACTTCAGTGCAGTGTAAGCGCCTGACAATTAGTTTTTTTGGTTTTAATGTAATTGCCTAACATTAAACTTTTGATTCCTGAGGCATCCAATTCAAAGACATCCATCTTGAATAAACACATTGCCAGCTACACAACTAGATTAAGAGCCAGACCACCTCACCCATGAAGTTCCCCCTTTTGGAAATCTCTGGTTGATCTAGATAACTGACTGTTTACTGAACACTTCGATTCCCACCCTTATGTTTTAAATTCATCAATAACGAGTGAACCTGTAAAACCCTGGGCACCCCACCTTTTATACTAATAAAGTCAGAACCCCAGGTCCATTCTCCCTCCACCCCCTTCTCTCTATCTGCCTGTGATCTCACTGTGTGGCCCCAGGTATGCTGTGTATCTTTCAGGACTCATAAATAATAAGCCTGACTTTTCAAAGTTCCCAGATGGTTTTGCTGAGGTATACCTTGCAATCATAATGGTGCCTCCAGTCAGAGGAATGTCTGTGGGGCCTTGACACAAATAGTATGAGCCCAGTTGAGTGCTCACAAGCATTTCTAGGTGATAGCATCACTACTGATAGGCTGAGACTGACTCAGAACAATCAAACTACACATTTATATGGCCTAGTCACTCAAATATTTATTTTATTGTTATCTTTCTTTTTCAAGGCTACAGCTGAGCTGGACAGAAGAGTATGGGAATAGAAAGTTACAACAGTAAAAAACTAATTGTTCTTACTGAGATTCATTAGTCTTTGATGAACAAGTGCTCCTTAGGTTACTATAAGTCTTTCAACAATAAATTGTGAGGCACAGAGATAAACAAGAAAATATGGCCCAGACACAGAAAAAAATTAATAGAAACTGTCGTTGAAGAAGGACATTGGACTTATTAGACAAATACTTTAAATTTTCATATATTTTTGTCTTCATACTTATTTTATTGGGTAGTTTGGAGAGGCTATTTTTGGCCATTTTGATGCCCATTTAACCTGGCCTTTTGTGCTCAACACAATGATTTTGAGATTCATTCATTTCATTGCTTATATTAATAGCTAACTTTTATTTTGAGAAAGGGATCTTAACTGGTTATTGCTGGTATGAAATTTCATTTGTTGAATTTGTTAGATGTGCCTTTTACCTCTACTCTGGTCTGATAGTTTTTCAATTGATTTTCTTTTTTCCACCCAATATATGGTCTAATTAATATATTTCTAGTTACTTTTAACTCAGAAATAGGTTGAATTTTATTGATGATTTTTGTAAGCAATTATTGAAAGGATCATATGAATTTCCATGTTAATCTGTTACTCTCATAAATTGGCAATGAGTTATCCATCCATTCTGGGGAAAAATTTCCTTTGTCAAGATGCATTGTTTCTAAATATGCTGATTAGTTAGATTTGCAAATATTTTAATTGGGGATTTTTGCATTTATGTTTACAAGTGATGTAAGCTGTAGGTTTCTTTATTAAGATGTTTTTATCCATTTTTGACATTTTTATGTTACCTACATTAATATGTGGAGAAATATCTTCTTTTAATCATGATATATTTCAATTGTAGAACACATACTCTTCACTCAGATTTTTCAAAATTTATTTCTTTTTTTTACCATATTCACTTCAGATTGTTTAAATAAATAGAAAATTACAAGTAAAGTAGAGGCCCCCTTCCTTTGTACCTCTTTCCAGTAATTCTCTTCCACCTCAGATGTGAACAATATCCTGAATTTGGTGTTCCTTGTTGTCATGTTTTTATACTTTAATGATGTATTTATAAAGCTAAAAGGTGGTGAAGAATTTTTTGTAGGATTTCACATTTAAAATTAGCTGTTTAGTTTTTATATTTGTAAAAAGTGTAGTCTCTGGAGCCAGATAGTCTTTGTTTGAAATATCTAACTATACTAGTGAATTTTTCTGCTTCTGTTTTCAGTTCTTTTAGTTTTTGTTTTATGCCCTTTGTAGCTTTGTCATCAGTGCATACTATATGTCTTCTGAGGCACTTGACTCTTTTTTTTTATTATGCAGTGAGCCGATTTTTCCTTCTAATACTTCATGTTTTGGAGTCTGCCTTGTCTGATGTTAATATAGCCATGCCAGTTTTCTTATGCTAGTGTTTGCATGTTATATTTTCCTTCATCCTTTTACTTTTAACCTATTTGTGTCTTTATACTTAAAGTAGGTTTCCCATAGCAATCATATAGTAGGATCTTGTTTTTTTCTGCAGTGTGACAATCTTTGTCTTTTAATTGGAGTGGTTAGCACCATTTACATGCAAGTATTGACATGGTTGGGTTTGTATTTATATCTTGCTATTTGCTTTCTATTTGTCACATTTGTTCTTTGCCCCCTTTTTCCTCTCTACCTACCTTCTTTTGATTAATTTTTAGCATTTCATACTATTTCATACTGTTAGCTTATTTACCTTTTTGTTTTATTGTTTTAGTGAGTGCTATGGGGTTTACAATATGCATATTTTAACTTATCCCAGTAAATCATATATAGTATAAGAAACTTATAGCCGTATACTTCTTTTTCCCTTCTTCTGTTATTGTGATCTCATTTGTGTATACTTCATATCTATACAAATTATAAATCTCAAAATATATCATTTTTAATTTAAACAGTCTGTTATATTTTCAAAAACTTCAAAAAGGGAAAAAGTCTTTTTTATTTACCCACTTTTAAAATCATTTTATCATTTATTTTCATTGTGTGCATTCAAGTTTTACTCCTTCTGCTTGAAGAATTTCCTTTAACATTTTTGTAGGGCAAGTTTGATGGCAATAAATTTTTCACCTCGTGTTTGCTACAAAAGTATTTCACCTTCAGTTTTAAAAGATATTTTTTCTGGATATGGTATTCTATGTGGACAGTTGTTTTCTTTCAGTACAGGTACTCTAAATATGTTGCTTTATTGTCTTCTGTCTTGCACTGTTCTGACACGAAACCTGCAGTATTAATTTGTGGTAATTAGTTGCCAGTAATTCTTTATGTCTTTGTACTTATTGTTTCTCTGGATGCTACTAAGATTTTTTCCTGTATTACTGTTGTTTTTTTCTTTTCATTTTCATTATAATGTGCTTGGTGCAGTGTTCTTTGTGTGTTTTTGCTTGTGGTTCATGGAGCTTTTTGCACCAGGGGTTTATAGTTGTTATCAAATTTAGAAAAATGTTGGCTATTTTTTGTACAAATATTTTCTGCTCTCTTCACACCCTCCTTTCTGTGACTCTAATTCAATATATGTCAGTTTGACTGTTAATTTTGTTTCAATTTTTATTTCTCTAGGTGATTTATTTTGTATGGTTTCTATTGCTATGTCTTTAAATGATCTTTTCTTCTGCAGTGTTTTCTCTGATATTTATACCACTCAGTGAAATTTTTATTTCACATAGTGGACATTTTATCTGGACATTCCATTTGATTCTGTTTTTTATCTTACGTTTGCTCCTCATTATGTTTACATCTTTGAAATTTATAATATTTATGTTAGAAGTTTCAAGATCCTTATTTCTTAATTCCAATGTCTCTGCTATTTCTGGGTCCTTTTCTGTTTTTTTCTTCTGGTTATGTGTTACATACTCATGCCTCTTCATATGACTAGTAACTTTGATTAGGTGCTGAACATTGCGAATTTTACATTGTAGAGTACTGGATTTTGTTGTCTTCCTTTACAAAGGGTCAGAGTTTGTTCTGTTAGGCAGTTAAGCTACTTGAAGATCAGCTTGATCTTTTTAAGTATTATTTTAAAGTATTGTCAATGTCCAGAGAAGCTATTACTCTAGGACTAATGTATGATCCATCTGAGGTTTGTAATGAATGTATTGGGTTGGCCAAAAAGTTCATTCGGTTTTTTCCATAAGATCTTATGGAAAAACCCAAACAAACTTCTTGGCCAACCCAATACCATGTATTAAGAATGTCTGGTGGGAGAGCTAATGACTCCTAGCACTGTGTGAGCTCTGGGAATTGTGGCTTCGGCTCTTTGGTAATTGCTTTTTTTCCCCCGGCAGTTTTTCTTTGTCTGACCTCATGGGTTTTGCCATTGTACAAGCAGATTGGTGTTCAGCCAAAGACTCAAGGATTCTATGCAGATTTCTGGAGCTCTTTCTCTATGCAGCTCCCTCCTCCCCATAATGTGCCCTACAAATTCTACCCTCTTTGTCTTTTCCTTACTCTAATTTCTGTCTCTTTAACTCAGTGAGATACCTGTGCTCTGTGTGATTTCTCTCTCCTTGTGCTGTGGTCTGGAAACTGTGTAAGGCAGAAATCTGGGGTGATTTAGCTCTTAGCCTTTTTTTGTTTCCATTCTCTTAGTCATTATAGTCTTGCACTGCCTGTTGTCCAACCCTAAAAGAGTTGTCCTTATATTTTGTCTAGTTTTATTGTTATTTTTGACAAGTGAGCAGAAGTAGAAGCTAGTAACCTCAGTTGAATCTTTTTAATTAAGCAAAGTTAGAAAAGCAGTATTTTAAAGTACAAGGAATGCTTATATTTTGCTACTGACATTACTAAAAGGCTAGAGGAGAAAGGGACCTTGAAAAGTCATGAGCATCCATTTTAAGGATGATAAAACTGAGGTAAAGGGAAGCAAGATAACTTGCCTGTTGCTGTCTGGTCTGTGACATTACAATTTGGGCAGGAGCTGGGTCTCTCTATTCCTGTTCATTGTTGGACACTGTAGTGCACTATCTTTTTACCACTGCAACTGAGTTGAGGATATATCATAGCAATTAGCATTAGTAATGATAAAAATGACACTAACAGTTCTATCCATTAACATTTTTAAAAAATATTTATTTGGGTGCGCCGGGTCTAGTTGTGGCATGCAGTTTCTTGCCGCGTGCGGGATCTTCGTTTTGGTGTGTGGCATCTTTAGTTGTGGCATGTGGGCTCCTTTAGTTGTGGCATGCAGGCTTTTAGTTGTGGCATGTGGGATCTAGTTCCCTGACCAGGGATCGAACCCAGGCCCCCTGCACTGGGAGCATGGAGTCTTAACCACTGGACCACCAGGGAAGTCCCCTCCATTAACATTTAAAGTATATTTATATTCCTTCTCGCTCTTGGGTAGATTAAATTTTACTTTAGATTTTATCTTTCTTGCACAGCCATTTAAAAGCAGTATTTTGTGGTATCTGATTTAATATTACCTAATTGTCTTATTAAATCTGATGATATATCTATAGAGCCCAGTAATTTAAAAAGTCTTAAAATTGGAACAATAGGCACAATATTTTTATTGTATCTTTTGTTCTATATTTCTCATTTACTGCATCATATTGACTAGCATTTTACTGCATTGAAGAATATGTCTCAGTGATTTTTAAAATTGACATTATTTTAATTGTTTTCTTTTTCTCCTTCAAGGATATTTCTTTAATGGGAAAAGTGTACTGGCCAAAAACACTGCAAGTGCAAGCAGGGCAAGGACTGCAGGTAAGTATTAAGGAACCTCAAATGGTAAAGTCTTTAATAAAAAATCCTCCTTGCCCATATTGAAGTAATAGTCTGCTTCTGTTGCTTGAATGTTTATCTAGAGAGTTAAAAAGATTCTCCTCTGACTTATTTTAGAGGCGTGTTTAACTGTAAGCACATCTAATCTAATACCACATTGAGAGTCTTGGCTACTGTGGCTCACCATTGCTGCCTATCATAGACCTTCGGAGCTAAGGCCCAAAACTCATTTCAGAAGGAAAAGATTTTAACAATTCTTCTCGTCTAAAGACATTTAGATCTAGAAGGTAGCTGGAGAATTAATTAAAAATTATTAGCTTCTAAGAAAGCATCACCTTATTCTTTATTTACCTAGAAGAATTGTGAAAAGCAATTGACAAGGGGCATATTTTGTAGAGAAATATGGACACTTGGTGACAGAAGTTTGTTTCAGAAATAGAACTTCCTTTTCATCCATCATTGGCAAAATACTTATGGGATTCAAAGCAATCTGGAACACATTCCTTGTGAATGGGAAGTGCCTCCCTGTGCGTAGAAATCCACATTTACATAAAACAAATGATGGCACGATGATCCTTCTTTTACAAAGGATTTGTAAAATGGTATCATTAAATAACAAGCTCCTTTATTTCCTGAAAATATGATTCCACACACATAAAAATTCAGATCACAATTCAGTTTTAGGATAATATATCATGTTTAGAAAATGTATTGAATCTTTTCTTTTCACAAAAATCATGGATCCTGTAATGTTAGAGTTGCTACAAATGGTTGACTACTAGAGTTTGAGATGCTTCTGGGTTGAGATCATGTATTTTTCTCCTCTGTATTCTCATCATCTGTCTCAAGACCCAGGATATATGGTACAATATGTGGATAAATCAATTTTGAAGCCTTACCACATATGCTATGGGCTTAAAACTGATATCTAGGGTAGCTGCCTCTAGGTGACACCATTTACAGGTAGATATCAAAACCTCTGAACTGTAAGTTTCTAATAGGTATAGTAAACTGATAATACAAGATCAGTTAGGTTCAGAAAAATAGAAATCTTCATTACTAGGATAAACTTGACTTAATACCATTCACTGAATATTCATATGAAGTATTAAGAAAAGATTATTCCATTTTGAAGGAAACTATGAAAAGGCCAATTATCAGATACCTAGCTTATACATCATCTTGATTATTTAGAATAAACATTTAAGCAAAAATATTAATTGCTTTGTAATTCTGTAGGAACCATACCCTCAGCTTTGACATTTACAAGCAATTACTGGACCTCTTCTGGTCACTGGCTTTTTAAGAGGAAGCTTCCCACTTCCGTACATGTATAATACTTTTTAAGCTGATACCTGGCCATGGTAAAAAAGCTCCTCTGTGGTATCTTTAATTCCAAACACATTTTTTGGGTACCTGCTCTGTGCCAGAGAACAGAACTCTATCTGTTCATTGTACCTATCCCTTAGATGCTTCCTGGACTGAGATTGGTCTGTGCAGCACTGGCCAGCAAGCACCCATCTGGAGAGGGCCTGCTCTTTCTAAGTGGTACCAGGCACCCTACCGTTACAGCATGGCAGCCTCAGCTGTGAGCATCTCAGTGCCACAGGCCAGAGTGCTCTTAGTTCTTTGATGTAATTTATTTTCTTTTAAAAAAGAAAAACATTCTTTTTTTAAAAAAAAAAAACATTTAAAAACATGTTTTTCTTTTAAAAAAGAAAAACATTCTTTTTTAAAAAAAAAAACATTTAAAAACATTCTTAATACAATATCTTTCCAAGTACCCACCATTTTAAATCTAATTGTTTTTGAATCACCATGGAGAATGATTTCCTCTCATACTTACCAAAAAAATCAAGGAATTCATTCATTCCTTTTCCTGTGATGTGGTGAGCATTGTTTTAGACATGGTTGATACAAAGATAGAAAATACAGCTCTTGCACTTGAGGAACTCATTGTATAGAGTAGGCCAGTATATAAAGAGACAAAGTACAATACTGTTTAATAAATATTCTAAATAGAGACTAATTACATAGTAGAGAAAAAATGTATATAATTTCCTTTCATTCATTCACAAATAATTGCACAAGTTCTACAATGTTCTAAGTGCTTGAGGTATAAAAGACAGATGAGACACAATTTCTTTCTTAAGAAATTCTCAAACTTGAAGGTTTTGAAGTACTCAAAATTTTTGGTCTCAGGATGGCTTTAAACCCTTAAAAAATATTTTAAGGACCCAAAGGAGTTTTTGTTTGTGTGGATTCAATCAACCAATATTTACCATACTAGAAACTGAAACTGAGAAAAACAGAAATTATTTATTCATTCATTTAAAATAATAACCAGCCTGTTACGCATTAACATAAAACATATTTTTAGGAAAAGATAATGTGCAAAACAAAACAATTCAGTGAGAAGAGTAGGATTGTCTCACACTTTTTGCAAATGTCTTTAATATCAGGTTTAATAGAGAGCTAGATTCTCATATCTGCTTTTGCATTCAATTTGTTGTATGTGTTCTTTTGGTTGAAGTATATTAAGTAAGTCTAGTCTGATACAGATTAGAAGGGACTCATTTTAATAACCTTTTTTTTACATAGTTATGGATGGTCGTCTTTGTTAATACACCAAAACTCCACAAGTGATAGTTTCTTAAAGATTAGTTGCAGTGGAGAATCTGAAACCAGATAAATGAACTTATTGTGCATCATTACTTTAAAATTAATTGATCTACCTTGCTCCTTGAACAGACCTTTAACCCCCTGCATGATTTTGTACCTCATGTGTTAATTACTTGAAAAGTATTGACTCACTGTTTTACTCCTCAGTACTTTTTCATCATCAATGTAAATGTCAACACAGTGAAAAAGGAAAATAAGCCTTAATATTGTTATGAAAATAGTTCTGACATTGTAGATTCCCTGAAAGGGCCTAAACTGTCAGGAGTCTGTGGAGCACATTTTGAGAACCAGTCATCTACTGTGTGGGCTAAAAAAAGGGTAAGAGAGTACAATTTGGATTCAGGTTGTTTAGGTTCAAACACTGTCCTGCTACTTAGTCTCAGTATGACCTTGGGCAGGTTACTTAACTAAGCCTCAGTTTCTTCATCCATAAAATGGGATTACAAAGAGTTCCTCTACTTCATGGAGTAGTGGTGAAGATTAAAATTAAATGAGATAATGCTCATATATGTTGACAATTATAGTGATGATTACTTAGACAGATGTAATATAGTGTGATATATGCTAAAATAGAGCAGGCCACAGGGTAGTGATAAGATCACTAATGGCTTTCTGGGTAGGCAAGGCTGGCAGAGTTCTGAGAGGGTCAGTTGAAGCTGGAGGATTACCCTTTCCCTCTCAAGTTTTTGAAGGGTGGAACCTTCATCTCTTCAGTCTCCCCAGCTAGACCCTGGTAGAGTGTGTTGAGGAAGCCAGGAGCAGACGGGGTCAAAAGAAAGGGAGTGATGAACAGTTCCAAAAGCTATGGAACATAAAATGAATGAGTTTGTCATAGGTAGACAATATAGGCTCATAACACATGTTACCCTTGTGTAGCTATTCTGCCATTTTATGGAAGGACTTTTTTTAACCCCTTTTTTACCAATGAGGAAAATGAGACTAAAAAGGGTTTAAAGTAACTTGACCAAGATTACACATCTATTGATAAGACACATCCAGGATTTGTATTAAGTCCTGTCTAGTTACAAAGCTCTTACTCTTTCCCCAGCACCATTGAGTAGCTTTATAAAAACACGAGCTCTAGATTAAAGTTATGTTTTACAAAAGTATATTTCTTGGTTTAGCCATGCTTTCCTACATAATAAAGAAACTTAAATAGTATTTGGAACTACTATATGCCATCTTTACCCTTTATTTTACTTATTAGCAAATGAGTGTGCCAGAGAGCAAAGTGATACAATTGCATTTTCAAGTCATTCTATAAAATTCAGATTCTGTGTAAATCAGACTGGTTTTCTCATCTCTTAATTTGAGGCAGTGCTCATAATCCCAAATAATCTTGGTTTAAAATTGGGTACTACCCAAAATATGTCTATAAAGATACTTTCTTAAAGACTTGGTGAGATGCACATTAAGTCAGTGAGACTTTTTTTTTTTTTTTTTTTGCGGTACGCGGGCCTCTCACTCTTGTGAGATGCTCCTCTCCCATTGCTGAGCACAGGCTCCAGATGCGCAGGCTCAGCGGCCATGGCTCATGGGCCCAGCCTCTCCGCGGCATGTGGGATTTTCCCGGACCGGGGCACAAACCCGTGTCCCCTGCATCGGCAGGCGGACTCTCAACCACTGTGCCACCAGGGGCGCCCGTCAGTGAGACCTTTTTAAGAAACACAAAACAGGTGTAGGAGTGATATTTTGTGAGAATTTTTCATTAGGGCTTGGCACAGAGCTGGGGTGTCTGGGTGGTCTTCTTGGGGCTTCTGTGTCAACTCTTCTCTGAGGGACTGAAGCCATGCTTCTGGAAGAGCATTTGGCTAGGAGGCATCTCATTGCTTAGGACCAAAGAACCTCAGGTTGGGCAGAGGTCATATATTTCAGTGGGCCTTGATTCTGTGTGAGTGTGGGTGAGAATCAGGGTAAGAATGGAGTCTTGTTATTTCCTTAGAGTTGTTGCATAATACAGGGGGGTAGCAGTATTTTCTGAGACAAGGGCCAAGGAAAATAATTTGCCATGCTTCATGTTTTTCTTAAGTCAATTTGAGTTTCTTTTTCTAAATCTTCACTTACTACCTCCGCTTAATTTCAGTCACGCATTTTCATAGTCATTTGTTGTCAGATAGAAAACATTGCATAACTTAAAACTTTGGAAGGACCAATAAAAAGAGCGTATTTGTACATTTACATTTCCCAACAGAATGTGCTTGAGAAGCTTCCTGAAGCTGTATCAAGTACTTTCCAGATTGAACAAGAGGACGTATCGGAACGGGGAGTCTCAGATGCAGAAAGCATATTATTTAAGCCTCAGGAAACTTTGGAAGTTCAGTCAGCAGATGAATCAAGTACACCTTTGGAAGGTGAACAGCCCACTGGTGATTCAAAAACAACTAAGCGGCTGTCTCTAAAGGTAAAACACTACTTATGTTGGAAACAGAGTTATGAGAGATGAGGATGTGTAGGTGTGAAAATATGGCCCAGAAAGGGCCAAGGCCTGTGGGAGGGTTCACCCTGAAAAAAGGGCCTTATATGTGAAAGCTGCTCATTTGGGAAAAGGGGACTTCTGTTTTCTCAGAGCTTTTAGTCTCAAACCTAATTGCAACTCTGGGGAGAGAATAAAGATTTTTAAGGAGTGAGGGAACCTCAGGGCTTTCAGAAATTGACCAAGACTCTTCCTGTTACCATCTTGAAAGAGTCAGGAACCTGTAGCCCAGGGACCTGGACTGGGTGAACTTTGTAGCCTTTGCCCCATTTAGGTTTATCCTACTCCCTGAGCTTTTTCGTACTGTGAGAATTTTATTTTATTTATAATTTTATTCCACTTTATTTATGCATAATTTTCATAATTTTACCATATTTGTATATTGCCTTACTATTATTTACTTAGTACATTTCTTCAATTTGAGTCACTTTTTGACTTGAATAAATGAGTTTATTTAAAAATAGATATATTATTATTAGGATTTTTTAAAAAGCCACTTTTTCCTGAACCACAGCTTACTATCTTGGTATTATCTCCAGCAGCCTATTCTGACAGATCTAGATGGATACCCCTTCTTGCATAAACAACTTTTCTAGTCAGTCCCTCTCCTTCTGGGTTTCCCTCTCCCCACCAATGACCATGATCCTACTACTGTGCTTCGCCCAAGTGAACTAGCCATTAACAGTTCTTCAACTTTTGCCCCAAAATCCCAACTCTGAAACCTTAGATTTATCCATGACCTTATTGTTTTCTTGCCTCTCACAAAATAATCAGCCTCCAAGGCCTAGATTCCTCCTAAATATTGTTGCTTATAATTTTTTTCTTCATTTTACAGTTGACCTTATGTCTGGATTAGTACAGTTGCCTCCTGGTTTTTATTCATTTCTCAAGTCCTACTTTCTTAGGTTCATCCTGCATGACACTAGCATACGGATCTTCCTGCAATAATAGATCATAAGGAAGATCCACAAGTAACAGGTGACACCACTGCTGTCGGGGGAAGGGACTTAGGCTGTGATTGGTGAATGACTTCATCAGAAGTCATGCTGTCTTCCTAAAGCTCACATTTGGGGTATGAAGTGAAGCTTGCCAAGGCTGAGTAACCCCACTCATTGCTAACTACTGCAGGTGCAGCCTGTGTGTTAGGCTGACACCTTCTAGGTGTGGAGAACTTAGAAGGCATCTTTTAAAACAATGGCATCTTGAAAGAGTGTTAGGTTTGTGGGCACAGGTAGTGTTTTTATCTGTTCTCCTACCTGAGCATTGGGACTTTGGAAATAAAATGAGGGGCAGATGGTTAGCTACTAAATGTGTCAAAGAAGGAAATGGATTTTCTGGACAGTGATTTAACCACAATGGCCTGTCAGGAATTTGAATCCCTCATTGAAAAAGTCCCATAGTGTTCATTCTTTTGGTTTGCTGTGGCTGATATTAAATATTATTAAGAAATATGCAAAATTATTTTTTTTCGCTAAAAACAGTCATTTCCTAAGGTAACTAGAATTTATTGAGTGCTTACCACGTTTCAGCCACTTTGCTAAGTATTTTACATATGTTATCTTTTTTTTCCCCCTGATAACAGCCCTATTATTACTTTCATTTTATAGTTAAAAAACATGAGTCATGAAGAAGATAACGAATTTGCACAGGTACAACCGTATGGCTAAGTTGTAGAGTCAGGACTTGAACTGAGGCGGTCTAATTCTGGATCCTTCACTCTTTGCCGCTTTGCAGCACTGCCCTTTTATAACAACAATGAACAGGTATCTGGTTAAGTACAAGACTCACAGTGGCAAAAATGACTATGGATGGAGTGTTCCTCACTTAACTAGGGGGAATGGTTTGATGAGAGAGACTTAGAGAACAGATTAAGAGGATTCTAAACTGAAACCAGAAGTGTTTCAAAAGGAGGAGAAGAGAATGTCTGATAAGACTTTATGGTTTATAGTTGTGGGATATTGTGGGACACATCAGAAATGCCAGAGAAAATAGTGCTGGAAGTTTTCTGACTCATCCCACCAAATCTTCACCTTGGATTTCTTTTATTTGTGGTAACATCTCAAGATCAGTCATTATCCGTGAGTTTTACCCTGTTTGGACATTTGAGGCCATAACATTAGTCTCTAGCATCTCTGGCACAGGAATGAGGAACAGTATACTCCAGCAAGCCAGGACAGACTGGGGGGACAAGAAAACTTCTTCTGACATCGCTCAGAGAAGTGTCACAGAGGTGTGATAAAGGAGAAATGCAGGACTTTCACTGCTCAGATACATGCCAGACAGTCTCATTCAGCAAAAAAAGTAGAGAATTTAATCAGTTGTTACTTTATTGACCATTTCTATCCTTAGAAGCTCATTAGTATGATAAAGGTTATTAGGTCTCTGGTCTAAGTCATGACCAACAAAAGGAGAAATTAGATAATAGCGACTCTGTGAAGAAATGACTGACAGAAGAACTGATGAGAGGATTGTTGAGCATTTTAGGAGGGAAAAAGTCTGTAAAAAAAATATATAGCTAGCACATGTCCTGAGATTCTAAGTAGAAGGAAGTTTCAGAGATGTGGGATACCCCCCCCAACCCTGCAAATTTTCATGAAACAATTTTGAGTGATCTATTGCATTCAGAGTTTTAAAAGTATACAGAAGATGAAAGAAGAAACACATATCCATAGATAAACATAAAAGTGGCATGTGGCTATAACAATTATATCAGGAGAGCTAAGATCCAAAATGGGTTGAGGCCTGTGAATAATGCTCAGAATAAGAAAGTATTTTTTGGTGTTAGTTTTGGAGCAAAGAGAGAAAAAAGGAAGGATAACCCTGTCATTATGGATGAATAGTGTGATGACAACGGATGACAGAATGGTCTTAATTTATTTTTGGAGAAAGGTTGAGGTTTTAAATAAACAGAACTATGACAAAGAGAAAGGGAAGCTGATCAAATGGTACTTTGCTTCTCTTAAATCTGACAAGGAGGATGATCCTTAGTTTAGAAAGAAGAGAAAAGAATTGAAAAAAGAAACTTGAAGCCCGAGATTGGTAAAAGATTTTAAGAGTTAACTTAGATATCTGATCCTGTTGGCTCAGATAGATAGGTTTAAGCCTGCTGTGCCCCTGTCAGCAGCGGCTTTGAGGAGCTGCTGCCATGGGAGAGGTGCTAGGAGCCTGGAGACTGGCAACTGCAAATCTGAGTTGGCTTTTTTTTTTTTTTTTGCGATACGCAGGCCTCTCACCGTTGTGGCCTCTCCCGTTGCGGAGCACAGGCTCCGGACGCGCAGGCCCAGCGGCCATGGCTCACGGGCCCAGCCGCTCCGCGGCATGTGGGATCTTCCCGGACCGGGGCACGAGCCCACGTCCCCTGCATCGGCAGGCAGACTCTCAACCACTGCGCCACCAGGGAAGCCCTGCAAATCTGAGTTTTATTTTTTCTTGTAAGAGTAAGAGTTATGGTTTCTGTAATGTGTGCACTGACCTTGGACAAAACTCTGGAATGATTAAATGAATCATTAAAATAATTGTGTTTGAACCCTTATAAAAGGAAGGAGTAATCACCTGGAGCCAGCATGGGTTCCCTAAGGGCAAGCCATGGAAGACCAACCTTATTATTTATTTACTTTTTTGAGAATTACTAGAACGAACATAAGAAGAGTGTCAGACCTGGGGGTCAACACATGAGTATCATGGGGAAGAGCCTGGCATACCAGAAAACTTAATAAATATTAGTTATTGTTATTATCTTTTGAATTTCAGCAATCCATTTATGAAAGCCTCCTGATGACAGTTTTGTAGACAAGACTACAATCGGGTGAACTGCCAGGGGGATTTATAACTAGTTATGCAAAGGACAATTAGTCATGAAAGTCCCTAGTGGACTGTTATAGGGCTGTGTCCAATTCAGCTTATTTTCTGATAATTTGGTTGAGAATATGGAAGATTTACTGATTGGATTTGCAGGTAATGTCCAAAATGTGACTGGTAAGATTTGCTTGGTCAGACCTCAGATGAAATTTAATTGGGATAAATGTATGTATGGTTCTTTCTTTGGTTCCACAAACTAAGTGCACAGATATGGGATGGCATGACTTAGAGCAAATGTGGACAAGACTTCACGGTTTTAAGTTATAATTTAGGTTTGTGATAGGAAGATATGTGCAATCATAATTTGCATTGATTGATGATTACCATAAAAGAGGATCATCTTTCTCCTGGTGGATCTGATCACATCACACCTCAAATATTGTGTTCAGATCTGGGTGTCCAACCCCAGGAGAGACACTGACAAATTGGAGACTGGAAGAGAGTGCTCAGGATGACAAGAGTATTTCAAAACCATGTCATGTAAGGTAGAGTTGAAAGGACTGGGGATGCTTATGTGGGGGAAAAGAGCGCCCAGGGGAGTCAACTGTATTCGAATATTTGTCTGTCAAATGGAAGAGAACCAGATCATTCCTGTATGATCCTGATGTTTGAATTGAGACTGGTGGATGAAAGTTGTTAGGCTCAGTAATAAACAAACAAAAATTCTAACAACTGGAAAGATTTCAAAGAGAAAGTGGCTACCTTTGGATTTATCCAGGTCCTCTGTTTCTGATCATGTTCAAGTCGGGATGGATGGCCTTTGGTGGAGATAATATAGAGGAAATTCAGACATGAACTGGATGGTGAGACGGAATACTCATACTCTGAGCTTTCCTTATTCATCATCACTTCCTTACCGAAGACATTGCAATAGCTCTCTGCTTACAGCTGCATCGAGCCCAAACCCTCTACCTAATTTAGAAGAACCTCCCTTTATCTGGCCTCCTTCTGTTTACTCAGTCATTCTCTGCTTTCCCCAAGGAACACCTCCCTGCTTTCTTCCTTAAATCTAGTCTCAAAAAAGGACAGAGCAACCCACAGAGAAAAATATCTTTGGATGAACTATTGCCATGAATTCTGCAAATTTCCTAAGGAATCTAGGAAAACAATACTCCTAATACCTATAATGATTAAAAGGCAATTATTTAAGAGACAAAAATGCATTTGGTTTTTCCCAAACAGTGGAAATAGAAAACAGTAAAGCTGTAAGAGGCATAAATTGGTAAACATTGTTCAAAATAGTTCTATAAAGCATTAAAGGTCATTTTGGCTTGTGCTTGCAACCAGCAGTTGTGCCAAACTTTAAGTAGCTAAAGGTAAGTTCTATTAGAAATACCAATCAAGGATAGTAGATTTATGGAGGGAAAAAAATCTTATATTTTTCTTTAATAGTTTTAAGGCAGTAAATAGAATATTATGAATAAATATGGTACTAATATTTTTATTGCTATGAAGGTGTATATGGTAGAATTTAGGAAA
The DNA here is from genome assembly GCF_963455315.2 of Globicephala melas. Lineage (NCBI taxonomy): Eukaryota > Metazoa > Chordata > Mammalia > Artiodactyla > Delphinidae > Globicephala > Globicephala melas. Next base: position 116,656,484 of record NC_083315.2, read on the forward strand.
AAAATTTAGAAGAACATATCAACTCCACCTTTAGGATTTATATTCTGTTATAAAATACACATAGAAATTAGGAGTTTAAAAATACCATGCACCGTTAAATAGAGAGAAAGATCTAACGCTTGGCTACAGCTTTCCTTAATGGCGCATTTTATGTTTTTTCCAAGGTGAAATCATCAGAATTGTTGCAAATCAAAGGAAAAGAAGTTAAGCGAAGGCGGAAAAGTAAATTAGGAATTACAGAACAGAGACAAAGAAAGGTTTCCAAGCCCCTGTGTGATCAAAACCTACCTAAAAAAATGTAATTTCCTTAACTTTACAAATTTAAGTGTCTGAAGAGAAGTTATTCAGTAGTAGCATTGATACCTGAAAGTGTGTTTTTAAAGGAAAACTAAATGTTTCAGGAATTCGTGTCTGAGATCCAACTTAAACCTTCTCACAGGAAGAGTTGGTGGCAGATAGTACAGTTAGGGATATGTATGTTGTACTCCATACTTTTTTTTTTTTCTGGCCACGCCACGTGGCACGTGGGATCTTAGTTTCCTGACTGGGGATGGAACCCACGCCCCCTGCATTGGAAGTGTGGAGTCTTAACCACTGGACCCCCAGGGAAGTCCTCCACACTTCTTTCTACTCTTTTCTTTTTTTTTTTTTGACCAATATACTTAGTTTAATGACATAGCAATAGCTAGAATAAAAATATTAACATGTTAGATTTGATATTTTTGGTCACTGAAGTGCCTGATTTGGATTAACTGCTCATTATATTCGTTAATTTTGTTATGATAAAATAAAAGGCAACCCAGCACAAAATGTCCATAGGCCAGTCGATTTGGAAATTTAGACGGCCTTATTTTTCTCTGCTATCATTTCATGTTTCATTCCCATCCCCCACATATTTTCAATAGGGTTTCTTTTTACACAGGGGTGCAACCATAATTCTGAATAATACTGTGTAAATGCAGTTTAGGTTTATGGTCTATCTTTTGCCAGTCATCTTGTTGAAACTTATTTTCTCCTTATTTTTCCACTAGGTTTTTATGGGTTGGTTTATTCTAGATTCTTCTTCATTTAACTCTTTATGGGGGCTTCAAGAAGCTTTAATTATTAGCTTTTGTTGTTGCTTAGGGCACTGAAAAGTGTGCAGGACATGGAAGGCAACCTTTTTATGGCCAGCCTAAACTTTGTAAATGGATATGACTCACAATTTAGTAGCTGAGAGTAGACTCATGGGAAAAGAATGCCAAAGTTTATGAAAGAGTCAAATTGGCATTTAAGTGACCCTGTACATGCCATTGCTTATCTGCATTGCTTTAAGCTCATTTAGTTAGCAAGATTATGTATTAAAACAAATAGTGACAGCAGACAACAAGTATTTTACCTTCAATAAATAGTTACTGTCAGATTATCAATGAAGCAGAAACTTCTTGATTTTTTTTCCCTAAAAAACCTTGCATTTAGTGCATTAGGCAAAGTAGTGTGGCCACACACAGAGAGATTCTTTTCTTTTTTATGTCTTAGTGTTTCAAAGAATGACAAATAGTCCTGTTTAAGGAGAGTGTGCTATAAAAAACACACAGCCTTTCTTAAGCATGCCAAAAATATTTGTAGATCTTCTTGATATATATAGTACTGTGTTAATTCATTTACTGTGTTAATTCATTAAAACTGAAATCAGAAATCACCATTATAAAGAAATAAGAATGAGGTGCAGAGGAATAAAAATCTGATATTTAAAAAGTTTATATGATAAAAGAGAATTTTGGAAAATCTTTTATTCACTTCTCCTTTTTCTTAATCAATTTTTAACCTAGCTTTTCTCACCAGTGACTAGCTTCCAAAATTAAATTGTTTCCTTAGGAATTCAAGCCATCCCTTGAAAACACAGTGTTGTTTAGCTCAACCAAGGGAGATTCACTTGCAGATCTATATTATTAGAGTATGATGGGAACATAGGAATTCAGATTGGTTCTGATGCTTTTTTAAGGAAAAAAGAAAAATCTGTAGTGTAATCTCAAGAACATTCCACTAGCCAGGACCTGTCCCAGATAGAATGAAGATGTAGGTGAGCTTGACATCAGAACTCACCCTTTTTCTCATCCTCTTTTTCTTCCCAGTCCGTTCTTAGGAACCTTGAGTGCCTGGGGTCTTTGGCTTCCTGGAGACCCATTTTCACTCCCCGAGTTATGTCTCTTTGTCTCAGACATTTTC